>NC_091955.1:77685037-78001704 GCF_031021105.1 Erythrolamprus reginae
AGCTGATGATCACTATTAGAAAAATTCTGATGATCAAAGGTCTATATTAATATACAGTGGAACCTCTGGTCAAAAATGCTTCTGACTATGACCAAATCAGGTTCTGATAAAAAAATTCACAATTTTTTCTTCTGCGGCCAATTTCCCCCTTCTGCGCCATTTTTTTTAAAGTGCCAAATTTCCAAAATTTGGTTTGGGTCACAACCAAATCGGTTTGTGACCAAAGTTATGGAACAAATTATGGTTGTGACCAGAGGTTCTACTGTATACTTAATACAGTAGTACTTCTACTTACAAAACTTAATTCGTTCCGTGACCAGGTTCTTAAGTAGAAAAGTTTGTAAGAAGCAGCAATTTTTCCCATAGGAATCAATGTAAAAGTGAATAATGCGTGAGATTGGAGAAACCAAAGGGAGGGTGGAGATCCTGTTTCCTCCCAGGAGGTTCCTAGAGAGGCCCCACAGAGGCTTCTCCCTGCCTTTTCCAGCCCTGTTTCCTCCCAGGGGATTCCTAGAGAGGCCCCACAGAGGCTTCTCCCTGCCTTTTCCAGCCCTGTTTCCTCCCAGGGGATTCCTAGAGAGGTCCCACAGAGGCTTCTCCCTGCCTTTTCCAGCCTTGTTTCCTCCCAGGGGATTCCTAGAGAGGCCCCACAGAGGCTTCTCCCTGCCTTTTCCAGTTATAGTTTTGGAGGCTGGGGTTTGTGAGTGGAAAATGGTTCTTGAGAAGAGGCAAAAAAATCTTGAACACCCGGTTCTTATCTAGAAGAATTCATAAATAGAGGCGTTCTTAGGTAGAGGTACCACTGTACTTAACCAGAGACAGAATGATTTGAGTTCCCCCAAAGCTCAGGAACTCATGTTTACAATATTTTCCCTAGCTGTGTCTTGGATAGCAAGATTGCATATAATTTGCATCTGTAAAACAGGTTATAATATCTGGAAAGTTACCACAGTATAGGGGATCGCCTTTTATTCTAAAGTTGTTGGGAAAGAGGGAAACGAAGATTATGGAATTCTTGGTCCTCTCTCAGCTTGTTTGTTTGCTTGCAGAGGTTTCATTACCCAACTAAGTATTAGTTAATAATACTAAGTATTACCCACAAGATTATATGCTGCAACGCCCTGCCTATCGGTGACTACTTCAGCTTCAACCATAACAACACAAGAGCACACAACAGATTTAAACTTAATATTAACAACTCCAAACTTGACTGTAAAAAACACGACTTCAGTAACCGAGTTGTTGAAGCGTGGAACTCATTACTGGACTTGGTAGTGTCATCCCCAAACCCCCAACACTTTACCCTTAGATTATCCATGCTTGACCTCTCCAGATTCCTAAGAGGTCAGTAAGGGGCGTGCATAAGTGCACTAGAGTGCCTTCCATCCCCTGTCCTATTGCTCTCCTATATCTCCTATACCTTTCTTCTATTCCTATATCTTTTCTTCTATTCTTTCTTAGATATATTTTATTCCTATATCTTCTCTTCTATTCTTTCTTAGATATACAGTATTTTACTATGAGTATATCCTCTATAACCTTCATTATGTATTTTACTATGTGTCTACCCACTAAAACCCTCGTTGTGTAATGGACAAAATCAATCAATCAATCAATCAATCAATCAATCAATCAATCAATCAATCAAATAAAAACAAGGTAGCATGCTGATGATGTTACCTTGTTGGGTAATGAAACATCTGCAAGCAAACAGCCAAGCACAGAGATCACCAAGAATTCCACTGTTCAACCTGGAGAAGAATATTCTATTTAAACTGCGACTGCATATGTTGCATTATTAACAAATTAAGATGAATTATTTTGCACTATGAATGATTGCTCCAGTCCACATGAATCCATCTTCTTTCTTTTGTTGATGGACTCCCAGCAGCTTCTGTAAAGGGAACCAGAAGGGGCTCCCAGTGTGTGGTTAAATAACTGCTGCTTGGCGTTTCATTTCACGACTGTGCTTAGAGCAGTGTTTCTCAACCTTGGTTGTTTGAAGATGTGCGGACTTTAATTCCCAGAATTCCCCAGCCACCGACGCTGGCTGGGGAATTCTGGGAATTGAAGTCCACACGTCTTCAAACGACCAAGGTTGAGAAACACTGGCCTAGAATTGTTTCAGCTGTTGTGCACTTATTTTTTGGTGAATTCTACCTATCCCATTCTAGACCTTGATTTCAAATAAGTCCCAACTTGCCACAGACATTTATACCACCTGTTGAAAAGAGTCCATCTATCTGAATCCAGCAATTTTACACTTCACTGAAAACCTCTTCAGGTTTGAGCAAGTAACATGTAATCTGAGGTTTGTGCTCGTGAAAGCCAATTCTAAAGAGCCATTGCTGGTATATGAAGAAAATGGGTTTCAGAAAGAAAATGTATCAGGATTCCAAGTAACACCCCCCCCAATGACTTATCAGCACCTCTGGGAAAACCTGAGAATGGAAGCTTTTGAGTTTCTTGACTTTTTGCTGATGCTGCTTCTCAAATCTATACATTTTTGCCTTTTTTGGTGGGTTTTGCTAGGCTGCAACCCTGTTAGTTCCTGCCTTGAGGGCAATAGCATCCACCATCTTATCCACAAACATGGAAAAGGAATATGGATGCCTTTGAGAGGGGTGGGCTGCTGCCCGGATAGGAGGGGTAGCGAAAATGGAATTTTTTATGCTTCTGGCAGCACCCGTTCGCCTAGTGACCAGTTAGGTCCCACAGAGTGGGCCTTCTCCGGGTCCCGTCAACTAAACAATGTCATTTAGCAGGGCCCAGGGGAAGAGCCTTCTCTGTGGCGGCCCCGGCCCTCTGGAACCAACTCCCCCCAAAGATTAGAACAGCCCCCACCCTCCTTGCCTTTCGTAAGCCCCTCAAAACCCACCTCTGCTGTCAGGCATGGGGGAACTAAGATAATCTTTCCCCCTAGGCTTCTACAATTTATGCATGGTATGTTTGTATGTATGATTGGTTTTATAACAAGGGTTTTTAGCTGTTTTAGTATTGGATTTTTACATTCTGTTTTTATCATTGTTGTTAGCCGCCCCGAGTCCACGGAGAGGGGCGGCATACAAATCCAATAAATAAGAATAAGAATAAGAATAGCTACCCAGCCTGAGGTGAGGGGGCGTCCCAGGAAAACGTGAAGCAGATTGTCACCCCAGTAAGCAACACAGGTAAGGTTGTAAGTCGAGGACTTAACAGTTCACTTGAACGATGATCGTTCAAACCACTCCCACCTGGTGACATGGCTGGCAAGCCACTCCTACCTAGTCATATGACCATTAAGCCACACCCACGGAGAGGGGCGGCATACAAATCCAAGTAATAAAATAAATAAAATAAAATAAAATAAGCCACACCCACAGTGTGGCAGTAAAATTTTTGGCTGCCCATTACTGATCCCAAGAGATCTGAAGCCTCATCTGAGAATGATGAGATGACTGGATACCTTTAGAGAGAGAGTTGAAGACATTCTGTCCCAATCATACTAGGCCTTACTGGTTGCCATGGATACACAATTCCTATTCTGTAATCTTTGAGGCATCAATCAGTCCATCAAGATGATGTACAAAATTGCCTGGCTAATTCAAGAGAAAAGGTGATTTCTATTCCTTATTGGAAAGCAGGGGTTTAAAATATCTCTCATGCACAAACGTTTCTACTTTCGTGAAAGAAACTGGAAGTTACAAACCGCATATAAGACATTTTCTACATTGCTCTTGCTGTTCTTGTTAAACTAGATTATTGTTTTAAGGCATCACTGTTTTGTTGGCTCCTATTGATTCCATTCCTCACCTCAGAGGTTTTATTTGGACAATATATAACAGCCACAGAGTTTGGAATGGTCTTCTACCTACGATAAGAACATCTATATAATGTGAAGGACAATAGCTCAGTCATAGATCATATACATTGGATACAAAAAAAATCCCAGGTGAGTTTCCAAGGATCTCCACTTGGAACATGTCCTGACTGAAAACTTCTTGATAGGATAGCAGTGTCACATGATATAGGATTTAATACTGTACAGCAGTGTTTCCCAACCTTGGCAACTTGAAGATATCTGGACTTCAACTCCCAGAATTCCCCAGCCAGCATTCGCTGGCTGGGGAATTCTGGGAGTTGAAGTCCAAATATCTTCAAGTTGCCAAGGCTGGGAAACACTGCCGTACAGGTATAGGGCATTGGTTCTCAACAGGAAGGCTTTTTGAGATGTGTGACCTTCAAGAATGCCCAGCTGGCGACTTACCTCCAGCCCGGATTTGCAGCAGGGCCAGGGAAACGTGGCCCTCGGCGTTGCCGCCATCTTGAATGGCCAGGATCTCGCAAGATTTCGCGAGATCCCGGCCATGCCTGTCATCGGCGCCGACCGATGATGTTGTCGGGGTGGGGCCTGCTAGCCCTTTATAAAGGGCTGCGCAGGCTCAGGGCTTCCTTTTCGCCCCAGACAACGAGCAGGTGAACACCCGGCTGCTGTTTGCTGAAGATTGGTGGCCATTTTACGAGGCCTCGTGTAGCAGCCATTTTGTTGGGGGCGAGGAGCATGGTGCATACAGGCCTTACTGGGACAGAGTGCACTTTGGCTTCCTCTCGGAGGGCGAGAGGGACCTTGGTTCTCCCCTGGGTATTCTGGGGGGATCCTTTGGTGGCAATCGGCTCCCCCTTTTGGGGTTGCTGCCTCTTTCAGCCTTTCAGGCTCAGGTGGTGGTGGTTGTGGAACAGGCCTTCAGGCCTTGCTAGGGCTTTAGGGCCCTGTGGTCTCTGGGTGGCCAGGAGTGGCTACTAGAGTGACACCCCTTCATCAAGGGGGTTGGGGAATATTATTTAGCTGTTTTTAACAGGGAAATATTGGCTCCTAAGGCATGGCTCCTAAGAAGCAGAAGGCTTTGCCTCCTGCTCCAGAGCCGGCGGCTAGGCTACGGAGGACTTTGAGGCCCTCGGTTAGGGCCAGGCTGGACAATGAGGAGGCTCAGAATGGGGCCAGGAGGGGGGGTAGGTCCAGGGATCTACCTGCAGGTGACTCAACATTACCTGCTCATTCCTGGTCTAGGGTGATAGAACATCTGAAGCTGTTTGAGATGGGAAACAATGGATCCTAAGCTGTGTCTTGAAGGCTACTTCAGCTAACTGCTAGCTGTGGTTCAGCAGTTCAAATCTCACCAGGCTCAAGGTTGACTCAGCCTTCCATCCTTCCGAGGTGGTTAAAATGAGGACCCAGAGGCTGACTCTGTAAACCGCTTAGAGATGGCTGTGAAAGCACTATGAGGTGATATATAAGTCTAAATGCTATTGAACGTGAACAGCCAAATATTCATTGCCAAAAAAAAAGGTGTGTATGTGGGGGAAAGCGACAGATAGAGAGATACAAGCTTTTTTCTCACCTTTCCTAACATACACACACACACAAACAAACAAACACACACACATACTTAAGTAGGCTGCAGAAATAAATTTTCTGTACATAAGCGCACTAGCGTGCCTTCCGTCCCCTGTCCTATAGTCTCTCCTATATCTCCTATATCTTCTCTTCTATCCCTATATCCTTTCTGCTATTCTCTCATAGATACATTTTATTCCTATATTTTCTATTATATTCTTTTTCTAATACATTTCACTCGAGTATATCCTCTATAACCTTCATTGTGTATTGAACAAAATAAAAAAAATAATAAATAAATATTCCTTAATTCTTGCCTCCAAGAAAGATTAAATTTTGCCAATCTTGCACAGGTAATCCTTCACTGAATGATCGCAACTGTTGAGGCATTGGTTAAATGAATTTTGCCTCATTTTACAACCTTCCTTGCCACTGTCGTTAAGTGAATCACTACAGTTTCTAAACTAGTAACGTGGTTGTTATGAGAGTCTGGATTCCCCATTGACAGAAGGTCACAAAGGGGAATCACATAAATCCTAAGTCATTTTTTCTGGGCCTTTGTAAGTTCAAATGCTCACTAAATGAACTGTCAAGGACAACTTGTATCCATGAGATTTTGACTTACGCCATTTGGATTCATTGAGTGGAAAGCCAAATAGCATAGTTGTGCCTGGTGTAAAACTCTAGTAATAGCAATAGCATTTAGACTTATATATCACTTCCCAGTGCTCTTCATCCCTTTCTAAGCAGTTTACAGAGAGTAAGCTTATTGCCCCCAATAATCTGGGTCCTCATTTTACCCACCTCGGAAGGATGGAAGGCTGAGCCTGGTGAGATTTGATCTGCCAAGCTGCTGGCAGCCGATGATCAGCAGAAGTAGCTTGCAGTACTGCACTCTAACCACTGCTCCACCGAGGTGCGATAGTTAGAGTGATCTTCCCTAAGATGGCTCAGTGTGTGTGTATGTGTAAGAAATCGGGAAATACAATTTTGACCATATACAGCAGTGGTCCCCAACGTTTTTTCCACCAGGGACCAGTTTCAGCAAGACAATTTTTCTATGACCCAGTGGGGGCTGAAAGGGGCGTGGTTGGGGGCGGGATTAAGCATGGGGGTGCTGGTCCTCCCCGCCCCTCTTTCCCGCCATCGTCCTGTGGCCGGCAGAACCTGCCTCCCAAGCCCTCTTGCCCAGCGGGAGCTAAGCGCTGGAGAGAGGGGGTCAGGCTGGCCCTCCTGCCTCCCCCCAGCCAAAAACGCAAAAGCGCCCCGCGGCAGAAGCCAAAAGAGGCTTGAGCCTCTCGGTCCTTCCCGCCCCTCTGTCCCATCCATCGTCCTGTGGCCGGCAGAACCTGCCTCCCGAGGCCTCTTGCTGGAGGGAGGGGGTGGTGGCATGAGGGCCAGCAGCTGCTGACTCCACGGACCGGTGCAACATGCCCCGCAGCCCGGTACTGGTCCACGGCCCGGTGGTTGGGGACCCCTGATATACAGTGATACCTTGTCTTACAAACCCCTCATCATACAAACATTTTGAGATACAAACCCGGGGTTTAAGATTTTTTTTGCCTCTTCTTCCAAACTATTTTCACCTTACAAACCCAAGCCGCCGCCACTGGGGTGCCCCGCCTCCGGACTTCTGTTGCCAGCGAAGCACCCATTTTTGTGCTGCTGGGATTTCCCTGAGGCTCCCCTCCATGGGAAACACCGTCTCTGGACTTCGGTGTTTTTGCAATGCTGCAGGGGAATCCCAGGAGTGCAAAAACGGGCACTTCGCTGGCAATGGAAGTCCGGAGATGGGGTTTCTCAGCGAGGGGAGCCTCAGCGAAATCGCAGCATCACAAAAACATGGAAGTCCGGAGGTGGGGTTTCAAGGACTTCCATGTTTTTGCGATGCTGCAGTTTGTGAGCCGCTCTGAGTCTTCAAAGAGAAGTGGCATACAAATCTAATTAATAATAATAATAATAATAATAATAATAATAATAATAATAATAGTGTTGTATTGACATAATAATATATTTATTAATTGGATTTGTCTGCCGTCCCTCTCCGAGGATTAGATAGTCAGTAACTGCATCTTCTATGTAATTACATAATGTCTTTTTTGATTCTTGCAAATATAAAGCGTATTTTGATGACTTTGCTTTGGGTGATTAAAATATTTCCTATGCATAATACAGCTCAGACATTTATAGACACCGAGAAATCTGTTCCAAGCAAATCAATCAAACAAACATTGCCTTGCAGTCAGTCCAATCCTGGGGAAAGATGAGAGAGCATACAAACAGTATGCCATAGATGTGAGACTGAACGCTGAATGTATCACAATAATGAGTGTAACACCAATGACAGCTGTGTTGCCACTTCTTTGGAAAGAAGCTGAGAATCTCCTCAAATGTCACTGATCTTAGAATAGAATTTATATTTAACAAAGACACAAATGGACATTGGAGAAAGCACTCTGGAGTTATTTTATTTTATTTTTGTCTGGAAAGCAAAGCAATCTGAAAGCAAAATATAATGTCTCTCTTTTACTAATATCATGTATATAAATATTATTATATCTTTGTATACCACCAATATGTACTTGACAAAACAAACAAACAAAAAAATTGGATGCCATTTCCCCCATAAAATCAACTTACTACTTTAGTCCCATTGCATTGTGACTAACGGTAGCTCTTTCTCCATAGCTTTTAAGATGTTGTTTGACAATGAAAAGAGATAGATATGGCAATTGGAAGAGTCAGTGTTGATGGGAATAAATAGTCATAGCTATCTGGCAACATCAATATACTACTGTCAGACAAGTGCTGAGTGTTGGTGTTGACAGGTGGGGATATCCAAACAGAGTGTGATTGTCATAAAGAGATATATTCAAATGCTTATGTATTGTGTTTTTTTTAAAGCCACGGGCTCTTCAGAACTTTGACAAAATAGAGGGCCTATCAGTTTCTTAATTTGTAATGCCATGCAAAATTTGGGCAATTCACCAAGGTCTCTGAATTCTTCATCGGGTTTATAAGGAGAAAAACTGGTGAACACTAAAGTTGCCATGCGTGCATTTGATCACAGTCTTAAAATGAAACTTCATGCTGGGGATTCACACAGTGTAGTAACTTGATTTAGAATGGCTGGGTTTATACATTTGATTAAGCATCATGGTTAAGCATGATGTTTAAATCAAGTGATCTTTGGCTCAGATGCCCAAGTAGGTGGTACACTTGGAATACTGTATTCAGTTTTGGTCGCCACGATGCAAAAAGGATGTTGAGACTCTAGAAAAAGTGCAGAGAAGAGCAACAAAGACGATTAAGGGACTAGAGGCTAAAACATATAAAGAATGGTTGCAGGAACTGGGCATGGCTAGTTTAATAAAAAGAAGGACCAGGGAAGACATGATAGCAGTGTTCCAATATCTCAGGATTCCCACATAGAAGAAGGAGTCAACCTATTCTCCAAAGCACCCAAGGGTAGGACAAGAAGCAATGGGTGGAAACTAAACAAGGAGAGAAGTAACTTAGAAATAAGGAGACATTTCATGACAGTTAGAACAATTAATCACTTGCCTCCAGAAGTTGTGAATGCTCTAACACTGGAAGTTTTTAAGAAGATGTTGGATAACCATCTGTCTGAAGTAGTGTAGGGTTTCCTGCCTAAGCAGGGGGTTGGACTGGAAGATCTCCAAGGTCCCTTCCAACTCTGTTGTTGTTGTTATTGCTATTGCTATTATTATTATTATTATTATTATTATTATTATTATTATTATTATTAACAACAACAACAACAACAACATTATTTTTGGCCAGCAGGACCAAAAAGTTAGTTTTCAAGAGTTGAGCCCAATGCTTCTCTTATGGTCTTTGTTGTTAGATGAGTGGTTCCCTTAATATCTCACAGAACAGAAGTTAAGATACATTTTTCTATGGCTTCCATAAGAGATGTATGGGAATTTGTGGCTTATCAGAGCAACATTGTCTTCTGCCTAAGCAACTGCTCAATGCTCTCAGGACTCAGTATGAGTAATATTTCCCTTTGTTGAGGTTGGTGAAGTTTTATTATTATTATTATTATTATTATTATTATTATTATTATTATTATTATTATTATTTATTGGATTTGTATGCCACCCCTCTCCGTGGACTCAGGGCGCCTAACAACAGTAATAAAAACAATATGTAGCAATCCAATAATAAAACAACTAAAAACCCTTATTATAAAAACCAGACATACATAATATGCATAAACTGTAGAGGCCCAGGAAAGAATATCTCAGTTCCCCCATGCCTGACGGCAGAGGTGGGTTTTAAAGAGCTTACGAAAGGCGAAGAGGGTGGGGGCAATTCTGATCTCTGGAGGGAGTTGGTTCCAGAGGGCTGGGGCCGCCACAGAGAAGGCTCTTCCCCTGGGTCCTGCCAAATGACACTGTTTAGTTGACGGGACCCGAAGAAGGCCAACTCTGTGGGACCTAATCAGTCACTGGGATTCGTGCGGCAGAAGGAGCATCTAGTCCAGTGCCATCAAGGGCTCTATAGGTGATAACCAACACTTTGAATTGTGATCGGAAACTGATCGGTAACCAATGCAGACTGCGGAGTGTTGGTGTGACATGGGCGTTTTTGAGAAAGCCCATGATTGCTCTCCCAGCTACATTCCGCACGATCTGGAGTTTCCGAACACTTTTCAAAGGTAGCCCCATGTAGAGAGCGTTACAGTATATATACTGTCCAAAATCTTGTGCCTGCCATTGTCCTAAAACGATGGTTAATGCTTAACTACTGTTGCAGAGAGATTAATGGTTTGATTTCTTCTGACCAGAACTGAACTGGAAAAGTTGAAATTGACCACTAACTCAATATAATTTGGCCCCAGTGTTAAGTCATTAACTTTCCACAGGCATCACGCAGTCCCCATAGGATCAATGTATGTATTCAGCTAGAAATTCAGCTGCCCCTTTCATCTCAAATGATATTAATGGTATAATTAGTGTTCTCTATATTATAAGGCTTTATAATCATTTGGAATGTGATTGGGCATGGCAGAGGTATTGAAGGGATTATAGTGCTCTAATTCATCCTTTGAGCAAATCCACAAGGCTGTGAAGTCTGCGGCATAATGCGCCTCTCCAAAAAAAATGCATGATATTTTTAAAATATACTGAGATGAGGACATTTGTCCTTCCTAGACTAGATTTATATATTATACTACGCCATGATACAATGTGCTTGCTTCTGACTTGTCTGTAAATAAATCTGCTTATATTTGTTAAGCCTTTGTATGCTGCCTATCATCGGGATTCTAAGTATCTTAGAATGATGCAATAAAATCCAATAAACTGCAAGCATTTTATAAAACTAAACCATTAAAACCAATAAATAAGATTAACAAAAACTGCTGCTCTCAACAGACAGATCCAAATGTTGCAGGAACCAATCTGGGTCAGTCAAGGGGACTAGAAATTTAGTTTTCAAAGCTTTCAAACTATTCTCAGGGAACAGCTCTCTACAGAATGTGTACTTTGGACTATTCTATGCTAGTACTTACTTACTTACTTACTTACTTACTTACTTACTTACTCACTCACTCACTCACTCACTCACTCACTCACTCACTTATTTGATTTGTATGCCGCACTTCTCCGAGGACTAGGGGTGGCTCACAGCATATAATATAACAATAAACTACAATGGCAAATCCAATTAAATTTAAAATTACAATCTAAAAATCCAATATTTAAAAGCAATCATACCAGTTCAATCATACAACATATTGTTGGCCAGGAGACTGAGATCTAATTGCCCCAAGCCTGGTGACATAGGTGAGTCTTAAGACTCTTACAGAAGGCAAGGAGGGTGGGGGCAGTGTGAATCTCCGGGGGAGCTGATTCCAGAGGACCGGAGCCCTCACAGACAAGGCTCTTCCCCTAGGCCCCGCCAAGCGACATTGTCTGGCTGACAGGACTGATGGGGCGCTGATGGCCAGCTATTAAGTTATTAACTGTTGTTTCCTTGTGCTGCCAAGTCCTGGCTCCTAAGTACCTGATAAGCTAGTGATAAATTGGTATTTCTGTTGACACAAGAGGCCTGTTACCTAGGCTTCAGTCATTTCCCTGGCTATTTTTGTACCTGCTCGGCCAACAATCTTAGTGGCTGTGAAAGTGAATGCACGTCCTTGTTCATTGCCATGTGAGGCTACCAACCAATATATTCTGGAAGACTGAATTTGTAACGATTTCATGGCAGAGGTGGGATTTAGCATGTTCTGACCAATTCTAGAGAACCAGTAGCAGAAATTTTGTGTAGTTCGGAGAACGGATAAATACTACCTCTGACTGGTGCAGCCCTCATCTATTTTCTACCTTCCAAGTTCCAGCTGATCTGGAGGAAATGGGGATTTTGCAGTAACCTTTCCCTGGAGTGGGGAGGGAATTGAGATTTTACAGTATCCTTCTCCTGCCACGCCCACCAGGCCTTGCCACACCCACCAACCACACCTAGAGAACATAAAAACATAGAAGATTGATGACAGAAAAAGACCTCATGGTCCATCTAGTCTGCCCTTATACTATTTCCTGTATTTTATCTTAGGATGGATATATGTTTATCCCAGGCATCTTGAAATTCAGTTACTGTGGATTTACCAACCACGTCTGCTGGAATTTTTTTCTAAGGATCTACTACTCTTTCAGTAAAATAATATTTTCTCATGTTGCTTCTAATCTTTCCCCCAACTAACGTCAGATTGTGCCCCCTTGTTCTTGTGTTCACTTTCCTATTAAAAACACTTCCCTCCTGAATCTTATTTAACCCTTTAAAATATATAAATATTTTGATCATGTCCCCCCTTTTCCCTTCTTTCCTCCAGACTATACAGATTGAGTTCATGAAGTTTTATGCTTAAGACCTTCCATCATTTTTGTAGCCTGTCTTTGGACCCATTCAATTTTATCAATATCTTTTTGTAGGTGAGGTCTCCAGAACTGAACACAGTATTCCAACTGTGGTCTCACCAGCGCTCTATACAGTGGGATCACAATCTCCCTCTTCTGGTAATAATTTTCACTGATTTCACCCCAGTGATTGCTAAACTGTGGCTTATGACTTAGCAGTAGCACTTAGATTTACAGTGTTCCCTCGATTTTCGTGGGGGGATGCGTTCCGAGACCGCCCGTGAAAGTCGAATTTCCGCGAAGTAGAGATGCGGAAGTAAATACACTATTTTTGGCTATGAACAGTATCCCAAGCCTTCCCTTAACACTTTAAACCCCTAAATTACAATTTCCCATTCCCTTAGCAACCATTTAGATTATTACTAACCATGTTTATTTATTAAAGTTAATTAAAAAATGTTTTTTAAAGGCAGATGAAAGTTTGGCAATGACATATGACGTCATCAGGCGGGAAAAACCATGGTATAGGGGAAAAAAACCGCGAAGTATTTTTTAATTAATATTTTTGAAAAACCGTGGTATAGCCGTTTTGCGAAGTTTGAACCCACGAAAATCGAGGGAACACTGTATACAGTGATCCCCCGAGTTTCGCGATCTCGATCTTTGCGAAACGCTATATCGCGATTTTCCCACCCGATGACGTCACTCCCTTCCTTTCTCATCTTTCTTTCTCTCTCTCTTTCTCTATCTTGCTTCTTCCTCTCTCACACTCTCTTCCTCCCTCTCTCATCTCTTTCTTTCCTTCTCTCTCTTTCTCTATCTCTCCCCCTCTTGCTCTCGAGCGGCAAGCGAGCAGCCGGGCGGGCGGGTGAACGGGCAAGCAGCAAGCTATCTTGGGGTTTCCCCTTTGCCTGGGCAACGGGGAAACCCCATCTTCGGCTCCTCGCTGCTGCCGCGCTGCAGAGCAGATCAGCTGTTGGGCGGCCGAAGGAACCTTCCCTGAGTCTTCCCCGCCGCCCACACGCAAACTCCACCATCTGCGCATGTGCGGCCATGGAAAAAGGGGCGCGCATGCGCAGATGGTGTTTTTACTTCCGCACCACTACATCCCGAAAAATCGATTATCGTGAGGGGTCTTGGAACGGAACCCTCGCGATAATCGGGGGATCACTGTATAGCACTTGACAGTGCTTTACAGCCCTCTCTAAGCAGTTTACAGTCATCCTATTGCTCCGAACAATCTGTGTCCCCATTTTACCTACCTCGGAAGGATGGAAGGCTGAGTCAACCTTGAACCTACTGAGATTCGATCTGCCAAATTGCAGGCAGCCGGCAGTCAGCAGAAGTAGCTGACATTTTTCACAGAGACAGTCAGTGTTAGTTTATTCAAACAACTGTGATTAAACAATTCATGAAGAATTTCCTGTTTGCCTTGTGAGAAAATATGTGTATTTCACATGAGGAATGGCCGTAACCATTCCAAATTGCTCAGATCGATTTTATCTTGGAGAAAAACCTCAGGGATGCTTTACAGCAAGAAAGATTCCCTGCTTATATGAATGGTCTGCGAATGAGAATCATTTTGAAATTGTATCTTTCCCCCCGTCGTTTTCATTTCATTTTTTTAAAAAGAAGCAAAGCTGAATGCTCTGCAACTAAATAGACTGTTTAGCTAGTTTAATAAAAGTATTATTAACAGCCACACTTTCAGGATTTATTGGTGGATTTCAGTAAGTCAGAGTTAACAGTACAATTACATTTATATTCCTGGGTAGGGCGATGGCAGTGGGAGAGAAAATAACGTTGATCCTGCCAGAGATGTTCTACAGGATCAATATCATATTTTCTGACATAATCACAATCAGGGATATTACAGCTCTGGCTCTGGGAATTAATAACTCATCACATGACAGATCATGTCTTATTCAAGTTCTTCTGCTGTTTAAGCACCAGTGTGTGAGTGTGTGTGTTGGAGAGGGAAAATGTGATGTGCATATCTTTGTGTTGGTTATGACCTATAAAGCCCTTTATGGCATTGGACCAGAATACATCCGAGTCCGCCCTCTGCCACACAAATCCCAGCGACCGGTTAGGTCCCTCAGAGTCGGTCTTCTTCGGGTCCTGTCAACTAAACAATGTTGTCTGGCGGGACCCAGGGGAAGAGCCTTCTCTGTGGCGGCCCCGACCCTCTGGAACCAGCTCCCCCTGGAGATCAGAATTGCCCTCACCCTCCTTGCCTTTCGTAAGCTCCTTAAAACCCACCTCTGTCATCAGGCTTGGGGGAACTGAACTACCCTTTCCCCCCTAGGCCTATACAATTTATGCATGGTATGTTTGGTTTTAAATAAGGGTTTTTAAATTATTTTAAACATTAGATTTGTTATATGCTGTTTATTACTGTTGTTAGCCGCCCCGAGTCTACGGAGAGGGGCGGCATACAAATCTAATAAATAATAATAATAATAATAATAATGTTATCCAGTTTTTAATCCATGTTAAGGCGGCTGCCTGATAATATAGTTTCCAATTTGGGAGCGCAAAACCCCCCCTCTCTTTTATGTCTTCTAACATATTTATCTTAATTCTTGCCTTTTTCCCTTGCCATAGAAATTTTTTAACCACATTTGTTAAGTTTTTAAAAAAGTTAGCCCCTGGATTGATTGGGATCACTTGAAATAAAAATAATACCTTAGGTAAGATATTCATCTTAATCGTAGCAATTCTTCCCAAAAATGATATTTTTAGATTGTTCCATATTTCTAGATCCTTTTTAATTTCATTAATTAATTTTATATAATTATCATTTTTTAATGTTATTGTTTTGGCTGTTAGCCATAACTTTAGAGGACATGAGAACATCAATATTAGAAGGACATGACCTCATGCTTGGTTGGCATGCTTTTGTGTGGTACGATAAAGATAAAAACCATTCTTACTTTAAAAGACACACGCTGAGAAAATATTTATTTGATGTCTGGAAAGACATAAAGAAAAACCACTTTTTAACAATTCCAGATTGGGTTACCCCCTTGGACGCAATAATACATCCAAATTCTATTAATGACTCAAGAAATATAAGATATAAAGATTTGTTAGACAATCAAATGAAATTAAAATCTAGAATTAAACTACAAGATGAAGGGATACAAATTGATTGGTGGCATTACGCACAGATTAGATCCAGATACCAGAAAGATAGTACACTCTATATATTTAACAAAAGTAAAAACCTGTTAAGTGAGTTAATCACTAAAAACCACAACAGAGTAATTGGAAAAATATATAAATATTTGATTACCCACAAGAATATTGAATTAACATTAAAAGATAGTATGATACATTGGTGTAGAAACATAGGTAAAGAAATTGATTTAGATACATGGGAGAAAGTTTGGATGTGCAATTGGAGAATGACTAAATCAGTTTCTTTGAAAGAGAACCAAATAAAAATGTTTTATAGATGGCATCTCCCACCAAGTAGATTAGCAAAAATGTTCCCAAAGACATCACCTTTGTGCTGGAAATGTAAGAAAGAAATAGGATCCTATTATCATCAATGGTGGACATGTAATAAAGCTAAAATGTATTGGAAAATGATAGAAAAAATGACAAAAGAAATTACAAAGCAGAAAATAGATTTCACCCGGAGTTTTGTTTGCTAGGAATTACTAACCAAAATTATAAAAAAGAAATTTTGTACTTGATTATACATATTTTTACAGCGGCAAGGATTATATACGCGCAAAATTGGAAAGGGGAAGATATCCCCAAAGAAGAGGGAGTTATTGCAAAAATATTAGACTGCGCGGAAATGGACATGATGACAAGACGCTTGAATGAACAGGAAGAAACCAAATTTTACGCAACATGGAACAATGTTTATGAATGGATAGATAAGAATAAAAAAATAAAGAAAGAAGAGTAGTAACAAGTATAGATATTTTAGATGATCTTTTCTTATTAAGATTTATCTTAGATTTAGTTTACATAGATAGAATAGAAATTTGTTTTTTCTAAAGATTTTTTGACTTGAAATTAATTAGAAACTTTTATATGACAGTTAATTTTTTTTTACTAGATATTTTTTGTATTAGTAGCATTGAATTAGATATTCAATTGTGTATTCCTTTTTCTGTATCTGCAATTATACTTTTGAGAAGAGCAGGGATGATACATCCCTACAATGTATGTTAAATGTTTGTAAGTTTGTTTGTCATTTTAAAGAAAATTAATAAAAAGATTTGAAAAAAAAAAAATAATAATAATAATAATAATAATAATAATAATAATAATAATAATTTTCCAAGCCAATATAAAGATACACATAACATAAAACAAGTGCTTCGTGAATTGTGCCCACCACCAGACAAACATTCATACCTCACCACCAAATCGGGGGGTGTTTCTTGTATAAACCATTTTAACCCAAGAGCAAAGTATCTATTTACATATTATAAAGTGATTCCAATTTGTTTCTTGTAGCTTGGTTTTGGATTCTACTCGCCATATATCGTCTTATCTTATCCCATCGTCCCATCAGTTGTCGCAGATCAGTTTCATTAACCAAATTCATCCTTTTATCCATAATCTCAAATTGAATGTGATCCACCATGTACCGGTACCAATTTTGCATTATCCATTTTGTCGCATCCTTCCAACCCCAGACGATTACCGCCTGAGTGCTTTCTATCACTGCTTGTTTTATTTCTCTAAATTCTCCCATCGCATTACTTTTAACTGATACTGCCATTTCCTTAGTAATTATCCATCATATACTTAACATCCTATTAATATCCTCTTGCATTTTTTGCCAAAAATTCTGCACTATAGGGCATTCCCAAAACATATGCATAAACACTCCTTTATCTTGGCACCCATGCCAACAAATACCCTTAACATTCTGCTGAAAGTATGTGAGTTGAATGGGTGCGTAATACCACTTATGTAATATTTCCCTTCTCATTTCCCTAACTTTTGTATTCTTAGTTTTTATTATATTCTCCACTATATTTTTCATATCTTGCACCTCTACTTGTATCTCACTTTGCACAATTTAGTCAATCCTTGGATCACATCCCCGTCTGACTGCACTAACATCTTATATACAGTAATACCTCATCTTACGAACTTAATTGGTTCCAGAAGTAGGTTCGTAAGGCGAAAGGTTTGTTTCCCATAGGAAACAATGTAAAAGTGATTAATGTGTGCAAAAAGAAAAAAAAATCGCACAATGGTGCTCTGCTGGGCGCCGCCGCCCGGCTGTCACCTTTTAAAACAGCCGGGGGGCTTCTCAGCGTTCTCCCGAACTCGAACCTTTCGGGTTCGGGAGGCCGCCGAGAAGTGCTGCCGCCCAGCTGTCACCTTCTGAAACAGCTAGGGGGCTTCTCTGCATTCTCCCGAACGCCGAACCCGGAAGTTCGGGTTCGGGTTCTGGAGGCCGCTGAGAAGCGCCCGGCTGTTTCAGAAGGTTACAGCCGGGCGCCGCCGCTCAGCAGAGCACCGTTTTTGCGATCTGCGGCAGCATTTTCAGCCAATCTGGAGGCTGGAAAGGAGGTGGGGAATCCCAATAGGGAATTCCATGGACGGAGCTTTGACGTCACAAAGAGGTTGGAAGGGAGTGAGGCTGGAAGGGAGCTGGGCAGGAGAGAGGGAAGCTCGTCCGAGGCCAGGAAGGAGGAAAGAGGAAAAAAGCAAGGAGCGCAGATGCAGCAGGGGAAGGAAGGAGAACTGAGCCGAGACCAGTAATCCAGGAAGTGACAGCCGCCAATCAACTGGAGCTGCACACACATCTTCATTTCTGCCGGTGGAACTGTGTTCCACCCTGTCCTGCCTGCTGCCCACCCCTGGATATTACATTATTAAGCTTTCAGGATTTACTGGTGGATTCCAGTAAGTCAGAGTTAACAGTACAATTACATTTATTCATAGCAAAGACTTTGCCAGTGCTAGAGAAAGTAATGTTGATCCTGTCAGGTATATTTTACAGGATCAATATAATATTTTCTGGCATAATCACAACTAGGGATATTAGTGCTGTTGCTCTGGGAATAACAACTCATCGCATGGCAGATTGCACTTTATTCATTCCCTTCCGCTCTTCAAGCAGAGCTGTGTGTTGTAATGGAAAAAATATGTATAATATATATGATCTTCTCCCGCCCCCAAGATTCTATATGATCAGCAGAAATAGTCTAATATTTTAACAGCGTAACTCAAATAAGTTATATTTAGTTAAACTTGCATTCTCGTAGAAATTAAATAACCTGAAGGCTAGATGGCTTTGAGGTTATTTACTCTGCTTGCACCCTGAAACTTTTTTCATTAAATTGAAAACCAAGCTGGAGTTTAAGGGCAGATATGCAAGGACTCTGTAAGATAATTCACATTCCTATTCCTTTCTTCTATTCCTATATCTATTCTTCTATTCTTTCATTGATATGTTCTTTTCTATTCTTTCATAGATATATTTTACTATGAGTATCTCCTCTATAACCTTCATCATGTATTTTACTATGTGTGTATATATATATATATTGTTCTGTCTGGGTCACTCCAGAAGCCAATACCAACCCAAAAAGAGAAGCCAGACACACTGGTAAAAGGCAAAGGCAGTTTTATAAAATTCAAGAAAAACACAGGTAACAGAAAATGTCCTTACAAACAAGAAAACGCTGTATCTTCAGATACATCCACGAAGGCAAAAGTCCATGCAGCAATACAGAATTCTTGCTGCCAAGCCGAGGCTGTAGATAGCAGACCTACACCTCCCACGGGTCTTCCAAAGCTGCTGGGCCACAAGCCAGGAACAGAGACGCCGAGAAACAAGACAGGATAACGCAACTCCAAACTGATAACACTCCACATGGCTTCAAGGGCTTGCCTGCCTTTTAAAACCTGCTAAGGAGGACCACACCCAAACCCAGCTGTTCCTAATTCAGTGCTGATAATACTTATTTAATTGCTCCTTTCTTTGATCTGACCGTCTCTGTCGCATGTCAATGACGGCTTGAGCGTCATCACCTAATGACTCCAAGCTACTGGCTGGGGAGAGCCCCCCCCCAGGGGCTCTCATGCTGTTCTCCTTCGTCCCATTCCTGACTTTCCTCTCCCCCGTCCGACTGTTCAGCCCCCTCCTCTGCGCTGTCATCCTCCTCCGGGCATGGAGCCAGCAGAGACACAGCCGGTCCCTGAGCAGCCTCAGGCTGAACCACAACAATATATATATCCACTAAAACTCTGATTGTGTATTGGACAAAATAAAAAAATAAAAAAAAACATTTGGATAGAGCAGAAAAAGGATTCATGTATTTCCTGACTCACATTCTTCAATAATCCAAAGAGTTTGCTAAGAAGCAGAAGTTGTGGAGTACACACTATATTTAATAACAACTGTTGTGTGGGGGAAGAGGGAAACACAAACATTTGTTCCCATACAAATACTGTATTTAAAAAAATATTAATCTGTGAAAACAATGATTTCCTGCACAGAATCTGTTTAGTCCAATTCAATAATCTCCCTTGCATGTGCTTCTTTTACCTCCTTGTTCAACAACTTAGAAGTGGTGCAAATAGCTCAGTCAAATGATCTCAGGGACCGCCTTCTGCTGTGCGAATCCCAGCAACCAGTTAGGTCCCACAGAGTGGGCCTTCTCCAGGTCCCGTCAACTAAACAATGTCGTTTGGCGGGGTCCAGGGGAAGAGCCTTCTCTGTGGTGGCCCTGGCCCTTTGGAACCAACTCCCCCCAGAGATTAGAATTGCCCCCACCCTCCTTGCCTTTCATAAGCTTTTTAAAACCTACCTCTGCCGTCAGGCATGGGGGAACTGAGACATTCTTTCCCCCTAGGCCTTTACAATTTACGCATGGTATGTTTGTATGTATTTTTTGGTTTTATAATAAGGTTTTTTTAGTTATTTTAGTATTGGATTGGATTGTTACATGTTGTTTTTATCACTGTTGTTAGCCGCCCCGAGTCTATGGAGAGGGGCGGCATACAAATCCAATACATTAAATAAACAAACAAACAAATAAATAAATAAACAAACAAATAAACAAATAAATAAATAAATAAGAATATGGAATCACAGGGTTCATGTTTAACACTCGGCCATAATGTGACACCTTTGTTTTGCTTTGTTTTGGATAAAGGATTTAAGAATTAAGTTTAATCTAGTCCATCAAAGTTTGTTTTCCAGATCAGCATTCTAGTTTAGCATAGTGTATGGATAGAGCAGTCATGGGCTCCTCCTCCCACGTTGGGGGGGGGGGGACGTCGTCGTGGTAGTGGAAATGGAGGACAAGATGAAATCACCTTTTATTATAATAATAATAATAATAATAATAATAATAATAATAATAATAATAATAATATCCAATATTTCTCTAAGATAATGCAAAACCTTTCTCTGTTTTCAAGAGAAGAGAAACATATATACAGTATATGCCAACGTTTTGCATTGGTACAAAGCTTGTACAAACAATGTATATATTTCCAATCTCCAAGGCTGTTGTTAGGCATGGAGACAAGCCTGCCAAACACAATATTAAATATAGACTGGAATTGTACACAGCCTATTAACTCCTGCGTTGCTTCACAATTCCTTATTGAATCAATCACACTTGACTGTGTTTATAGAATAGGCTAAGTCATAAAACATCTCTTACAAACTGCATCCTAGCTTAGAGCAATATGGAAGCAGAGGTTCAACATATAAGACAAAACAAAGACATATATAATGCCCTGCAGTCAGCATTAAAATCCAGTCAGCACTTTTTTTTCCCAATTCACCTTTCTGTTAGATGTCTTTGGCCCACTTTTTCTTCCCTACTTGTCTCTATTGAACCAATTTCAACACAGATGGCTTCTGTAACATCTGGATAAGCCTGTATCTAATTTGGCTAAATTTGGCTGGATAAGCCTGCTAGGTAGTAATGAGTCAGTTTTGTATCTCCTAGTAAGGTTGCAACGTCAAGACATTGCATACCTAAATATTCTAATAACCCAGTGATGGACTCCTACGGGAATGGTCAGGAACACAGTTCCAGTAGCAAAATTTGGAGCTCCATCCCAGAGCACCCAATTTACACTGAAAGATGTTGAAACAAAATGCATAAGCCATGCCCACAGTGTGGTAGTAAAAATTTTGGTAGCCCATCACTGTAATAACCCCATGATCAGATATCTCATTGATTTTGAAAAATCCCTTGACTTTCTGTGGGAGAACGTCCTGTCCACAAGCAAACAAATTTTATAGGGTTTATGTGCATGTATCATTGGTGCTTCTGCAAACTTAGTTACTGTTTGAAGGGGAATATCAGTTGAAAAATGACTTACCCTGTTTCCCCGAAAATAAGACAGTGTCTGATATTAATTTTTGCTCCCAAAGATGTGCTACCTCTTTATTTTCAGGGGATGTCTTATTTTTTTTCAATGAAGAAAAATTCACATTTATTGCTGAACAAAAAACCCGAACATTTATTATATACTGTACAGTAGTTGTCATCACAAACCAGCATAACCAGACAAACTGTGAATCCGATCAAGAATTTCTTACTACTACTGTACCATTACAGTATTTCCATGTACAACCATTATACTTTCTTCAAATATATGTTATATATCTTCTGTTCAGGGATGCTGTGAAATGAAACATCTCCTACGTCTTACTTTTGGGGGATGCCTTATATTAGGCAATTCTATGAAATCTCTCCTATGCCTTACTTTCGGGGGTGACTTATTTTTGGGGAAACAGGGTAGTAGTAGAATGGGGTGGGGTGGGATAGTATAGTGTAGTGTTATATAGGATAGTTGTTGTGGTTCAGCCTGGGGCAGATCAAAGACCAGCTGCGTCTCTGCTGGCTCCATGCCCGGAGGAGGCTGACAGCGAAGAGGAGGGGTCTGGGCAGTCGGACGGGGGAGAGTACAGTCAGGAATGTGACGAGGAAGAACAGCATGGGAGCCCCGGGGAGGGGCTCTCCCCAGCCAGTAGTTTGGAGTGTTTGGAGTCATTAGGTGACGAAGCACAAGCTGTCATTAACATGCGACAGAGACGTCTAGATCAAAGGAAGGCTCAATTGAAGAAATATTATCAGCATTGAATAAGGAACACCAGGGCTTGGGTGTGGTCCTCATTAGCAGGGAAGGGTTTATAAGGCAGGCAAACTCTTGAAGCCGTGTGGAGTGCTATCAGTTTGGAGTTGCTGTAACCTGCATTGTTTCTCGGCATTTCTGATCCTGGCTCGTGGCCCAGCAGTCTTGAAGACCCGTGGGAGGTGTATGTCTGTTATCTACAGCCTCGTCTTGGCAGCAAGAATCCTATATTGATGCATGGACAATTACCTTCGTGTATATATTTGGAGTCCCAGTGTTTTCCTGCTTTGTAAGGACATTTTCTGTTAGCTTCGTTTCTCTTGAACATTATAAATTTGAATTCTACCGGTGTGTCTGGCTTATCTTTTTGGGTTGGTCATAGCTTCCGGAGTGACCCAGACAGAACAGATAGTATAAGAGCTGGAAGGGATTTTGAAGGTCTTCTAGTCCAGCCCCTTGCTCAAGCAGGTGAACCTATACCATTTCAGACACGCAACTATCCAATCTCTTCTTAAAAATCTCCAGTGATGGAGTGCCCACAATTTCTGAAGGCAAGCTGTTCCACTGGTTAATTGTCTTCACTGTTAGGAAGTTTTTCCTTAATTCCAGATTGCCTTTCTCTTTGATTAGTTTCCAACAATTATTTCTTGTCCTGTCCTCTGGTACTTTGGAAAATAATTTGATCTTCTATTCTTTGCGGCTATCCTTCAGGAATGCTCCTATCATGCTGCTAATTCTTCTTTTCTTTGGACTAGCCCAGGAGTACACAAAGTTGGCTCTTCTATGACATGTGTGGACTTCAACCCCCAGAATTCTTAAGCCAATCATGCTAACTCAGGAATTCTGGGAGTTGAAGTCCACATGTCATAGAAGAGCCAACTTTGCCTACCCCTGGATTAGCCAAGCCCAAAACCTGCAGCTGTTCTTCCTATGGTTTAGTCTTCTGGCCTTTGATCATTTTAGTTGCTATTCTTTGAATTTTTTTTTCAAAGTCTCAACATCTTTTTTGTAGTAGATCATGTGGCCCTTGAGGTGTGAATTTTGATTACACCAAAGTTTTAATAAAACGAGAGATTTGGAATGGGTGATAACAACGAATTAGCAAAATATTTGAAGGAGTACTCTGCTATTGAAAAGGATGCATTGGGTCATGTAGTGCCATCTTATTCAATTCTTAATTCTACAACTATTTAGTTTTTCCTTCATTTGCTTCATCCTCCTCCCCTTTTTTGGTTGCTCACTGTTTTTTTCTTCTTGAAAACTCTGTGGAAAGATTACCAACTTATCTCTTTTCATACTTTCTTTTTTGAATCCTCTGCTATCTTCAGTCTTATGTATGATCAAATTAAGAAATATGAATCTATTGGTCTATTTCTTCTTTTGTTCCCCACCTGTGGAATAATCTTCCTTGCTGAATCTTGCCTTCTCCAGAATAGACAATCTTTCTGGGCATACACAAATATAAAACAAATGTTGAAATGATACATCTTCTCCCTCCAAATCATATAAGCTTTCAGTGATACGATATAACGCTCTCTACATGGGGCTACCTTTGAAAAGTGTTCGGAAACTTCAGATCGTGCAGAATGCAGCTGCGAGAGCAGTCATGGGCTTACCTAGGTATGCCCATGTTTCGCCAACACTCCGCAGTCTGCATTGGCTGCCGATCAATTTCCGGTCACAATTCAAACTGTTGGTTATTACCTTTAAAGCCCTTCATGGCACTGGACCAGAATATCTCCGAGACCGCCTTCTGCCGCATGAATCCCAGCGACCGATTAGGTCCCACAGAGTGGGCCTTCTCCGGGTCCCGTCAACTAAACAATGTCGGTTGGCGGGCCCCAGGGGGAGAGCCTTCTCTGTGGCGGCCCCGACTCTCTGGAATCAACTCCCCCCAGAGATTAGAACTGCCCCTACTCTCCCTGCCTTTCGTAAACTCCTTAAAACCCACCTTTGTCATCAGGCATGGGGGAACTGAATCACCTCCCCCGGGCATGTTCAATTTATGCATGGTATATTTGTGTGTATGTTTGTTTAGAAATATGTTTTTTGTAAAATATTTAAAATATTTTAAGTTATATTTAGATTTGTCATGAGTTGTTGTATCCTGCTGTGAGCCGCCCCGAGTCTGCGGAGAGGGGCGGCATACAAATCTAAATAATAAATAAATAAAATAAATACACAAATATAAAACAAATGTTGAAATGATACATCTTCTCCCTCCAAATCATATAAGCTTTCAGTGATACGATATAAAGGGTTGTCAAAATTTATTTATTTACTGTATTTGTTTGTTTGTTTGTTTGTTTGTTTGTTTGTTTTGTCCAATACAATAATACACAATGAGGGTTATAGAGGATATAATCAGGTAGAATGTATTAAAGGGGGAATAGAGGAGAAAATAAAGGAGTGAAATATAACTATGAGAGAATAGCAGAAAAAGATATAGGTATAGAAGAGAAGATATAGGAGATATAGGAGAGACAATAGGACAGGGGACCGTAGGCACTCTGGTGCACTTATGTACACCCCTTACTGACCTCTTAGGAACTTGGTGAGGTCAACCGTGGATAGTCTAAGGGTGTAAGTGTTGGGGGTTAGGGGATGTTACTACAGAGTCCGGTAGTGAATTCCACGCTTCGACAGCTCGATTACTAAAGTCGTATTTTTTACAGTCAAGTTTGGAGCGGTTAATATTAAACTTGTAACTGTTGTGGGCTCTTGTGTTGTTGTGGTTGAAGCTGAAGTAGTCTTTGACAGGCAGGATGTTGCATCATATGATCTTGTGGGCAATACTTAGATCATGTTTGAGGCGTCTTAGTTCTAAGCTTTCTTAAGATTTGACAGTCTTGTATAATATCTCAATAAAATTCAACATTTTTTTTAAAAAAACAAGTTTTAGGCTCATCTCTTGGTAACAGGTGTTTAGGGACCATAGCCATTACTTTCATTATCAAACATCTTTTCCCAACGCTGAACATTCTCTGGCACATTTTTCATGCACAAGCTGTGCAATAAATTCAATTATTTCCATCTTTCCCCAAGTTACATCCCTCCAAACATTTTGGACTCTTGTGTATAGTGATAAATGATGATGGAAAATATTGTCAAACAGCATCTGGACCGCTAAGACATTTTCTCTCTATTCTGGATACAGTACTAGGGATCAAACATACTTTATATCATGTGGCCAATTTAGGTTAAGAAAATTACATTTGGAATTTGAGATGCTATCCAGGAATAGTATTAGAAATCTTTAAAAGGCAAGAATTATGCTTCTGCAGTAGACAATAACTGCATTTATGGCATCTTCAATTCTATCCTTGCCACATCCAGTTAAAAGGATCAGAGATTGCCAAAGAATTATAAAGAACTCTTCTACCAAGATGAGAAGATTGCATTGTAGGTGGACAATGGGATGATATGGTGCCATATAGAAACATAGAAGACTGCTGGCAGAAAAAGACCTCATGGTCCATCTAGTCTGCCCTTATACTATTTCCTGTATTTTATCTTACAATGGATATATGTTTATCCCAGGCATGTTTAAATTTAGTTACTGTTGATTTACCAACCAGGTCTGCTGGAAGTTTGTTCCAAGGATCTACTACTCTTTCAGTGAAATAATATTTTCTCACGTTGCTTTTGATCTTTCCCCCAACATGGCTTGTTTTTTCCTGAGATTTACCGTATCTCAAATGTTCAAGAAATCCTCTATTAGAATATTTAACATTTCTAGTCCAGAGATTATTTTAATTTTATTTTTTTTAAAAGTCAGCTTTATGAGGTAAAAGAGAGAAGGTGTAGTTTAGAGAGGCCCATCTTCTACTCCAATTCCGGTCATAGAGGATCACTGGCTGACCTTGGACAAGCTGTTCATTTTCACCCCAACTTCAGAAATGTATTACTGAAAGAAAATTTAGATGAGATAGTATTACATTATTATTAATTACATTTATATGCCATCTGACTCAATAAACTAGGCAGTCATCCTGAACTCCGGGGAAAAAGAGGCAGGTTACTTAAACACAATAAAATGAAAAAAAAAAACACAATTGAGACTTACCAAACACACAGAAGAAAATTAATTTAAGTCAGAATTATATCAGTATATATTGAATATCCAAAGCAAATTCTCATGAGACGGAGAAATACCTTGGTTTAAAGTTGTTCCTTCATATTCCTAATTCTGGTTTCCTCAAGGAAAAAAATATATTTTTATTCAGTATTCCTGCATCAAGTAAAGACCAGAGAGCCATTGTTTAAATGAAAGGAGTTATCAATATGTTTACCTTTTAACTGGAGATAGCGAATAGGGCCTTTAGAGGACTGAAGGCAGTTTGAAAGAGCGCTTGCTCCTATCAACAGACTGCGTTCATCCATTGCTGGTTTCATTGCTGGTAAACAATTGGGTTGGTTTTTGTGATACTTAAGAGAGACAAATAGACAAATAGGGGACAACAGAAATTGGCTTGTACCAGAACAAAAGATGTCTCTCTTCAACCACTTTGTGATTTACTAAAAGCGCCCATCCTCTCTGAGCCATACAAGATGAAATGCTTAGCATCACTCAAAGGATAAATAAAAATAAATAAGTTGTTTTTTCCTCTATGTCTTTTTCTGCATTTATCAAAGAAGGATTACTGAACAGATTTATTTTTTTTTAAAAAAAGGAGAATACAGAGTGCTAAGAATTAATAACATTCTATTAGGACTTGGCAGAGCTGTGAGGCAATAGTCCAGTTCTGGATACAGGTAGTCCAACATCCAATGGTATGTATGTATGTATGTATGTATGTATGTATGTATGTATGTATGTATGTATGTATGTCAGTCAAGCATGTATAAAGTACATATATACGACTTCAAGAGTTGTTAACCTAATCCTTCATAGCTTCTTCTCCAGTAATATCATACTACTAACCAGAGCATACAAAACTTTCGCCAGACCAATCTTTGAATACAACTCATCTGCCTGGAACCCACACCACATTTTGGACATAAATACATTAGAAAACATCCAGAAATACTTCACAAGGAGAACCCTTCACTCCTCCACACACAACAGAATACCCTACACAACCAGACTTGAAATCCTAGGTTTAGAAAGCTTAGAACTACGTCACCTTAAACATGACCTAAGCATAGGCTATAATGTCCTTCCTGTCAACAACTACTTCAGCTTCAACCACAACAATAGACAAGCACTCAACAGATACAAACTCAAAGTAAACTGCTCCAAACATGACTGTAGAAAATACGTCTTCAGCAACCGAGTAGTTAATGCCTGGAACTTACTACCTGACTCTGTAGTTTCATCACCAAACTCCCAAAACTTTGCTCTTAGACTATCTACTGTTGACCTCACCTGATCCCTAAGATGTCAGCAAGGGGCATGCATAAAGGTACCAGTGTGCCTACATTTGTCCTTACAATCTTAGTACTGTACTACTAATATCCTAGTATTTAATGTATTATTTTATTTTATTTTATCAAGCCATTCATACAAGCCACCCCACCCCCGCTTTATTTCATGAACCAATGCTTTGATCTTGCTTAGATCAACAATACAGGCAAAAAGAGATACTTCCAGGTTTTAGGAGTAGAATATACTTTCAATTTAATTCAGGGGAAAATGTGTCACGTGATCAGAAGCTGGAAAATACGTTCTAAGAATAGATGCTGGTTTTCTTTTTGCAGAACTTGGAATGAAAGATTCCTCAAACCCCTTTTTGAATAAATATATATATTTTAAAAGTAAACAGCTTTTAAAAGGCAAATACTCATAGGGTGGAATGAGGATGGTTATTTCCTTAAAGTGCAAAATGCATCAGACAAATTGCTCAATGCTTAGAATGGCAGCACACTCCTGGGGGAGGAATACCATGAAGAAGAACAGCTGGAGCATTCCAACATTTGGCAAGGGACTGTGCACATGAAACATACATCATATGGAGGATATCGAAAATTACTCTCCTGGGCTGGAAATCCTGAGGGGGCACAGTCTCTGCGTGTAACCATTCACGGTGAAAAATGACATTTTTTCCTCCCTCCAGCAGTGTTCCCTCTAATTTTTTTTTTTGGGGGGGGCGGAAAAGTATAGTGTCTGAGCGGCAGTCCCTTCAGGACTGGGCGGCACAGAAATAATAAATAAATAAACAAACAAACAAACAAACAAACAAACAAACAAAAAACTCACCCTGTTTTGCCTCAGAGAATTTCAAAATAAAATACTGTACTGTGTGTCTATAACAGTGAGCTCATAATAGGGCAACTCTATCAATATCAAAATGCCACTTAAATAGTTGAGCTAGTTTCAAACTAGATTTTTATTTTCTTTCTCTCTTCCTTACTCCCATTCTTTTTCTTTCTCTTTTCCTTCCTCTCTTTTTTCTATCTGTTTCTCTCTCTTCCTCTCTCTCTCCTTCCCTCTCACTCTTTCCCTCTCGGCTTCTGGACAGGTTTGGAAAACTCTGAGTTGATGATGATTTTTAAGTGAGAGATTGCTCACTGCTCAGCTTAGAGGGAACTATGCCCTCCAGCCCTTAACACTGTCTGCAGGAAGTAATATTTTTCTGGGTCCAGTTCCAAATGGGGGAAAAGACACTAGATTCATGGAGGTTGCTTGGAAAGAAGGTTTGTTTGTTTGAAGATTTGTTTGTTTGTTTGTTTGTTTATATTATTATTATTATTATTATTATTATTATTATTATTATTATTATTATTATTATTTCAGTACAACACAGCAAACAAGATCACTATGCTGGATTTCATATTTCATCACCAGTCGGGCGCTTCCCAAGCACCTAGGACTGCGTGATTTAGCGGCAAATTATGTTTGCCGATCCCAGTAAAGCGGCCTTTTGCAATTGACAGATGGAGATTTTGTCAATTCCAATGTTTTTCAAATGTCCACTGAGATCCTTTGGCACTGCGCCCAGTGTGCCAAGTACCACTGGGACCACTTTCACGGGCTTATGCCAGAGTCGTTGCAGCTCGATTTTTAGATCTTCGTATTTCACTAATTTCTCTAGCTGCTTCTCCTCAATTCTGCTGTCTCCTGGGATTGCGATGTCAATGATCCATAGTTTCTTTTTCTCCACAATCACAATGTCTGGTGTGTTATGCTTCAGAATTCGGTCAGTCTGAAGTCTGAAGTCCCACAGTAGTTTTGCTTGCTCATTTTCGACCACTTTTTCGGGCTTATGATCCCACCAGTTCTTTGCCACTGGTAAATGGTAGTTCCGGCACAAGTTCCAGTGGATCATCTGTGCCACAGCATCGTGTCTATGCTTGTAGTCAGTCTGTGTGATCTTTTTGCAGCAGCTTAGTATGTGATCGATTGTTTCATCTGTTGTTGTTGTTGTTGTTATTATTATTATTATGTTTATTTTTATTTTATTTTTTATTAGATTTGTATGCCACCCCTCTCCATAGACTCATTAATACACATATTTAATACATATTATACACATATCCATTCAATCAACAAACCCACTATACATTCATCGGCCAAGGGGCACAATCTAATGACCCCAAGCTTGGCAGCACAGGTGAGTCTTTAGACTCTTACGAAAGTTGCGGCGGGTAGGGGGCAGTACGGATCTCTGCGGGGAGCTGATTCCAGAGGGCCAGGGCCTCCACAGAGAAGGCTGTTGCCTCTTCATTTATAAATACACCTTCTTTTCTTAGGCACACATATATAAAAGCCTCCAGTCCCCTAATCATTTTTGTTGCTCTTTTCTGCACTCTTTCCAGAATCTCAACATTTTTCAAAATATTGTGGTGACCGAAGCTGGATTCAATATTCCAAATGTATTATTATTATTATTATTATTATTATTATTATTATTATTTATTAGATTTGTATGCCGCCCCTCTCCGAAGACTCGGGGCGGCTAACAACAATATAAAAAGACAATGTAAACAAATCTAATATTAAAAACAATCTAAAAAACCCCAATTAAAATAAAAACCACACATACATACAAGCATACCCTGTATAAATTCTATAAGCCTATGGGGAAGAGAAATTTCAATTCCTCCATGCCTGACGACAGAGGTGGGTTTTAAGGAGCTTGCGAAAGGCAAGGAGGGTGGGGGCAACTCTGATATCTGGGGGGAGCTGGTTCCAGAGGGTCGGGGCCACCACAGAGAAGGCTCTTCTCCTGGGTCCCGCCAAATGACATTGTTTAGTCGACAGGACCCGGAGAAGGCCAACTCTATGAGACCTAACTGGTCGCTGGTATTCTTGCGGCAGAAGGCGGTCCCGGAAATATTCTGGTCCAATGCCATGAAGGGCTTTATAGGTCATAACCAACACTTTGAATTGTGACCAGAAATTATCGGCAACCAATGCAGACTGCGGAGTGTTGGTATAACATGGGCATACCTTTGGAAGCCCATGATTGCTCTCGCAGCTGCATTCTGCACGATCTGAAGTTTCCGAACACTTTTCAAAGTTTGTTGATTGAATGGATATGTGTATAATGTGTATAAAATATGTGTATTTAATAAACAAACAAACAAACTAAACAAACAAACAAACAATCAATCTACCAGGGCATTATAGAGTGGCATTAGCACTTCCCGTGATTATCAGAGGCTGCCACTCCTGTTGAAAGAAGACTTGTAAAAATGTCCCTGAATAGCAGTTATGTCATGTGCAGTTCAAAGTTCTGAAAGGAGGCAAACAGGTCTAAGATTGGAAAGTTACAAGAATGGCATTGTGGGGAAATAATGGTTTGAAGAAAACCACAAAAGGGAAGAAGGCTTTTTCTCAGAAACAGAGAGGAGGAATTGTTGCTCAGACAACAATTATCAGCTTTAAAGCCCTTCGTGGCAAAGGGCCTAGCAACTTAAAGGATTATTTATGTCCAATAGTGTCAACATATTTTAGATCCCACTGCTAAAAGAACAGCACTAAACGGGACTCAGAAAGTAGTTTTTTTCTATTGCTGCTGCTCTTGCCTTGCGGAACTATATTCCTGCTGAAATTCCCACCTTGGCATTATTTATTTAAAAATTTCCCTCAAAATCTTTAACCATGCCTTGTGGTTTTTCTCTCAGGATTTTTCTCTCAGGATTTAGGCCAATTTGGACAATGGAGGTCTTAACAGGGCCCCCATCCCTGTTGGTCAAATTGGTCCCCACTCTGCCAAATTTTAGACAGGTATCCACATTTATTTATTTTCTGAAAGTGAGGTAGCTTAATATGAGCTTTTTGACCTGTATGCAATGGTTTACGTGTGCACTGCAGAACAAAACAATTGATGCCAACCTGCCTTCCATTAAGGACCTGTATACTGCACAAGTAAAAAAGAGGGCTGTGAAAATATTTACAGACCCCTCGCATCCTGGACATAAACTGTTTCATTTCCTACCCTCAAAATATCACTATAGAACACTGCACACCAAGACAACTAGACATAAGAATAGGTTTTTCCTGAACGCCATCACTCTGCTAAACAAATAATTATCTCAATGCTGTCAACCTATTTACTGTACCAAGTTACTACTATTACTACTAGTTTCTTCTCGTCATTCCTATCACCCATTTCCTCCCATTAATGACACTATGACTGTATGACTATAACTTGTTGCTTGTATCCTTAAGATTTGTATTAATATTGATTCTTTCCTGATTCCTTATTTGTCCCCTATAATCAGTGCTGTACCTCATATTTCTTGACAAATGCATCTTTTCTTTTATGTACACTGAGAGCATATGCACCAAGACAAATTCCTTGTGTGCCCAATCACACTTGGCCAATAAAGAATAAAGAATTCTAAAGAATTTATCATTAGCTGTTTTAATAGTATAATGAAAAACGATAACATTTTTATTGTGCTGGGTTTTTTGTAAACAATTTTAAATTTGGAATCTCAATATATTACCCCATCTTGGGATATGCCTTTGGTCAGACTTGTGAGGAGTTTATTAATCATCTTTTTGGCAGGAAAAATGTATTGAGGCTACAGTATGTAGATAACAAGAGTAGGCATTGTATAAATAGATCACAAAATGCAGGGAAAATGTCCCAGATCCAAATTTTCAAGAACAGGATTTTTCTTGGGATTTGTATTAGTCTTTGAAACATACTACAACATGATTAATGAAAAATGGAGTACACTTCAGTACTTTTACTGAAGAATGCATTCAATAATTGTCAAGTAAATCCATCCATGCTGCCAACATTTTTCTCATGAATTTAGGGTTTGGTCAAACATGTAGTTTAAAAGGATATGATCTGGAAATGAGATTATAACAGGGCACAACAGGTTTAACAGGAGAGCTAAAAAGCAGAGAACAATTAGAAGAACAAAATATAAAAATCGGTTGGTGGGCATATATTCAAATTAAATCAAGATATAAAAAAGATAAGGAAGGAACTGGCATTGACATGAACATACAACAATCAGATAAAATACTGACTGGCCCAGATGAAAAAAATGATAGTGAAATTATATAAGCACCTATTGGAATTAGACAAAACAGAAGAGATAATTAAGGAACCAATGACAGGCTAGGTGAAAAATGACAAAAATAGATGACTGGGAGAAGACTTGGAATACTAACTGCAAAATTGAAAAATCAGTGGCTTTTATAACAGGGTCCAACTCTGGGGTAGGTTAGGCTGTTTTAGTGTGCAAAATGCTGCTCTTTTATGGAAGACAAAATATGCCAGGACCATCCCTTGGTATTTCCTGTTACAAATATTTATTTTATTTTATTTATTTATTTGTTTTGTCATGTACGTATTGGTGGTATACAAAGATATAATAATATTTATATACATGACACTAGTAAGAGAGAAACATTAGGACAGGGGACGGAAGGCACTCTGATGCACTTATACACGCCCCTTACTGACCTCTTAGGAATCGGGAGAGGTCAACAGTTGATAGTCTAAGGGTAAAGTTTTGGGGGGTTAGGTGATGATACTACAGAGTCTGGTAGTGAGTTCCATGCATCAACTACTTGGTTACTAAAGTTGTATTTCCTGCATTCGAGTTTAGAGCGGTTTACTTTAAGTTTGTATTTGTTGTGTGCTCCTGTGTTGTTGTGGTTGAAGCTGAAATAGTCATCGACAGGAAGAACGTTGTAGCAGATTATTTTTTGGGCTATGCTTAGATCATGCTTAAGACGACGTAGTTTTAAGCTTTCTAAACCTAGGATTGTAAGTCTAGTAGCGTAGGGTATTCTGTTACGAGTGGAGGAGTGGAGGGAATCCACGGTGGGAAGGACTCATAGGAGGCCAGTGCTAATTGAAGTAGCAAGCTGGATTATAGGTAAAAATAGTCTTCAATAAATGCTCATGTGTTTACCTTAGAAACATAGAAACATAGAAGTCTGGCGGCAGAAAAAGACCTCATGGTCCATCTAGTCTGCCCTTATACTATTTTCTGTATTTTATCTTAGGGTGGATATATGTTTATCCCAGGCATACCTCAGGTTTTCATGTTACCTAATAGAAACTTCCTCAGTCTGGCGCTATCAACATACGTTTAAGCTACAATTCCTAACTTCCGCATTTTTCATGAACAGTGGATGAGAGGGTTGTACAACATGTTGAATTATATCAGGTTGGGGAAATTGAGACTAATACTCGATGGAGAATTATGGACAGCTTTTTAAAAATAACAACATGTTTTCTTCCATTGTACTTGAGCCAACTTACTGTAAGTGATACTTCAGGTGGCCTAAAATACTTCCAGTACTTGAGGGCAGGTGTGGCTTCCAACTTAGCTCAATGCCAGTTCGCTCCCTCCCACATTGCGTGAGTGCACGCATGTACAGTAATGAATTTTTTGTAAAGCTGAAAGAAAGATAGTGACTGCAGGCTCAGAAGGGAGAAAATAAAATTCAAAAAATAAAAATAAAAAAATTCAAAAAAATTGGAAAAAAATAAATGGCGGCCCCCATGAACCTGCACTGAACGATCTGGTGACATCATCGTGACATCACCAGTGGGTCGCTGCTGGTTTGGGTGAACCAGTCTGAATTGGGAGGAACCCACCCCTGTGTGAGGGGCTGTCACAGAGAATGGGGGATTGACTTATTCTCTGAGGCAAGAGGGAACAAGACGAGAAGTAATAGGTAATTGTTAAAGATAGATCCAACCTAGAAGTAAAGAGAAATTTTCTGACAGTGAGAACAATTAATCAATGCAATAGCTTGCCTCCTGGCATTATAGGTCCTCCATCACTGGAGGTTTTCGAAAATAGTCTGGACAAACATTTGACTCTTTTCCTGCCTTGAACAAGGGATTGGAGTAGAAGATCTTTAACATCCCTTCCAGCTCTACAATTCTATGGTTCTGTATTTTTATACCCAGCAAATAGAGAAAGGAATGGAATTACTTTCACTAATTTAGAAAAAAATGATTAAGTTTCTTGTTGGTTTTTCTTATGAATAGATACATGTGAGGTTGCATTGTAAGGCTCTGGCTATAATAATGTTTACACAATAAAACTTGTTTATTAAAAAAAACAAGGTTATGTGAAAAGGGAGAATTAATGATCCAACCCCAAGATGCTTAAATTATTATGCAATTTGCATAGTCTGTTGATTTGGGATCCTGGGCTAGATTATTAGCAAATAACATGAAAGTCATTATAAAGATCCCATAAGTAAACCTCTCTCTGATTTATCAAGGTTGCCCTGAATTTTCCATGCAGGTGGAGATACTAAGAGAGATGCATCAGCAGGATTCTATTAGTTTATTATGTATTTCTCTTGTCCCAGTGACTTGGCATCTTGTGCCAGACAAAATTAGACCAAAATAGCACACAGTGCATTTAAGCCCCGCATCAGCCAAATATGATTAACATACCCTTCAGTATTTCTCAAGATGAAAGTCGTAATAGCAATAGCACTTAGACTTATATACCGCTTTAGAGTGCTTTAAAAACTTCAGAAGAAAAGGATTTAGGGGTAGTGATTTCTGACAGTCTCAAAATGGGTGAACAGTGCAGTCAGGCAGTAGGGAAAGCAAGTAGGATGCTTGGCTGCATAGCTAGAGGTATAACAAGCAGGAAGAGGGAGATTATGATCCTGCTATATAGAGTGCTGGTGAGACCACATTTGGAATACTGTGTTCAGTTCTGGAGACCTCACCTACAAAAAGATATTGGCAAAATTGACCGGGTCCAAAGACGGGCTACAAGAATGGTGGAAGGTCTTAAGCATAAAACGTATCAGGAAAGACTTAATGAACTCAATCTGTATAGTCTGGAGGACAGAAGGAAAAGGGGGGACATGATCGAAACATTTAAATATGTTAAAGGGTTAAATAGGGTCCAGGAGGGAAGTGTTTTTAATAGGAAAGTGAACACAAGAACAAGGGGACACAATCTGAAGTTAGTTGGGGGTAAGATCAAAAGCAACATGAGAAAATATTATTTTACTGAAAGAATAGTAGATCCTTGGAACAAACTTCCAGCAGACGTGGTAGATAAATCCACAGTAACTGAATTTAAACATGCCTGGGATAAACATATATCCATCCTAAGATAAAATACAGAGAATAGTATAAGGGCAGACTAGATGGACCATGAGGTCTTTTTCTGCCATCAGACTTCTATGTTTCTATGTTTATAGCCTTCTCTAAGTGGTTACAGAGTTTAAATCATTAGTAAACTGGTGGTGATGTCACGGAGCCGGTTCTGTTGGTGCCGGTCTGTGGGTATTGCCATCTTGGTTTTGGCAGTTTTCGGCACTGCAAATGCACGCCCGCACATGCTGCACGACCATGCATGTGCTCACAGCCACTTGGCGCAGAAGGAAGCGAACTGGTGGTGAGATAAACTAGAACCTGCCCTCTGGATTAGTGGTTGTGCTAAATTGCCAATTCATGACATAGACCTTTTTTTAAAGTAATTCACAGAGACCTCTAGTGTTACGCACTAAATACTGCATGATGTATTTACGATCTATCTGTTCTAGCAAACCAATTTTTAACTTTGTATAACTTGCACAAGAATGTACCTTTTATTCTTAGTTTGTACTTTTAAAGTAATGTAAGTGTAAATGGATGCCTGCACCTTAATACTAATAGCAAATAGTCTTGCGAAATTATGGGTTGTTAAGAAAAACTAGAGCATAGTTATTGAGGCAGACTAAATTTGAATAACTGTAGAGAAGGACTAGGAAAGATTCCATAGATAGAAACCCTTAGAACAAAGGAACTGCAGGAAGGTGTGTAATTTATGGCACCGGACCAGATTACCTCAGGGACCGCCTTCTGCTGCACGAATCCCAGCGACCAGTTAGGTTCCACAGAGTGAGTCTTCTCCGGGTCCCGTCAACCAAACAATGTCGCTTGGCGAGATGCAGGGGAAGAGCCTTCTCTGTGGCGGCCCCGGCCCTCTGGAACCAACTCCCCCCAGAGATTAGAATTGCCCCCACCCTCCTTGCCTTTCTTAAGCTACTTAAAACCCACCTCTGCCGCCATGCATGGGGGAACTGAGATACACTTTCCCCCTAGGCCTTTAAAATTTTATGCATGGTATGTCTGTATGTATGATTGGTTTTTATATAATGGGTTTTAACTGTTTTTAGTATTGGATTATACTGTTTTGTTACTGTTGTTAGCCGCCCTGAGTCTGCGGAGTGGGGCGGCATACAAATCCAATAAATAATAATAATAATAATAATAATAATAATAATAATAATAATAATAATATAAAAATAATAAGGTAGGTAGAGCAGTGATTTTCAACCTTTTTTGAGCTACGGCACATTTTTTAAATTTACAAAATCCTGGGGCACACCACCAACCAAAATGACACTCTAACACTAGTGGTGGCAACATTTGCCTCCAGTCCTGACCAGGATTAGAAATCGGGATCATGGGGAGGAGTAGCAGCTTCAACTACTCGCCGCGGCCACACAATGACAAGTGTGGGGCAGCCTGAGCGGGGACCTTCCTGGGTGTGGATGAGAGGCGGCCTGCGATTGGTTCATTGCTAGTGGTCGCGATGAATCCTAGAAAGGGATTGGTCAGTGTGTGTTCCCTGTGCCTCCACTCTTCCTGTCGCTGATAGCTGGAGGGATTGTGAGGGGAATGTTTATGTTCAGATGGAGGCAGCTGGCGGTGGGCCGGATAAATGGTCTCCACAGGCCGTATCTGGCACGCGGGCCGTAGTTTGGGGACCCATGTTTAATGGGTCACCTGACCATGTCTCATGGCACACTGGTTGAAAAACACTGAGGCAGAGGAATGAGAAAAATGAGGAAAAAAATAAAATAGCTTGGGTGTGTATGGAAAACTTTTGATCGAGTTAAGAATTAAAAAGGACATGTAAAATGGCATGTATGTAAACACCACGAAGCTAATATTTGTTGACAAAATTAGAGAAGCTAAAAGGGTCAATAGAAACTTCAGCTCACGAGGGAAGTTAAAAGTAGTAAAAAGGAATTTCTTCTCTGGTGTCAGAAGAAATGGGAAGAAGTGGGTCACTGCTTACAGAAGGTGGAAGATAATATAGGTGTCAGGAGTAGGAAGAAGACAGAAAACCAATTTATGGAACAAAAGTGAGTCTCTGTGACTGCTATACTGTAGCCGGAATGATTGACTTAGATGTGGAAACCGCTGGGTTCACATCTCTTACCTGTAATGAAGAAGCATTTTGCAGCCTAACCAACTTTATGAGCTGAGTTTGCATGATGTGATTATCCAGGGCAGGTAAAGATGCTGAGCTTGTCAGGTGGAAAGCTAACAGACCCGGGTTCAAGACCCAAGAGCTGCGTTGACAGAGTGAGCTCCCTTTCTTAGAAACATAGAAGACTGACGGCAGAAAAAGACCTCATGGTCCATCTAGTCTGCCCTTATACTATTTCCTGTATTTTATCTTACAATGGATATATGTTTATCCCAGGCATGTTTAAATTCAGGATTTACCAACCACGTCTGCTGGAAGTTTGTTCCAAGGATCTATTGCTCTTTCAGTGAAATAATATTTTCTCACATTGCTTTTGATCTTTCCCCCAACTAACTTCAGATTGTGTCCCCTTGTTCTTGTGTTCACTTTCCTATTAAAAACACTTCCCTCCTGAACCTTATTTAACCCTTTAACATATTTAAGTGTTTCGATCATGTCCCCCCTTTTCCTTCTGTCCTCCAGACTCTACAGATTGAGTTCATTAAGTCTTTCCTGATACGTTTTATGCTTAAGACCTTCCACCATTCTTGTAGCTCATCTTTGGACCCGTTCCATTTTGTCAATATCTTTTTGTAGGTGAGGTCTCCAGAACTGAACACAGTATTCCAAATGTGGTCTCACGAGCGCTCTATATAATCTCCCTCTTCCTGCTTGTTATACCTCTAGCTATGCAGCCAAGCATCCTACTTGCTTTTCCTACTGCCCGACCACACTGCTCACCCATTTTGAGACTGTCAGAAGTCTTGAGTCTTGACCCCAGCTCTTGCCAACCTAGCAGTTTGAAAGGATGCAAATGTGAGTTGATAAATAGGTATCCCTTCAGTGGGGAGGTAACAGCATTCTGGACACCTTGGCATATAGTTATTATTATTATTATTATTATTATTATTATTATTATTATTATTATTATTATTAATTAGATTGGTATGCCGCCCCTCTCCGAAGACTCGGGGCGGCTCACAACAGTAATAAAAACAATATAGTAGTGGAACAAATCGAATATTAAAAAACATATAAAACCCTATCATTATTTAAAAAAAAACCAAACAGCACATTCATACCAAACATAAAACAAAGTATAAAAAAGCCTGGGAGAGAGGTGTCTCAACTCCCCCATGCCTGGCGGTATAAGTGAGTCTTGAGTAGTTTACGAAAGACAGGGAGGGTGGGGGCAGTTCTAATCTCCGAGGGGAGTTGGTTCCAGAGGGCCGGGGCCGCCACAGAGAAGGCTCTTCCCCTGAGGCCCTCCAAACGACATTGTTTAGTCAACGGGACCTGGAGAAGGCCAACTGTGTGGGACCTTATCGGTCGCTGGGATTCGTGTGGTAGCAGGTGGTTCCGGAGGTACTCTGGTCCAATGCTCATGCTGGCCACATTGGATTGGGCTAAATGACTGACAACTTAATGCAGCATATCGGCAGGTTCCTAAGCCATTTATCCATTAGTACACCTATTATCCCTTGTGACTTCACACATGCATTGTAATGTTTAATTAAGAATTTTTTAAAAAGCTGGGGAATGATAGTAGAACGGTAATTCCCAAATTGTGGTTTGGAGCATAGGTGCCAGAGGGGGAGACCAAATGTAATTGAATGGAAAGCACCTGTGAAGCTGTGATGCCCTCCTGCTGATGCAAAAGAGCATAGTTAGCTGTGTCACTGCATGATCACTAATCTAGCCTTAGTGTCAATCAAGGGAGGCCCTGGTGAAAAACAGAACTGCAATGGTATTCCATTCTCCAGGCCTCCAAATCTTTTTGAATTTTCTATCTTAATTTTATGTAGTTGTCTTCTTTTATTGTCGAGCATTGTGCTGTCACCCAAATCCTGAGATATTTGATTTTTTTAAAGTTATTTCAATTCTCAATACGTTTTCCAATTCCTTATCTTGTTTCTGTTTTTGATTTTCTGTTATTATTTTTGTTTTATCTTTATTGATCTTTATACCAGCCACTTCACCAAATTCTTCTCTCTCTTGCAATAGTTTAGGTCCAGAATTTCGAGGATCTTCAATAATAAAAACCATATTGTCTGCAAATACCTGCGTTTTATATTCCTCTTTTTGAATGTTTAGCCCTCAACTTTCCCGATTTCCTTTTAATTGGTTTAGCAAAGTCTCTAGAGAAAAAAATAAATAATAAGGGGGATAAAGGACCTCCTTGTCTGACACCTTTCATCATATTTATTGTTTCTGTCGCATCACCGTTTATTAAAATTTTTGCGGTTTGTGTAGAGTATTCCCTGATTCAATTATTTTGATAAATTTGTCACCAAATTGCATATGTTGGTATTCCATTCTCAAGATCTCCACCTTCCCTGCCTATTTAAGAACAAGGAGAGAAAGTTCCAGGGAGGCTCACTACGAGTTTCAAAAAGTTCTACTTATAGGTTGATTCCCTACGGCTGTTTGTAAATCTGCTATGATTAGAAGCCAAAGGTCAATTAAAACTTTGAGGAAACTTTGACCACCTGGAGACATCATGTGGCCAGTTTCAACAAACATGGGTAACCAGAGCTTATGCTATGACGTTAAAACTCTTAGCTGGAATTGAACCAGTTGATATTTACACTTTAGATGATTTTATACAACATGAATAATTATCACATTATATTTTCTCTAAGAAGAAATAGCCAGTTCCCCAGGTAAAGCAAAATGCCTACATAATAATAATCACAATTCAAACATTAGACCCTGCCCTGCCACATATCCAGATAGTGGTTGTGGTTGATGTTCCTGATGCTAAGAGATGTAGAATTGGCAGAGCAAGAACAGCCAAGAATCCTTCATCCGCTACCCTTAAAGTACTTCCCATTATAATGTGCTCAGGTAGTAGCGTTGTTGATTGATAAAGATGACCTGTTAGGGTATATCAACATTTCTTTTATCCTGTCTCAAGGAAGGCCTACTGACATGGCTTTAGGACCAATCAGCCATGAGATCAAAACCACAAAGTCCAGGCACCTTTTGTACTACCTGATTATGATTCAAAGTGTTGGTAATGACCTTTAAAGCCCTTAATGGCATTGGACCAGAATACCTCTGGAACCGCCTTCTACCGCACGAATCCCAGCGGCCGATAAGGTCCCACAGAGTTGGCCTTCTCCGGGTCCTGTCGTCCAAACAATGTCATTTGGTGGGCCCCAGGGGAAGAGCCTTCTCTTTGGCGGCCCCGGCCCTCTGGAATCAACTTCCCCCGGAGATTAGAACAGGCCCAACCCTCCTTGTCTTTCGCAAGTTACTCAAGACCCACCTATATCGCCAGGCATGGGGAAATTAAGACATCTCCCCCAGGCTTTCTTATATTTTATGTTTGGTATGTATGTGTTGTATGGTTTTTAAATTGTTGGGGGGTTTTAATGTAATTTTATTATTAGATTTGTTCCATTGTTATACTGTTTTTATTGTTGTTGTGAGCTGCCCCGAGTCTTCGGAGAGGGGCGGCATACAAATCTAATAAATTGAATTGAATTGAATTGAATGATGCGAGAGTTCAACCTCTAGGATACTGCATTGCTCTAAATAAAAGTATACTGCTCAAAATAATTAAAGGGAACACTCAAATAATACCTCCTAGATGTGAATGAATGAAATATTCTCATTGAATACTTTGTTCTGTACAAAGTTGAATGTGTACAACAGCCGGTGAAATTGATTGTCAATCAGTGTTGGAATTATAAAATGTACCTCCGTTCTATTTCAGGGGAATAGGGCTATACTCAATTTGGGGGAAAAATGAGGATGTATCATGGCAAGGGAACCTTGCTGCTGTTTTTCCCATTGAGGCTTATTCCATGCAGAGTGTGTGTGGAGAAATATACTTTTGTGTAGTTACTGGGCATGCTTTCAAGAACAGCATATGGAAATTATACACAAACAGCAGCCTTTGCTGCAATTAATGGACTTTTCTCTATATTCTAACAGCTGCACTTGGGAAACATATGGCTGACCTGGCAGAGAAAAGGCATGCACACACACACACACACACACACACACACAAACACACACAAACACACACAAACAAACACACACACACACACACACTTCCCCTCCACCCCTTTGTAAATGGGTCAGTTTTGTGGAAGAAGAGCTTGTGACTTTGAAGGACCTTAAAAAAGCTTAAGATCGTCAAGGGTTGTCACCTTTTCAGTGCTGGTCATGCTGTTGTATTTTGGCATCATATTAACACGCAAAAAGTTCAGAACTGTAGCAATTTCTCTGTAATTTTATTTTAGGAGCAAGGAAACTGAATATGCAGATGTTGTTTAACATTGCACCCATCAGCCTGGGGCATCACTGGCAATAGTAGCAGTTGGAATCTAGCAGTTGAAAACCATACGTTTTCCATTCTTGCAGCAGCATGAAATATGGGGAAACAGCCTTTTCCTTTCTCAAATTAATATTTAGTGCCAGATTAACATATGCACGCACAATAGGAGTGCGTGGGGCTTTTTTTGGGGTGTCATTATGCAGATAGCATAAATATGACCATATATCCTTCTCCTGCCTGTCAAGTTCAGTAACCAAAAGTCACTGTCTTCCTGATGATCATTAATTAAACCGATGATGGAGAAATGATTAAGATAGACTAATGTGATAGAGCTCCTGCGATACCCCCGAAGGATGTTTGCATAAACCCCAAATTAAACAAATATGCAAATTGAAAAAAGCCTTGTAAGATTGCCATATTAATATCTTTAGAAATGTAAAGATAAATCTCATGAGCTTTCATCTGGAAGTGGCTATTTTGTATGGGATTTTAGGCGAGAATGCCTGGGATTGCCCATGTTCCTGGCACCTGAGATGGACAGTGAAGTAGATGAGGGGTCAGAACAACCAGGGCATTCTGCACTTCCTGGGATGAGTGAATCAGCACTTTCTGTAAGGAATTACTTTGCATTTCCTGTGCTGAGTGACTCAGGAGAAGAGGAGGATGCCAGAGTTCTTAGGGCATCTCGAAGGCATGAATGGTTGGCTAAGAGTAGATTTACTCAGGAATAGGGCTGTGGGTTATTGGGTCATGCCCTCAGGGTATTTAAGAGTGAGCAGAGCCACACCTTGCTGCAGAGAACAATGTATGCAGTTTGGCTTTTAATTTCATGATCGTCCATGTTGTATTTGAAAGAACATTCTTGGTTCTCAGAGAAACTCCGAGTTTTAAGATTATTCCTGGGCATTTCTGCTTTGGACTACTTTCAGCCGGGTAATAAGGGTTTTTAGTTATTTTAAATATTAGATTTGTTATATGCTGTTTTTATTATTGTTGTTAGCCACCCCAAGTCTACGGAGAGGGGCAGCAATCAAATCAAATCAAATCAAATCAAATCAAATCAAATCCTATATTCATGCTTATCTCTCTTTCTGGGACTCTTGCCCCCTGAGAGTATTCTCCCAGTTCATTACAGCAAAGACATTTCTAGCCTTTGACTTTATTCGAAAGAATTTCCTTGTAAATATATATCTATATTACTCACAGTAAACCTTTTATTATCTACACTCGTTGGTCTGCATTTGATTCCTAAGGGGCTTGGTGCTAGAAGATAACAATTATATGAAACACAACAAAAGAAAAATATTAAAAAGTGAGATAGAAATCTAGATTTTCAATATCAAAACATATGCAACTATGCCAAATGCATCTGAAAAGGGGTTCCATCCTCTTCATCCATAAACCTGGGAGATCTCCATCAGGATGAAAGGTGAGGAGGCGAGAAAATCAGGCGCCCCAGAGCTGAAATATGGCAAAGTCTCGTGTCCCCTCTGATATGGCTCCGCATGCCACCTGTGTTTGCCATCACGGTTCTAGACATTTCATTTGTCTTTGATTCTGATGGTAGGATATAGAATTCCTGACTGGCCACAAAACAAAAACCCCTTTTCTTTGAGGGAGTCACTATTCATGATAGAAGATACAAAAAAAGAAAATGTTGGGTGAAGGAGAAGAGAAGCCTGATAGATCGCTGCTGCTTTCTACCATCTTAAAAATAGCACTTGCTGTTCCTAAGGCAAAACAATCAGTGGGATTGTTCCTGTTGATTCATATCTTTTGCTCATAAAACATTCCATTCCGCCTTCCGTTAGGGACATTAGTTCAGCCGTGTTGGCAGAGCTTGGAAAGAAGCTCCTATTGATGGTGATTTACAACCTCTGTTCATTCAGTCCGTTTTATTTAAAAAGCAAAGTGCTGCAGATTCAGTTAATGTTATTTTTCTACTGATCGTCTGCACAACCAGTGCTGGATTTATGAAAAGATGTCTGAGCCTGCTTGTATCTTTTACCTCACAGGTGAGCCTACCTGATAAAAGTTTGACCATTCACTGAAACTGGGAACTCTGGTTGTGTTACCTTAGATTAGTAAACAAAAAGAGAAAGGGCAACAGGGCAGCTGTGTACTGTCTGATTATCTACTTATTTACTTATTTACTTATTTACTTATTTACTTATTTACTTATTTACTTGTACGTTCGTTTGTTTGTTTGTTTGTTTATTTATTCAATTCTTTATGTCGCCCTTCTCCTTAGACTCAGGGTGGCTTACAACACGTTAGCAATAGCACTTTTTAACAGAGCCGGCATATTGCCTCCACAATCTGGGTCCTCATTTTACCCACCTCGGAAGGATGGAAGGCTGAGTCAACCTTGAGCCGGTGATGAGATTTGAACCGTTGACCTGCAGATTTAGCAGTCAGGTTTAGTGGCCTGCAGTACTGCACTCTACTCACTGCATCACCTCGGCTCATATATTCTTCAGTCACATAGCCTGACTGACTTATAACTCTGTTCATAGCAAATGTTGCGGATGAAAGTGATCACAGTGCCTGTTTTCCTACAGAAGCAGAGTTGCAAGTAGATATAGAATGACTTCCATATTGGCTAAAAGCCTGTGGAGATTCTCAGTCATTCAGGTCATGGTTGTACCAAAGGTGCTTTTTTCAGGAGAACATGGGACAACCATGACTTAGATGACTGAGAACCCCTGAAGACTTTTAGCTATACAATTTGGGATGAACACCCTTTGAATGGTGTGGGAGTCGGAATAGATTTCCAGGCGGAAAAGTTGTAGAATACAGGAATCAGGATCACCACTTGGGTGAGCCTGAGGACACAGATAAATTTCCAAGTACTTCAAGGACCCTCTAAAAGGATGCAGACTACTAGCTGTCTGCAAGGAATATTATTATTTATTATTTATTAGATTAGTATGCCGTCCCTCTCCATAGACTCGGGGCGGCTCACAGCAATAATAAAGACAATGTAAAACAAATCTAATAATTTAAAAAACACTAAAAACCGCATTATTAAAAACAAACATACACACAAACATACCATGTATAAACTGTATAGGCCCGGGGGAGATGTTCCGCCATGCCTGATGGCAAAGGTGAGTTTTAAGAAGTTTACGAAAGGCAAGGAGGGTGGGGGCAGTTCTAATTTCTGGGGGGAGCTGGTTCCAGAGGGTCGGGGCTGCCACAGAGAAGGCTCTCCCCCTGGGTCCCACCAAACGACATTGTTTAGTCGACGGGACCCGGAGAAGGCCAACTCTGTGGGACCTAACCAGTCGCTGGGATTCGTGCGGCAGATTATATGTTTGGAGACCAGTCACCTTCTCTTGCTTTACTAAGCATATGGTAGCTAGCATGAAAAGACATGGCCCGCAAGTTATATAGCTATGCATGTCTGCCTCAATGAAGCTTGCATGCCATTAAAAATATAAACAGATGAACATTCTCAGGATCTTGTGGAAATGTAGTCGCCAATTCACAGATTTGAGCACTGTGTGTAAAATTAAGTGGTATGATAAAAATTTATTCAGCATTTAGTTATAATCCCAATAAGATGAGAAGTAATTTAATGGCACATTGTCTCTATGACAGGTGAGCATGGCTTTAATTTCCTTTCCGTTGGAATAGTGTTGGGAACTGTCCAGTGCTGAAATACCAGGATATTTTAATCCTTTGTTGTAATCTGCAACAAATTGCTTTACTCACTACAGTATACTGGAATTTCTCAGTGCACATAGTTACTTTAGGGGGATTATACATAATGTTGAGAAGAACATATAAGAAAAGAGCTAACATTTCTGAAAAAAACCCTCTAATTGAGAATGAATTGCTTAGCATGAATATTTTAGAATCAGTATAATACACTGCTCAAAAAATAATAATAAAGGGAACACTTAAACAACACAATATAACTCCAAGTAAATCAAACTTCTGTGAAATCAAACTGTCCACTTAGGAAGCAACACTGATTGACAATCAATTTCACATGCTGTTGTGCACATTCAAGTTTGTACAGAACAAAGTATTCAATGAGCATATTTCATTCATTCATATCTAGAATGTGATATTTGAGTTCCCTTTATTTTTTGAGCAGTATATATTACTGTAGTATTATGACTTCAAAACTCTCAAAGTGTTGTACAGCCTCTGAAGACTGTTAAATAGTTTCTAATGGTATGTAGGCAGTATGTTTGGGCAAAAGAGGGTTTTGAAGGACACTGTTATATTGAAAGTGCTCCCTATGATTGCTGTCTTTTTTTAAACAGTTAATGAAAGCCTCACTTTTTTTTTTTTAAAAAAAGGACTTATTTCCTCAGTGGAAAATGGGCAAAAATAACTGATGGGCTTATGCTTGATTCGTAAGCATTGATGACAAAGGAAATACAAAATGGAGCAATGTTTTTCAGTTTCAATCACCAAATTCCTTCTTACACATTTTACACTTTCTACAATGTCCTATTCGTCAATGACTACTTCAGCTTCAACCGCAATAATACATGAGCACACAATAGATATAAACTTAAAACAAACTGCTCCAAATTCAATTGCAGACAATTCTACTTCAGCAATAGAGTGGTCAACGCCTGGAATGCACTACCTGATTCTGTGGTTTCATCCACAAATGCCCATAATTTTTACCTAAAACTGTTGACCTCACTCCATTCCTAAGAGGTCTATAAGGGGCTTGAATAAGTGCACCAACATGCCTACCATCCATGTCCTACTGTCCCCATTTATTGGTATCCATTTCCTGTATCATGTATCAAGATAACCCACCAAGTAGCCACAGTTACCCACTATATCTAATTGAAGTCTTCAATAAAAAAACACTGCAGCAGGCTTTCTTGTAAAAATATATTTTACTTTTCTTCTTATCAAAATGCTTCTCTGAATTAAACTATCGCCTTTACATTTAACCACTATAACAATCTATCCACAATACCATAATGTATCTCTCATTACATCCACCACTGCAACCACTAAGCACTAACTACAAACCACTCTATAACAAGCCACTCACTATAACAAACCATACCCATGCAAGGGCACTACTCCTATTATATACATTACAACCAATCAGGTTGCAGCACAGTTAGTAAACCCATGATTATGTACTGACTATGGCTTGTATCAGCCTTTCCTATGGTTACAAACCATTTACTTGCATTGTAATATTACCTCCAGAAATAAACTTATTTCTAACATGCCTGACAAATAAATAAATAAAAATAAGCATTCCTTTATTCTAAAAATGCATCCATGTTCAAAGAAACAAAACCATTCCTTCCTCAAAACTCCAAACAATCAACAATAAATGAGGTGATTATGGTTTTATCATTATTTATTCAGTTTGTATGCCACCTCTCCCACCAATAAGGCAACTCTGAGAAGTTATCTAATTCTATAGAATGCACCCATTAATCTTAAGTAAAGCAGTTACAAGTTCAGCAATTTATGGAAGGTGACACTACTCAAGACTGGAGGCCTCTTTGCTGTCAAGGGATTGTTCTTCCCCTTTTTTCTCATTCTGTTTGCTCACTCATTTAGACTGAAATAGCCATTAAGAACCTCTGGGGTTTCATAATGCTGAGTTTCTTCTTTTTAATTCTAATAAATTATGAAGAGCTGACCTCCTGCCTTGTGCTCTCTTCGAGCTTCTCTTGGGGAGCTTATTTCTTGCAGAATTCCCAGGCATGTTAATAAGGTTTGCACTAGGAATTTTTGGCCGATTACACACTTAGATCAAAAGGGGGGAAAATCAAATATATTGCTGACCCACATACATATTTGTTTCAGTTCCTTAATTGAGATGTTTGATTTAAGGTTTTTTTTAAAAAATCTTGTATTTATTGTTTTTATAAATAACTCAAGGCCATGAACATATCCAATACTCAATGTCATTTGGGACATATCTGTTCTGTCGGGCTCTCTGGTAGAATCCTCCCAAAAATTCACAGGTACAAATTTCAGACACACAAACGTTTGAAAATTCAAAACAATGTTCTTTATAATGAAAATTCACTTAAACTAAGCCCTCTTTTGTTATAGCAAAGAGCACTCGTCTCCAAACAAACTGGTAATTTATACTAGTCCCTTATCAGTTCTGTGATACTTAGCTTGCAGCTGTGAGGCAATTCAAAGTCCTTCTTTCACAAAGTGAAACACACTTTGCTCTGGTTTAGTTTCAAAGCAGGGAAAAATCAGCACACAAAATGCCAAAGTCAGTAAAGCAGTCATGAAACACAACGATCAGATAATCCTCTACAATGGCCAAACCCACAGGCTGCTATTTATAGCAGCCTCACTAATTACCACAGCCCCACCCAAACACAGGTGGCCTCATTTTCTTTGATAATAATCTCTCAGTTGTTGTTGCCTATGCATCGCTCTCCGCATGCGTGGCTGTATCATTAACTCTTGTTCTGAATCCAAGGAGGAGCTAGATAATTGATCTCCTTCTGAGCTGTCTGCCACACTCTCCTCCTCCCTGTCACTCATGTCTTCTTGGGCAGAGGAGCCTTCATCATCAGATTCCACCGGGGGAAAAACAGGCCTGCAGCATGTGGATGTCTCCCCCACATCCACAGTCCTTGGGGCAGGAGCTGGGCCAGAGCTAACCACAACAATATCCAATACTCCTTTCTCCTCTTATTTTCCCCACAACAACACACCTCTAAGGTGAGTTGGGCAGAGAGAGTGACTGGCACAAAGTCAACGAACTGGTCTTCATGATTAAAGAGAGACTAGAACTCACAGTCTCCTGGTTTGTAGTCAGGCACCTTAATCACTAAACCAGTGATGGCAAACCTTTTTCGGCTCAGATGCCCAAAGGGTGTACTCACACGTGATAGCGTACATGTGGATACCCACACCCACAATGCAATGTCCTGAGCATGCACACAACCCCAAGATTTGTGCCCAAGAATTGTGTGTGATGGGTGCCCAAGATTTTTCTTGGCGATTGCTGAGTTTTGAATTGTTTGGTTGAAGGAGAATGGGTACTGCATTGATTTACATTTGCTCTCTGGAGTAGGGTGATAAGCCCAAGTTTTATCTCCTGTCACTATACAGTTGAGAAAAGCCTCGCCTTCATTCTCGAAATACTGAAGAAATTCTTGGGTGACACTGACTCTGACGATTTTGTGTGCTTCAGTAAGCATCTGTTCGTCCATCACCCTGGGGGGGAATTATTGACCCCCTTGGAGAGGGTCCGCAACTTGGGCGTCCTCCTCGATCCACAGTTCACATTAGAGAAACATCTTTCAGCTGTGGTGAGGGGGGGCGTTTGCCTAGTGCACCAGTTGTGGCCCTATTTGGACCAGGAATCACTGCTCACAGTGACTCATGCCCTCATTACCTCGAGGCTTGACTACTGTAACACTCTCTACATGGGGCTACCTTTGAAGAGTGTTCGGAAACTTCAAATGTTGCAGAATGCAGCTGCAAGAGCAATCATGGGCTTTCCTAAATATGCCCATGTTACTCCAACACTCCACAGTCTGCATTGGTTGCCGATCAGTTTCCGGTCACAATTCAAAGTGTTGGTCATCACCTATAAAGCCCTTCATAGCACCGGACCAAGGTATCTATGAGACCGCCTTCTGCCACACGAATCCTAGCGACCGGTTAGGTCCCACAGAATTGGTCTCCTCCGGGTCCCATCAACTAAACAATGTCGTTTGGCGGGACCCAGAGGAAGAACCTTCTCTGTGGCGGCTCCGACCCTCTGGAATCAGCTCCCTCCAGAGATTAGAACTGCCCCCACCCTCCTTGCCTTTTGTAAACTCCTTAAAACCCACCTCTGTCATCAAGCGTGGGGGAACTGAAACATCTCCCCCTGCCTCTATGCTTTTCTGTGTATGATATGACTGTATGTATGTTTTTTATATATTGGGGTTTCTTAGTTTTTAAACTTTTTAAATGTATTATTGTTATTTTAGAGTCTAACTGTTAGATTTGTCATTATATATTGTTTTTATCATTGCTGTAAGCCTCCCCGAATCTACGGAGAGGGGTGGCATACAAATCTAAATAATAATAATAATAATAATAATAATAATAATAATAATAATAATAATAATAATAATAATAATAATAATAATATAATAATAATAAAATAATAGTAGTAGTAATAATAATAATAATAAAATAATAATAATAATAATAATAATAAAATAATAGTAATAATAATAATAATAATAATAATAATAATAATAATCATCATCATCATCATCTTGGGCACCCATCGCAGCAGCGTTCATGCTCTTAGCATTCAGGTAGCATATTACAGCCCACACTTCACACTTGGAGGGAAACGGAATGAGTACGGTCATCTCTAACCTTCACCACAATGCCTGTCGATGAGCTACTGACCACTGGCACTGCTTGTTCTCTTCCACTGGCTTCCTGCTACACGACAGTAATATCAACTTCCCCCGTGAACATTCCCCTCGAGAGCTACGTGCCTTGTAACCTTATTTTCCGGATAACCCTCGTAGTATACATTGCAAAAGTTTGGCCAAGCACCAGCAATGTCAATCTGTTGTGTATTTACAATAATCACTCCTTCCTTTATGAAAGGGGGGGGGGGAAATCAGAGTTAGAAACATCTTCGGAGAGGGGCGGCATACAAATCCAAATAATAAATAAATAATAAAATAATAAATTTGCAAGCCACCAATTCAGGAACAACACGATGAAAGAATGGTCTTAGGGCTGATATAGATGCCAGGAGTGGTCGCAGATTTTTCTATCAACTTTGCCTTTATGTTCAGCCTTAACATAACTGGATTCCAAAGGACCATAAAAATCGAAGAAGTCTGAATTACGTATCCTCCACGATTGTTTTCTTTGCTGTCGCTTTGTTACAGCTTTCTGTTGCTAGGTTTTGGGGAGCTGGGAGGTAAAACTAATTCCTTTTTTTAAATGGATGTTTTTGAAGAATTTGATTATTTTCCTGGGTTGATATTTTCTCATCAGAATGTCCATCAAAAGTGCTGTGCAGCAGCGATAATCAGAGCTACACCCGCAATTCCTAGGGTCTTCACATGACTCATTCACAAATAACTCAATAAAATGGTTAACAATCTAAAGTACTTTCAAGTCCTCAGATAACTTCAAATAGACACATTGTACTCTCTTTGCAAATAAACTGTAGGATAAACCACGAAACTGGATGATTTTAATCTTCTCTGCGGCTTTTAAACTTCCTTCCAGACCGTGTTCCAGAATTTAGTTACTATGTATGTATGTATGTATGTATGTATGTATGTATGTATGTATGTATGTATTTACTTTCTTACTTATTTATTTATTTTTTAATTAGATTAGTATGGCGCCCCTCTCCGTAGACTCGGGGCGGCTCACAACATACAATAAAACAATTCACAACAAATCTAATAAATTTAAAAAACTAAAAAACCCCATTATTAAACCAGACATACACACAGACATACCATACATAAATTGTATAGGCCCGGGGGAGGGGGGAATGCCTCAATTCCCCCATGCCTGACGGCAGAGGTGAGTTTTAAGGAGTTTACGGAAGGCAAGGAGGGTGGGGACAGCTCTAATCTCCGGGGGGAGCTGGTTCCAGAGAGTTGGGGCCACCACAGAGAAGGCTCTTCCCCTGGGACCCGCCAGACGACATTGTTTAGTCGACGGGACCCGGAGAAGGCCAACTATGTGGGACCTAATCGGTCGCTGGGATTTGTGCGGCAGAAGGCGGTCCCGGAAATATTCTGGTCCGATGCCATGAAGGGCTTTATAGGTCATAAGCAACACTTTGAATTGTGACCGGAAATTGATCGGCAACCAATGCAGACTGCGGAGTGTTGGTGTAACATGGGCATACCTAGGGAAGCCCATGATTGCTCTCGCAGCTGCATTCTGCACGATCTGAAGTTTACGAACACTTTTCAAAGGTAGCCCCATATAGAGAGCATTACAGTAGTCGAACCTTGAGGTGATGAGGGCATGAGTGACTGTGAGCAGTGAGTCCCGGTCCAGATAGGGCCGCAACTGGTGTACCAGGTGAACCTAGGCAAACGCCCCCCTCGCCACAGCTGCACGATCTGAAGTTTCCAAACACTATGGTATAAATGACAGTGCTCCATTTACAGAGCTTAAGTTTGCAGTAAACCTTTATATTCATTTGAACTGCCTAGATTTCCTGATTTCCCTGATGCTTGACATAATCAAGGCAACTGGATCCTTCAGTTTTACTATGTTATGTTATCATGTAACCTGCTCAAAATTCCATTGTTCAAATCTGTTTTTGAACTGGCCACTTTTTCTTGTCTCCAGGATAGTCCTCCTCACAACATAAATAGAACAATGACCTGCTTTTGTAAACATCACTGTGCCAGGATTGTTGTGATAATTGATGGAACAGCTGGTCTATTATTGTGTCCCTATTTTTATGCATTATACAACCTTATACATAAGGCATAACATGCGTTTTATATCCAAGCTCTGTTAAGGGAATTACTTGAATCACGTATTTTTGTAATAATTTTATTAAAAGCTCTAACTACGGTGATAAAAGGTAATAGAAACAAAGAAGAAGAAAGAAAATAGAGCAAAAAAACCCAAGAAATTATTTAGTTTATTTTAGTTTAGTTTAATCAGATTTGCATGCCGCCCCTCTCCGCAGACTCGGGGCGGCTCACAGCAATAACAATACAGTGATCCCTTGATTTTCGCGATCCCGATCTTCGCGAAACGCTATATCGCGATTTTTCAAAAAATATCAATTAAAAATATTTTCCCACCCGATGACGTCACTCTCTTCCTTTCTCATCTTTCTTTCTCTCTCTCTTTCTCTATCTTGCTTCTTCCTCTCTCACACTCTCTTCCTCCCTCTCTCATCTCTTTCTTTCCTTCTCTCTCTTTCTCTATCTCTCCCCCTCTTGCTCTCGAGCGGTGGGCGGCGGGCGAGCGGCGGGCGGGCAGCAGTGAGGAGCCGAAGATCGGGGTTTCCCCTTTGCGTGGGCGGCGGGGAAGACCCAGGGAAGGTTCCTTCGGCCGCCCAGCAGCTGATCTGCTCGGCAGCGCCGCAGCAGCGAGGAGCCGAAGATCGGGGTTTCCCCTTTGCGTGGGCAGCACAACCTTCCCTGGGTCTTCCCCGCCGCCCACGCAAAGGGGAAACCCCGATCTTCGGCTCATCGCTGCTGCGGCGCTGCCGAGCAGATCAGCTGCTGGGCAGCCAAAGGAACCTTCCCTGGGTCTTCCCAGGTGCAGAAGTAAAAACACCATCTGCGCATGCGCGGCCATGGAAAAAAGGGCGCGCATGCGCAGATGGTGTTTTTACTTCCGCACCACTATATCGCGAAAAATCGATTATCGCGAGGGGTCTTGGAACGGAACCCTCGCTATAATCGAGGAATCACTGTACAATGTAAAACAAATCTAATATTTAAGTTAATTTAAAAATTAACCACCCTCATTACAAGGATAAACTATTTCACAATCTCTTCAATTCCTCTTATGGTAATCAGCGTTCCCTATCATTTTCCCCCCGGTGTGGGTGGAAAAGTATAGTGTCTGAGCGGCAGTCCCTTTGGGACTGGACAGCATAGAAGTCCAAAATAAATAAAATATAAATAAATAAATAAAAATGCCCTTCTTTTTTATTAAAAGAAATTGATAATAAAACAAGACCAAAATCTATTACTATTAAAACTAAAAGTAGAATGGCAAAGCCAATAAGATGGTTCCAGCTACGTTGCAAATGTTATCAGAACAGGGCTGTGCACAGTCACGAACAGAGACTCCAGCTCTGGATTTTGCCTCAAGGTTTTGCCTCAAGGTATCCAATGATGGATATAACCACAAGGCAGTGGAGTTTTGCAATCAGAGTTTTCCTTCTCCTAGAAGATGGTTTTGCTGCTTTATCTACTGTTGGGACGTAGAGCCCTCTTCCATCTTCAAAACTGTTGACCATCTTATCCTGTAACCCTGGAAATGGCCCTTATAAGATTCTGGCCCACCTGGACCAAGGTTTTTTTAATGAGGTATTATTCCTCCAACACAATGGTATATCAGACTGTATGTATACATATAAATACACACATACATACACAAACACTAATCTTACTTGCAGGCAAAAAATCTCTTTACGAGCCAATTTTTTTTCCATTCCTAAATGAGATGTTTTAGATGTATTACTATGCTTGTAATTTTTTTTAAAGTACATTCCATTCCAAAGGTTATGAGTAAGAGGATACTTGTGTAATGTGGTTCAACTAAGTAGAATAGAATTATTTATTGGCCAAGTGTGATTGGACACACAAGGAATTGGTCTTAGTGCAGATGCTCTCAGTGTACATAAAAGAAAATACACATTTGTCAAGAAATATGTGGTACAACACTTAATGATTGTCATAAGGGCCAAATAAGCAATGAAAAAACAATCAATATTAACAAAAATCTTAAGGATACAAGCAACACGTTACAGTCATACCACCATAAGTGAGAGGAAATGGGTGATAGGAATGATGAGAAAAACTAGTAATAATAGTGCAGACTTAGTAAATAGTTTGACAGTGTTGACGGAATTATTTGTTTAGTAGAGGGATGGTATTCGGGAAAAAATAGTTCTTGTGTCGAGTTGCCTTGGTGTGCAGTGCTCTGTAGTGACATTTTGAGGGTAGGAGTTGAAACAGTTTATGTCCAGGAGGCGAGGGGTCAGTAGATATTTTCACAGCCCTCTTTTTGACTCGTGCAGTATACAGGTCTCCAATGGAAGGCAGATTGCCAGCAACTGTAAACATAGTATAAAATCTGTTTCTATCACAATTAAAAAAATAAAATGCTATTAAGAAAGAATACCTTATTTTCTTGTCCTCACTGCCAGATACTTGGAGTCTGCATGCCAAATAAGGCAAAAGGCTGCTTGCCAACAATAATGAAGCCTATTAGCAGTAGTTTGAAGGCTGACAAGAAAGATGCTATATAGTATATTTATGTATAGGTTGGGGAAGGTAGTTTTCCCCTTCAATGCGGATGTCTTGGTACCGCTGGCTAATAACCCACATGTACTCTTCAAACACCCATCTGTATCCTCAGTAAACACAGATCCGGAACTTGAGCATAATTAACATATATAAAACTCAAAATTCCACATGTAAAAGGTCAATTTTTTCTTTAAAGAAAGCGAGCTCACAAATATCCCTTATTTATTATTTATTATTTAAGGGAAAGGCAATTAGATAGAAAGCTAACTTAAATGATATTCCAATTAAAATAAATAAAGCAACTACAGAAAAGAAACTTAAATGTCGTATCTATTGTAAGCAAAGCCAATGCTCATTTTCTATCCCAGAAGACAACAAATCCAAAGAGAACCACTTCAAAGAATAATATAACCCATTCAAATAAACATTCCATATCTCAGTTCTTAACTATAAGTAAAATCACTTTTAGAAGGTATAAAGTAATCCCAGTATCCTAGTATAAACAAAAAGAGTGGAATTTAACAAGACAAAGAGGGATAATTTCTCCTTTAACTAACTCACAAAAGTTCCTTACTATAAGTAAAAATACAGTTCAATACAAAGTTGGTTTAAATATTCTCCGATTAGAATACATAACAATAAAGAAAAAGCTTTAAGCACCATGTTAACTTTCCTCCCTCCCTCCCACCCTTCCTTCCTTCTTTCTCTTTCCTTCCTTCCTTCCTTCCTCTCTCTCGCTCTCTGTCTTTAGGTTATTATGAAAGGATTGGGGCTACCCTCACACCAGAGGGCAAGATGTTTAAGAGGGCAGGAGCAGCAACAGAAAAAGCCTATAGCATGTACCAAATCCAATACTCAAAATGTTCCCAGAAAACTATCAGCAGACCAACCCAAAATAAAAATATGTTCCATTTTAGCCATGATCAAATAAACCAACTTCATATTCCTTTTTTTAACTTGACCACTGGTTTGAAGGTTGAAGGTCCAATGGCATTGGATAGTATAACTTCCCTGTAGTTTTTAGTCCATTAGATCATGATAGGGAAGCTGTATAACAGCCATTGGCTTGGCCCAGGTGATCTCAGACTCTTATAAATAGGTGATCACATGTTAGGCCTTGTCTTTCATTTGGCACACTAGTTGAATGATTTGGATATCACGGTATTACCATTCCCCCTTTGTCACAATCAGATCAATTCCTGACAAGTTGATATTGATGCCTCCCTTCCTTTCAGAGAGATACCTCATGGATCTACTGTAGTTTTGATGGGTCATTCAGGAATTTCTTGACAATCTTTTGGATGAAGCTGTTAAGGATTTATTTTTCCACTGGAAAATCTGAGTGAAATTGCCCATAAACAGCTTCTTTCCTTTGACTATCTTCTTGGTTGTCCAAGGACCTTCAGGAGATGAGGTAGAAGCAGGAGTATCGGTGGAGGACAATTAACAATGGATTTGACAGAGCAGGGTACACAACCATAGAAACATAGAAACATAGAAGACTGACGGCAGAAAAAGACCTCATGGTCCATCTAGTCTGCCCTTATACTATTTCCTGTATTTTATCTTACAATGGATATATGTTTATCCCAGGCATGTTTAAATTCAGTTACTGTGGATTTACCAACCACGTCTGCTGGAAGTTTGTTCCAAGGATCTACTACTCTTTCAGTGAAATAATATTTTCTCATGTTGCCTTTGATCATTCCCCCAACTAACTTCAGATTGTGTCCCCCTGAAGTGTTACCTCTCTCATTGCATTGGGGATGTGTTGTTCAGTCTTACTGTGAGAAATTAATCCCCTTTGGGATAAGAATCAACCTGTAGAATTGCTTTACCATATTCACTGGGCATGAAGCAGTAGGTTTGTCTTAGCTACTTAACCCAATTAAGGTACGGAAGCATCCATCAACCATTATACTAGGTTCTTAGATCGGATATATGAAATAAATCAAATGTTTGGGTCTGGAAATTCTCACAAACACAACTGAATAAGTGGGTTTGCTTTAACCCTATGTAGAATCGATTTGTTAAAGGTTGATTTAACTCTCTGGAGGTTAATTGACTGTATAAAACTGACCTCTTTTTTTTAGTGTTCTCAAAGCGCATTAATTGCTTTGTTGACCCAGTTAGTCAGGTTGTGGACACAAAGATAGTGATCCTCTGTTGATCATTTAATTTCTTTCTCCAAACAAGCAGAAGAAAACCATTTAAACTTCATTGCCTGTAAAACAGTGAGATGAGGGAAGGGAATAAAAAACATCGCTTGGAAGTTTTCAGTGTTTTCTGTCTGATGAAGGCGATAATAGTCAGGTGAAACCAGGCCTTTAAGTTGGCCTTAATGGCGGTTTTTACTTTATTTATTTATTTATTTATTTATTTATTTAATTTATTTATTTATATGCCGCCCCTCTCCGAAAACTAACAGCAATCATAAACAGTGTACAATAATAATCCAATACTAAAAGCGAATTAAAAACCCCTTAATATAAAAAACCAAACATACATACAAACATACCATGCATACAATTGTAAAGGCCTAGGGGGAAAAGGAATCTCAATTCCCCCATGCCTGGCGACAGAGGTGGATTTTAAGTAGCTTACGAAAGGCAAGGAGGGTGGGGGCAATTCTAATCTCTGGGGGGAGTTGGTTCCAGAGGGACGGGGCCGCCACAGAGAAGGCTCTTCCCCTGGGTCCTGCCAAGCGGCATTGTTTAGTTGACGGGACCCGGAGAAGACCCACTCTGTGGGACCTAACTGGTCGCTGGGATTCATGCCGCAGAAGGCGGTCCCTGAGATAATCTGGTCCGGTGCCATGAAGGGCTTTATAGGTTATAACCAACACTTTGAATTGTGACTGGAAACTGATCGGCAACCAATGCAAACTGCGGAGTGTTGGTGCAACATGGGCATATTTGGGAAAGCCCATAATTGCTCTCGCAGCTGCATTCTGCACGATCTGAAGTTTCCGAACACTTTTCAAAGGTAGCCCCATGTAGAGAGCGTTCCAGTAGTCAAGCCTCGAGGTGATGAGGGCATGAGTGACTGTGAGCAGTGATTCCCGGTCCAAACAGGGTCGCAAGTGGTGCACCAGGCGAACCTGGCGAATGCCCCCCTCGCCACAGCTGAACGATGGTTCTCTAATGTGAGCTGTGGATCGAGGAGGACGCCCAAGTTGCAGACCCTCTCTTGTCAGTTCCTTTGGCTTTGTAAGAGAAATGTCATTTTCTAGTGGTAATTAGCCACCCAGAGTTGCTTTCAGGGTGAGACAGGAGGCATATAAATTAAACAGACAACGTATGTATGTATGTATGTATGTATGTATGTATGTATGTATGTATGTATGTTAAGGTACCTTTTATTAAAAATCTTTTAAAATAAACTTTTATTGTTAAAAAGAAAAAAAATTGGAACAGTTTTGGCAATATCTCCACCATATGAAGTCTCTTCTGTATTCAATGTACATTCCTACTTACAAATTATATACACAATAACCTCTTATACATGCTTACATTTATAGACTATACTGCATTTGTGTCAATCTGTACATCCTTGTTCTCACTCGTTTTGACTTCAATTCCCTGAATCCAGTGATGGACTGCCAAAAATTTTAATGCCATGCCGGGGGGGGGGGCTTATTGTGTGGGTGTGGCTTGCTGGTCATGTGACCAGGTAGGAGTGGCTTGCTGGCCATGTGACCAGTCCAAACTAATCATATCTAGTAATAGCCGGAGACAGTCTCATCACTCATGGCCCCCATGCCTGCTGGCAGAGGTAGGGTTTTTTAAAGCTTTACAAAAGACAAGGAGGGAGGAGGCAATATGTATATCTGGAGGGAGTTCGTTCCAGAAGACCGGGGCCACAACAGAGAAGACTCTTCCCCTAGGCCCTGCCAGTCAACATTGTCTGGCCAATGGGACTTGGAGAAGGCTGACTCTGTGGCACCTAACTGGCCGCTGGTATACAAGAGGCAGAAGATGGTCCTGAAGATAAATGACCATAAATGACCAAGTATAAGCCCAGGGGTGAGTGGGAAGACTTTTTTTGAAGTAGAGAAAGCAGAAAAGCCATCCAAAGACGTAAACTTTTGCTGAAAATTCCAAAAAGAAAAAGATGGCAACACCCATGGACCGGCACCACCCGAACCAGATCCATGATGCCATTGTCAGGTCATCAGCAGGTTGCTAATGGTTCAGGCGATTTGGTCCAAACAAGTATGAAGCCACCCCTGACCTAATTACTTGCTTGTCAGCATCACATGATTGCACCTGATTTGTTTAAAAACATTAAAAGCCAATACTGTAGCTGAAAAGCAAACACTGTGATAGTGAGTTAATTGTCCCCAATGGGATTTTTATTTTATTTTTTGCTGGAAACTGGACATAAATGCCAGAAACTAGCAAAAAACCATAATCATAAATTTGCCTCAAACAACCATAACAGTGAACTGGTTGCCAAGTGCCAAAAATTCAATCAGGTGACTATTGTAACTTCAAAACCAGACTTCAAAACCTTTGGGTAGGGGGAGGTTCTGTTGTAACTTTAATTAGTTAGTAAGCAACTGGTTATAAGTCAAAGACTACCCTGTATTTGTAAAAAAAATAAAATGAGAATAAGGAACCGCAGTAGAATTAATTAGTGGCTATCAGTAGCTCCATCATGAAAAATAGTTTATTGTATTTATTTAATTTTTTTATTTTATTAATCAGATTTGTATGCCACCCCTCTCCATAGACTCGGGGCGGCTAACAACAACAATAATACAATGTAAACAAATCTAATATTAAAGTTAATTTAAAAAACCCCAATTTAAGAAACCAATCATACATACTAACATGCCATGCATAAATTTTATAAGTCTAGGGGGAAGGGAAAGTCTCAATTCCCCCATGCCTGACGACAGAGGTGGGTTTTAAGGAGCTTACGAAAGGCAAGGAGGGTGGGGGCAACTCTGATATCTGGGGGAGTTGGTTCCAGAGGGCCGGGGCCGCCACAGAGAAGGCTCTTCCCCTGGGTCCGGCCAAACAACATTGTTTAGTTGATGGGACTGGAGAAGGCCAACTCTGTGAGACCTCACTGGTCGCTGGGATTCGTGCGGCAGAAGGGCGGTCCCGGAGATATTCTGGTCCGGTGCCATGAAGGGCTTATAGGTCATAACCAACACTTTGAATTGTGACCGGAAACTGATCGGCAACCAATGCAGACTGCGGAGTGTTGGTGTAACATGGGCATATTTAGGGAAGCCCATGATTGCTCTCGCAGCTGCATTCTGCATGACCTGAAGTTTCCGAACACTTTTCAAAGGTAGCCCCATGTTTTACACACTATATATAATTATTGTCACTTATTCTCTATTATAGTGGGGAGTTATGGGATGGAAAGAGCAGAGGCTTTTATTTTTAATAGGAGACTTTTCTTTTTGGATTTGAAGTTCATAGAATTTTATAGTTTTAAGTTAGCTTGGAGATCATCTGGTTCTCTAACTTTGTACCTCCGGGTGTGTTGTATTATATAGTAGCTTATGGACATTCCAGGCAGTATAGTAAATAACTATATGCAGCTCTGAAGCCCTGTGAGCTTTAATCCTAGCACATCTGGAGCAGTAGGGAGTTCTAAAACCCTTTACTACTGGCATACTCAGAAGCGTCCTGGCAGGTGGATGGAGTTTCCTGCCATTGGTGCTACAATTCTTAGAACTGGGCTGAACTAGGAGTAACCCACTGCTGATCTGGAGTATATTTGGATTGGGAAAAGGCTACTTTAGTCCAAATTTGTTGTGGTTAGCTTTGGCCCAGCTCCTGCCCCAAGGACTGTGGGTGTGGGGGAGACATCCACATGCTGCAGGCCTGTTTTGCCCCCCCCCCGGTGGAATCTGCTGATGAAGGCTCCTCTGAGCAGAAGACATGAGTGACAGGGAGGAGGAGAGTGTGGCAGACAGCTCAGAAGGAGATCAATTATCTAGCTCCTCCTTGGATTCAGAACAAGAGTTAATGATACAGCCATGCATGTGGAGAGCCATGCATAGGCAACAACAACTGAGAGATTATTAGCAAAGAAAATGAGGCCACCTGTGGTTGGGTGGGGCTGTGGTAATTAGTGAGGCTGCTATAAATAGCAGCCTGTGGGTTTGGCCATTGTGGAGGATTATCTGATCCTTGTGTTTCGTGCCTGCTTTACTGACTTTGACCTTTTGTGTGCTGATTTTCCCCCGCTTTGAAACTAAACCAGGGAAAAGTGTGTTTCACTTTGTGAAAGAAGAAGGACTGTGAATTACCTCACAGCTGCAAGCTAAGTATCACAGAACTGATAAGGGACTTGTACAAATTACCAGTTTGTTGGAGACCAGTGCTCTTTGCTATACCAAAAGAGGACTTAGTTTAAGTGAATTTTCATTATAAAGAACATTGTTTTGAATTTTCAAACGTGTGTGTGTCTGAAATTTGTACCTGTGAATTTTCGGGAGGAGTCTTCCAGAGAGCCCGACAGAACAAAATTTAGTCCAAAGGTCTACAACATAGGATGAAACCAAACCTTCTTGACAGATGGACATTCACCTCCATTTATTTTACGATGTAGGTGATATATGAGGGAAACATTTTAATTTAGAATTTTAAGAATTGCTAATAATGTATAAAATTAACAGAAATTTTACATGGGGAGAGATAAGATCCTCCATTGAGTGAGCAATGAGAAAAGAAAAGTTTGTATAGGGTTGATTTCAAGCATTGTTATTGTGTTTATAACTAAATATTGTTTTATTTCATGGTGGAGAAAAATAAAAAAAATCTTATAAAAGAAAAAAAAACCCTTCCATTTAACTAGTTCCAATGAAGGAGAACATAACATTTTCAACATTTTCTGATTTGTTCCACCATCCTCTGGCTCTTAATATGAGATCAATTCTTCTGACAGATGACAAAAATCCATTGCCTGCAGTTTCTACCTGTTGGCTCATTTTTTTGATCAATATGTATACACGCATAGTGCAAAAAACAGTTGGGCTTCTTGGACTGCTTAATCTTTTAAAGGGTTTCCTCATATTATCCAGTTAAGACAGGTGGTAAAACAGACTATAGAAACATAGAAGTCTGACGGCAGAAAAAGACCTCATGGTCCATCTAGTCTGCCCTTATACTATTTTCTGTATTTTTATCTTAGGACGAATATATGTTTATCCCAGGCATGTTTAAATTCAGTTACTGTGGATTTATCTACCACGTCTGCTGGAAGTTTGTTCCAAGGATCTACTACTCTTTCAGTAAAATATTTTCTCATGTTGCTTTTCATCTTTCCCCCAACTAACTTCAGATTGTGTCCCCTTGTTCTTGTGTTCACTTTCCTATTAAAAACACTTCCCTCCTGGACCTTATTTAACTCTTTAACATATTTAAATGTTTCGATCATGTCCCCCCTTTTCCTTCTGTCCTCCAGACTATACAGATTGAGTTCATTAAGTCTTTCCTGATACGTTTTATGCTTAAGACCTTCCACCATTCTTGTAACCCGTCTTTGGACCCGTTCAATTTTGTCAATATCTTTTTGTAGGTGAGGTCTCCAGAACTGAACACAGTATTCCAATTGTGGTCTCACCAGCACTCTATATAGCGGGATCATAATCTATCATTGAATCTCTTTGATTTTAAACAAAGAGTGACCAGGATCTTGTTGGATACGGTAAAGAACGTACTGGAGGATGAGGATAAATTCTTTCTACAATACTACACGAGGCTATTCCTATATTCTTTCCTTTTCCCAGAAGAAATCTGTAATTTGTATTCTTTTCACTCTTTTGCCGCATTTTAAGAGGTGGTTAACCTTATGTATAATACTGTTGTAAGAATAGTCATTAAATGCATAAAGAATAAACATGTTAATGAAATGTACACTGCCATCTGTCCTGGTCTTATCAGTTTATCTCCTGAACCAACCTCCTTTCCAGATTGAGTCCAACATACAGTGGTACCTCTACTTATGAACTTAATTCATTCCGTGACCAGGTTCTTAAGTAGAAACGTTTGTAAGAAGAAGCAATTTTTCGCATAGGAATCAATGTAAAAGCAAATAATGTGTGCAATTGGGGAAACCACAGGGAGGGTGGAGGCCCTGTTTCCTCCCAGGAGATTCCTAGAGAGGCCCCACGGAGGCTTCTCCCCATCTTTTCCGGCCCTGTTTCCTCCCAGGAGATCACTAGAGAGGCCCCACGGAGGCTTCTCCCCGTCTTTTCCAGCCCTGTTTCCTCCCAGGAGATTACTAGAGAGGCCCCACGGAGCCTTCTCCCCGTCTTTTCCATCCCTGTTTCCTCCCAGGATATTACTAGAGAGGCCCCATGGAGGCTTCTCTCCGTCTTTTCTGGCCCTGTTTCCTCCCAGGAGATTACTAGAGAGGCCCCATGGAGGCTTCTCCCCATCTTTTCGGGCCCTGTTTCCTCCCAGGAGATTCCTAGAGAGGTCCCACAGAGGCTTCTCCCTGCCTTTTCCAGTTACAGTTTCGGAGGCTCAGGTTTGTAAATGGAAAATGGTTCTTGAGAAGAGGCACAAAAAATCCTGAACACCCAGTTCTTATCTAGAAAAGTTTGTAAGTAGAGTCATTTGTAGGTAGAGGTACCACTGTATTCCTCAAAGCCAAATATGATTTTTGTCCCTCTCAAGCTTGCACGTCCTTGGCATAAAAGATGTCAGAGTCTTCTAGAGTGGGGTGGGAGAAAGAGGAAAGACCAAATCAGTGTTGCATTTTAAATACAATTGTTAGTTGTAAACTTTCATTCTGGATGTGCATTTGGTGCCCAGATGGTAAAGGCACAGAACAGAGCCCACCATGCTGTCAGGGCAGACGAGCACCGATGTAAATATTGTGCTTTCCCCCCTATAATATTTGCCTTTCTCTAATCTAATTGCTGTCGAAGGCAGAATGTTAGGATCATGCATGCAAGGAAAACAAACAATGAACACCTCTGGTAACTTGGGAAGTTGTGGACCCGCCTATGTAGTATAGTAACTAGTAATTTAGTTGCAAAATGCTTGACTCATCCTCTGATATTTCTGGTGCATTCATGCCAAGTGCTCTTTTAGGACTTAACTATTCTCTACAGCTCGTTGGATAAAGGGAAAAGGTGGAAAATAAATCATGATAAATCAAATATCATGCGCCAGGATCACTTGCAGAATCATCTTCAGATAATTCAGGTGATGTATCTTGGTACCAAGGTACATTCATCAGATACAAATCTAATAAATAATAATAATAATAATAATAATAATAATTATTATTATTATAAAATACAGAGCAATATTACTCACACTGAGTCCTGAGAGCATTGAGCAGTTGCTTAGGCAGAAGACAATGTTGCTCTGATAAGCCACAAGTTCCCATACATCCCTTATGGAAGCCATAGAAAAATGTATCTTAACTTCTGTTCTCTGACATGTTAAGGGAACCACTCATCTAACAACAAAGACCATAAGAGAAGCATTGGGCTCAATTCTTGAAAATTAACTTTTTGGTCCTGCTGACCAAAAAGAATATTATTATTATTATTATTATTATTATTATTATTATTATCATCATCATCATCATTATTATTATAAAATACAGGAAATAGTATAAAGGCAGACTAGATGGACCATGAGGTCTTTTCCTGCCGTCAATCTTCTATGTTTCTATGTCTATTTTAATAGATTCTTTAATTTTAAAAGGAAAGCTGACATGCTGTCAAACAAAGCACCAGTATTCAGCATTGATTGCACATCTCCACCAAATTACTGAAATTAAGTTTAAGTGTAAATTATTGTTATATTTGTTGTGGCTGTTTTAATTCTACATTTCTCATTGAACTGTGGATGTTTTAAACTGTTAATTTGTAAACGACTGGACCTCTTGGCACATTGAGCTGTGTTCAAGAGCAATAAACAAGCAAATTAAAACATTTTGCCAAAGAAATTGCCCTACATCTCATATTGTCCCTATGGATATTCTTACCTAGGAAATAAAAATGATGGGCGACTATAATCCAGTGTTTTGTTTGAAAGTGTGCCTAGTTATTAGCTATTGTATCTGTGATGCAATATTACAGAGGATCATAAAATAGCAGCAAAGTGATACAGAAACACACTTTGCTGAGGTGCTAAGGGCTAATTTGGATTTCTACAGTCCAAATAACAGAATACCCTACGAGACTAGACTTTCAATCCTGGGCCTAGAAAGCCTAGAACTAAGAGGCCTTAAACATGATCTAAATATTGCCCACAAGATCATATGCTGCAATGTCCTGCCTGTCAGCGACTACTTCAGCTTCAACCACAACAACACAAGAGCACACAACATATTTAAACTTAATATTAACCACTCCAAACTTGACTGTAAAAAAATACGACTTTAGTAACCGAGTTGTCGAAGCGTGGAACTCATTACCGGACTCCATAGTGTCATAGTGTCCCAGTTAGTCAGGTTGTGGACATAAAGATAGTGATCCTCTGTTGTATCTTGAAAAAGGGGATGGATTGGGGCTTAGGATAATTTCTTTTCTTGTAAAGGGATGTTTCTTAGATTATATCTGGGCCAGGGATGGATTCTGGTTTATCTCTCTGCTGGTTCACTTGGTGATGTCTTTTAGAGAAACTGCTTGCAATCTAGAGCAGTGTTTCCTCTAATTTTTTTCGGGGATGGGCGGAAAAGTATAGTGTCTGAGCGGCAGTCCCTTTGGGACTGGGCGGCACAGAAATAATAAATAAACAAACAAACAAACAAACAAACAAACAAACAAACAAATAAAAAACCTACCCTGTTTTGCCTCAGAGAATTTCAAAATAAAATACTGTACTGTGTGTCTATAACAGTGAGCTCATAATAGGGCAACTCTATCAATATCAAAATGCCACTTAAATAGTTGAGCTAGTTTCAAACTAGATTTTGATTTTCTTTCTCTCTTCCTTACTCCCATTCTTTTTCTTTTTCTTTTTCTTCCTCTCTTTTTTCTGTCTGTTTCTCTCTCTTCCTCTCTCTCTCCTTCCCTCTCACTCTTTCCCTCTCGGCTTCTGGGCAGGTTTGGAAAACTCTGAGTTGATGATGATTTTTAAGTGAGCGATTGCTCACTGCTCAGCTTAGAGGGAACTATGATCTAGAGTATAATTAGAGTGGGGAAAAAACAAACAATGAGATCTGGTAACCAAATCCCAAATCCCAGTAGGGAAAGCTAGAAACATGTTTACCCTGGACAGAAGAAGATTAAGGAGAAATAACAGTTCAATAGATTTCTGCTCCAGAAACAAGGACTAAAATTCCAGGAGCGAAAATTGGAAGGAAGCAGTTTATAGCTAAAAGGGCGGTTTGGGAATCATTATCAAAAACTACAGCTTTACAGTCTCAGTCCTGCCTGTGCAACGTGAGGAAATAATGAAAATCTATTTAGGGATGTAATCCGATTAGGTGGCATTTATTTATTAATCATAAGGATGATTTTGATTTGTGTATAAATGGATCGAGGAATTTACTTTTTTTTATTTACTTAAGGATTCACTTCATTTGCCTGTGGTTAAAAATTATATTACTAAGGCAAGAGGCTCCTTTTTCATGACATCAAAAACGCTTCCGTCTAAGCCGTGTATCTTATTTTGCCTCACACTGAGGCTGAATCTGTCAAGCTTTATTCTACATTTATCTACCTTGTCCCTTTCATTAGCATCAGGACCTTTGTGTGTGTTCTGTGGTTTGGGGAAATACCGCATTGGTTAGTAATAATGCTAGGCAGAAATTTCTCCATCAAAGGGGAAATTGTATACAGGATGTCTCCATCCACATTTCTCCAAGGGAAGGATAAATTCATAGAACTTTGTTAAGGTTGTGATGATGATGAAGACGATGATGTTATCTATTCAGTCATAGAAACCTAGAAACATAGAAGATTGACAGCAGAAAAAGACCTCATGGCCCATTCAGACTTGGGCAAGGGATGGCCCGTGGGCCGCATCCGGCCCACCCACTGTCTGTGACTGGTCCACGGAGGTCGGGGTCTGCTCCAGTGCGAGGATGAAAGAGCTCACCGTGTCTGCCAGCACTCCTCCGGTTCCTGCTTTCCTGATGAATTGGCCGCTTTCGGTAGGCGGTCGGGGTCCGCTCCAGTATGAGGATGAAGGAGCTCACCACATCTGCCGGAACTCCTCTGGTTCCTGCTTTCCTGATGAATCATGAGGAAAGCAGGAACTGGAGGAGTCCTGGCAGACGTGGTGAGCTCTTTCATCCTCGCACTGGAGCAGACCCCGACCTCCTACCGAGATCGTCCGAGCCCAGCAACCACGCAAACACTCCAGCGCAGTGACTGTGGTGCACCGTAAAGCAAACAATTAGGGGTCTGTAGAGTGGGTCTGGGCGTTTAGGTCAGGCCAGGGTCTGGGTCTTTACAGTATTGGGTAGAACTGAGTTAATTATATTAGTTTGGCCCTCTAAAACCATCCCAATTTCTCATGCGGCCCATGGCAAAATTAATTGCCGACCCCTGGTCCATCTAGTCTGCCCTTATATTATTTCCTGTATTTTATCTTAGGATGGAGTCATTTCCAACACTTGGTGATTCTGAGGGCCAAGTCTTTCCATACCTTCCAATCTTGCACTACTTCTTTAAGTTTTTCTATGTCCTTGCTGGTGTAGCTTTGATGTCGTCCAGGCCAAGGGTATATGCCTGCGATGGCAAACTCATGACATGTGTGCCACAGATGGCACGCAGAGCCATATCTGAGGGCACATGAGGCATTGCCCTATGTCAGCTCCAATGTGCATGTGCATGTTGGCCATCTGAATTTCAGCCTTCCGGTGTGTGAGGGAACCCGTTTTTGCCTTCTGTGGGCTTCAGGAAAGCCCCCAGAGCCCCTGGATGGTAAAAATGGACTCAATGGGCCTACCAGAAGTTTGACCCATTGACTCATTTTTCGCCATCCACGGGCTCTGGAGACTTTCCTGAAACCTGTGTTAGGAGGGGCCTACCAGAGGTCTGGAGGCCTCACTGAGGCCTGTGTGCATGCACGGAGGGGCAGTATGGTGGGGAGTTGTGTGCATGTGTGTGTGGGAAGGGCATTGCTTTATGGATATGGGCACACACACCAATTGCTATTGCACACACACCCTTTTGGCACCTGAGCAAAAAAAAAGGTTTCCCATCACTGGTATATAATGTATTCCTTCTTAATGGTGACAGTAGTGTTGCCACAGAATAGAGTAGAGTAGGGTAGGGTAGGGTAGAGTGGAGTGGAGTAGAGTAGAATAGGGTAGGGTAGGGTAGAGTAGAGTGGAGTGGAGTAGAGTAGGATAGAATAGAGTAGAGTACGGTAGGGTATGGTAGAGTGGAGTGGAGTGGAGTAGAGTAGAGTAGAGTAGAGTAGGATAGGATAGAATAGAGTAGAGTAGAGTAGAGTAGAGTAGGGTAGGGTAGGGTAGAGTAGAGTAGAGTAGAGAAGAGTAGGGTAGGGTAGGGTAGAGTGGAGTGGAGTAGAGTAGAGTAGAGTAGGATAGAATAGAATAGAGTACATTAGAATAGGGTAGAGTAGGGTATAATATAATATAGTATAGTATAGTATAGTATAGTAGAAACATAGAAACATAGAAGTCTGACGGCAGAAAAAGACCTCATGGTCCATCTAGTCTGCCCTTATACTATTTTCTGTATTTTATCTTAGGATGGATATATGTTTATCCCAGGCATGTTTAAATTCAGTTACTGTGGATTTATCTACCACGTCTGCTGGAAGTTTGTTCCAAGGATCTACTACTCTTTCAGTAAAATAATATTTTCAGTAAAATAATATTTATTTTAGTATAGTATAGTATAGTATAGTATAGTATAGTATAGTATAGTATAGTATAGTATAGTACAGTACAGTACAGTACAGTACAGTACCTTACAATACAATACAATACAATACAATACAATACAATACAATACAATAAAATACAATACAATATAATTCAATTCTTTATTGGCCAAGTGTGATTGCGCACACAAGGAATTTGTCTTTGGTGCATATGCTCTCAGTGCACATAAAAGAAAAAGATACATTTGTCTTTTTCTTTTATGTACACTGAGAGCATATGCACCAAAGACAAATCCCTTGTGTGTGCAATCACACTTGGCCAATAAAGAATTCTATGAATGAGCCCAATGGGAGAAATTCCCTTACTTGAGGAACAATCTTGTATGGAGGTTCTAGCGGGGTTATAGTATACTTTTCTCTGAAGAACAGTATATCCTTCTAACTGGGAGAGCCAGCCTCATCCACTGAACTGGTGGTTTGAGGATAAAGCAGTAAGAAAGGAAGGGGGCGCCCATCTCGCCTACCAAATCAACTGAATCAACTCTAGCAATCCATGGAGTGACAGCTTGGGAATTTAATGAAAGTATGAGGCTATAAAAGACTGTTTAGTGAAAGACAGACTATTCAGACACATCTCCTGCCTGTTATGTACCTAAGTAAACTGTTTACAACATCCATAATGATGTTTCATACTGATCTGATGTATCGTTTCATTTAATAAAATAGAATTATTGTGGCATCAGTCATGTTATGTTTCCCGTTTCTTCTCTTTGCAGGAGCCATCGACCAATGTTCCTACATCAAGTACCACTACTCCTCAGCAACCATTCCTAAGAATCTAACCTACAACATTACTAAGACCATCCGTCAAGATGAATGGCACGCTTTACGTAAGTTTCTCGTCTCTTTTCTTCTCCTCCCAGTATGGAATGTTGATTTCAAACTGTGCAGGTTGCAAAAATATGGGGGGAAATCTCCCTACATTTTCTATTATTCAGAAGAGCTCTGCTGATTTTGTGCCTGTACTAGAAACATTGCAACCAAGTATAACGATATGTCCAGTCCTGTTGAATTACATGACGACATGCATACTTCTGGTTCTATAATTTTTTTTTAGCATATTCACTGTTTTGTATTTGTGATGGTATGTTAAATTTTACAACCAAGCTCCTCGAAGAGGAAACCTTCAGAGTTAGCTATGCAACCTTCAATTTGCTGGAGTTGCCCTGGGCAAATGCATTTTTAGCATGCAGATACAATCTTCAAAATAGTGTCTGATCTGTATATAGAGGACATGTAACTGGCCCTTTGATATCTTGTTGCACAGCAGAAATTATACAGTTGTGTGGATTGAAGAAATAGTTTCATCTTTCTTCCCTTTTTCTTTTTCTGATACATACTGGAGAACGTATTCAATCAGAATTCGTGTTTAGATAGGTGTTGTGGTTAGCTCTGGCCCAGCTCCTGCCCCAAGGAATGTGCAGGTGGATGTGGGGGAAACATCCACATGCCGCAGGCCTGTTTTGCTCCTGATGGAATCTGCCGACGAAGCCTCCTCTGACCAAGGAAGCGTGAGTGACAGGGAAGAGGGCAGTTTGGCAGACAGCCCAGGAGGAGATAATCATCTGTATCATCCCTGGATTCTGAACAAGAATTAATGCCACATCCACACATGCATAGAGTGGTGCATAGGAGACAACAACTGAAGGATTATTACAAGAGAAAATGAGGCCACCTGTGGTTGGGTGGGGCTGCTGTAATTAGTGCTTCAGATAGAAGTGCAGCCTAGTGTTTTAGCCTCATGGCAGTTTATCTGATTCATTGTTTCATCAGTATCGTGGTTTTTGTGCAGTTCAAGATTGTGTGTGGACTCTCTGGACTTTAGAATTGGACTCAATTTCCCAGTTATTGGGTGAGCAATTGGATTGCATTTAACCTGTGCCTTGTGTGTACCAGAAAATCCTTTTGACATTTAAAAAGGGAGCTGTTTCTGTTTTTCTGTTTATAAAAACTTTTGGGTTTTCCTTTTATGTATGGTGTGTGTCTTCCTGGACTAATTACCCTGTAATTACGGGAGGTTGAAACACGCCGGCAGAACAGATAGGATTGCTTTTGTCTAGGCAGGTTAATAATAATAGATCTTTATTACAGTCAAAGACCATTAATATAATAATAATTTAAAAAACCACAACATCCAAGAACCGTTTCAGATTCTTATAATCTAGACATTTTAGTATCTCTTTGATCCTAGTATCAAATTCTTGGGTGATAAATGTAGTCCTTGAATTACAGCAATTGGTTGACCATCTAAAGTTGGTCGTTACCCAAGTCAACAAAGACATGCTAGTTGTTGAGATTCTTGGACATCTGGAGACAAATGACTTACAGAATTCATGACTTTTGGCTGACCAACCAAAATTGACCCATTGTAAATATACAAAAGATGTACATATCTCGCTATGATGAAGGCACACATTTGCGACAAATCCCCACTGCTGCTGTGCAGAATCTGGCCACCTGTGCTGTAATTATGGCCTGTTCATATTTAAGCATCCACTGGAGATAGGTAGTGTCTGAGTGGCCAGGATACCTTGCAATTAGTGGCAAAAAATGCTTTTTCCTAATGTTTGTATAAAAGGAGCATCTCAGGAGCATGTGTCCCTCAGTCTCCACCTCTCCTGAGCCACAAGGGCAAAATCTTTCAGTGAATGGTATTCTTTTGTACTTGCCATACAAAACAGCAGATGGAAGTGCATGGCACCGTATAAAAGCAGGTTTATAATTGTCCTCAAGAGGAAAATATTAAGGTGAAGGGAGAAGAGAAGGAGTGGGGGGAAGTAGAAAGGGGGAGAGAAGGAGTAAGAAGGTAGGGGGAGGAGATGGAGACAGAGGGAGGGGGAGTGTAAAGAAATGAAGAAAAACAGACTGATAAATAACAGCATAAAATAGGTGCAAAATAGGATACTGAATCATGAGTGATTGGATAAATATGTATAACTATATTTGTTACTGATATATCTTAAGGTATATGCATTGATTTATGTATATATATATATATATATATATATATATATATATATATATATATATATATATATGACGGTCTTGGTATATTCGGGTTTCTTCCCGTGTAGGATTTGGAAATTTCTGGCGACGTTTCAACGAGGTCCCACTCATCATCTTCAGGCTGGTGTTTCTCCAACTACTCAGGATATCACAGCTAATCTACAACCATTAACTAATCAGCATACCTCAGCTACATCAACGACCCCAGATGTTACCCCACTGACTCACCAGGAAGTTTCTACACAGCAGGCAATTGCTGAGCCATCAAACCACACCCAGCCACCAGTATTTATAGAAGGAAGGCAGCTCAGGTCTCGCAGTGTTCGCCCTAGAACAAGGACAGAAACACCAGCCTGAACATGACGAGTGGGACCTCGTCGAAACGTCGCCAGAAATTTCCAAATCCTACACGGGAAGAAACCCGAATATACCAAGACCGTCATACCTGTACCCGTGAAAATCTACGAAAACATATATATATATATATATATATATATATATATATATGTTTTCGTAAATTTTCACGGGTATATGTATGTAGATTGTTCTGAGTTCGGGTTTTGCCCTGTGTAATGTTTACACAGGGCAAAACCCGAACTCAGAACAATCTACATATATATATATATATATATATATATATATATATATATATATATATGTGTGTGTGTGTGTGTGTGTGTGTGTGTGTGTGTGTGTGTCACATGTTTTTTTGCCGAATTTGAAAATTAAGGGAGACTAGTATAGATCTATTTCGGCCTTATTTTGGCCTCATCAGCTAGCCATACCCACTGGGACTTGAACCTGCAACCTTTGCCTTGTAAGGCAGAGAATTATCCTCTAGGCTACAGTGTCCAATCCCTTCAGCTCTGCACCAGGGAAGGGTTACATATTTTTGTGTCGAATCACCCTGGTGTATTGAAGGAACATCACAGCTCCTTATTTGCCTCTCGGCCCAACCCAGGGCCATTTCCAAGGCAGTTAATTTTATTGATAGCTGACAATTCTATTTATATGTGTCACATGTTTTTTTGCCGAATTTGAAAATTAAGGGAGACTAGTATAGATCTATTTCGGCCTTATTTTGGCCTCATCAGCTAGCCATACCCACTGGGACTTGAACCTGCAACCTTTGCCTTGTAAGGCAGAGAATTATCCTCTAGGCTACAGTATCCAATCCCTTCAGCTCTGCACCAGGGAAGGGTTACATATTTTTGTGTCGAATATATATTTTGTATCGAATATATATTTGTTTTCGTAGATTTTCACGGGTACAGGTATATATATATATATATATCTTTGTGGAAGAAACATAGAAACTTTGTGGGAGAAAAATAGAAAACTACAAAAAAAATTGACCTAAAGAGTCAGATCTAGCTTGTTTCATGAAGTACATTTGCCTTTCATCTGAAACCTTGCCCTACGCTCAAGCCAGCTTTCCCCTTCTTTTTGCTTTGGGCAGTGCACAGAAGGCTACCAGGACTTTGGCTGATCTTCACTATAAACAGTGGACGCTGAACAGTCTTGGATGTGACCATAATTGATAGGGAAACAGTTGCCTTGAGGCAGATGGCTGACAGTGGACATGTGGGAAAACTTTGGTGGAGAAAAAGAATGAAAGGAAGGAAAGAAGGAAGGAAGGAAGGAAGGAAGGAAGGAAGGAAAGACAGAAGGAAGGAAGGAAGGAAGGAAGGAAGATAGAGATTCAGAGGCAATATACCCATTGGCTCATGTCTCTACGGTGGCAAAGCTGTAATAGTTCTTTCTCATTATTTCTGTGCATAATGGTGGAGTTCTTTGGTCTTTAAGCAGAAACTTTCAAAAGAGGGTTACCGATACTGGTTTCTTAATTAAACTTGAATGACGTCAAGGAACACTGAATGGCCTTGAATAAGCAGAAAGATAAATACACAAAAACTAGAAGAAGGTTTACAGCAGCCTTCCCCAAGCTGGATAACCTCCAAGTGTGTGGATTGCAGCTGCCAAAATTTTCAGCTGGGCTATGGAATCTTGGGAATTGACTTCCTGATTATGAGTAAGGTACTCAGGCTAGAGAAAATTGACCTCCTGTTGGTTGAGAAAACGAATATAGCATACCGGTATATTTTCATCTGCTGATGTTTTTTTAAAAAAAGAAGAGAATAAAACATAGGGATGGTTTTCATATCGTCTTCTCCCTGGCGCGTTCCTGCAAGCACAGGATCTGCTTTTAATTGAACATATGAATGGGTTTTCTATTTCTACTAGTTTTTCTCATCATTCCTATCATCCTTTTCCTCCCACTTAGGACTGTATGACTGTAACTTGTTGCTTGTATCTTAAGATTTTTTATTAATATTGACTGTTTCTTCATTACTTATTTGACCCCTATGACAATCATTAAGTGATTGTCATGATTCTTGACAAATGTATCTTTTTCTTTTATGTACGCTGAGAGCATATGCACCAAGACAAATTATTTGTGTGTCCAATCACACTTGGTCAATAAAATTCTATTCTATTAATTGAGAAATTGGCCATGGCCATGGTTCCAATTATGTTTTGGGGGAGTCTGGAAATTCAAGCTGGAAGACCCTACAGGATATTTTTATAGCAAAGTGATTATGTTCCCCATTCTAAGCAGAGTTCTAGCTGAAGTCTAATTTTGGACAATTTGGGATCTTAGACCCCTGCCTCTCTGTGCCTTGGATTAAGCAGGGGACTAAGTTTTGTAAGACTGTGCTATATGTTTTATAAGTCTTTTATTTATTTATGTTTATGTTTATGTTTATTAGATTTGTATGCCGCCCCTCTCCGTAGACTCGGGGCGGCTCACAATACAATAAAAACAGTTCATAACAAATCTAACAATTTACAATTTAAGATATTTTAAAAAACCCATTATTAAGCAGACATACCTACAAGCATACCATACATGAATTGTATAGGCCCAGGGGAGATATTTCAGTTCCCCCATGCCTGACGACAAAGGTGGGTTTTAAGGAGTTTACGAAAGGCAAAGAGGGTAGGGGCAGTTCTAATCTCTGGGGGGAGCTGGTTCCAGAGAGTCGGGGCCGCCACAGAGAAGGCTCTTCCCCTGAGGCCCGCCAACCGACATTGTTTAGTTGACGGGACCTGGAGAAGGCCCACTCTGTGGGACCTAATCGGTCGCTGGGATTCGTGCGGCAGGAGGCGGTCTTGGAGATATTCTGGTCCAATGCCATGAAGGGCTTTAAAGGTCATAACCAACACTTTTGTGACCGGAAATTGATCGGCAACCAGTGCAGACTGTGGAGTGTTGGAGTAACATGGGCATACCTAGGGAAGCCCATGACTGCTCTCGTAGCTGCATTCTGCACGATCTGAATTTTCCGAACACTTTTCAAAGGTAGCCCCATGTAGAGAGCATTACAGTAGTCAAACCTCGAGGTGATGAGGATTTATTTTATTAGAGTTGAAAGGGACCCTGCAGGTCATCAAGTCCAACCCCCTGCTAAAGCAGGAAATCCTACACCTCCCCAGCCAGATGGCAGCCCAATCTCCTCTTAAAAATGTCCAGAGTTGGAGCATTCATAACCTCCGCTGGCAGGCCGTTCCACTGGTTGATCGCTCTGACCGTCAAGAGGTTCTTCCTTAATTCCAGGTTGAATCTCTCCTGGGTCAACTTCCATCCATTGTTCCTCGTCTGGCCCTGTGGTGCCCTGGAAAATAGTGTGACCCCCTCCTCTCTATGGCAACCCCTCAAGCACCTGTATACTGCAATCATGCCCCCCGTCATCTGGGGACCCTCTTGTTTCATAAAATAAATGTTGACATCTCCTAAAGCTTATTTAGTCCATTCCTTTTCCAAGGGCAGGAATGGACTAAAATCCCATGTATGCCTATTGGCTTCCCATGGTATGGAGATTTCTGTGCATATATCGATGTACCTTCAGGGCAGTGATGCCGGACCTTTTTGGCACCATGTGCCCAAACCAGAATGTAAGTATGTACGTGTGCACACCAGAGCACTGAAAACCCAAAGACTAGCTGGTCGGTATATGGCTGTTTTTGGTGAGGTTTTTTAGGCCATTTTCAAGCCAGGTTTTTTTTACCCGTTTTTGGACTGAAAAATGCCCCCACCCCCAAGGCTTGTTTATTGGGTAATTTGGGGGCTTTTTCAGGCTATTTTTCAGGCTGTTTTGAAGCCATTTTGGGGGCATTTTTTCAGGCCAAAAAAACCCAACCAGAAAATGGACTAAAAATGACCTAAAACATCCTGAAAAAGGCCCCCAAATGACCCAGAAAACATCCTGGGTTTTTTTTCTGATTTTGGCCATTTTTCTGGTCATTTTCAGGACATTTTCTGGCATTCTAGTGCCCCCAAAGACCGGTTGCAAACAGCGTTCTAGGGTATCATGGTTCTAGGGTAAAAATGATGAGATTATTTTCATCCGTGTCAATTGAGTACATGTTCATTTATAATTCACGTCTGTCCCTTTTTCACACGGATCTATGCCTTCCTTATTTTAATACACATTGAATTAAAAATAATAATGCACAATGTCCCCTAGATCAGCGTTTCCCAACCGGTGTGCCGCGGCACAGTGGTGTGCCGCGAGACACTGTCAGGTGTGCCGCGGCGAGAGGCGGCGGAGGAGAGTGGGCGGATCGGGCGGGCAATGGGGCAGGGCGGAGAAGCCAGGGGCGCGTTTGGCCGGAGGCACCGTGGGGAGGCAGGGGCAGCCGCGGCTCCCTTTACTCCTACTGCCGCACCACCCTGCCCCTGCTCCCCACGGTGCCTCCGGCCAAACGCGCCCCTGGCTTCTCCGTCCTGCCCCATTGCCTGCCTGATCCGCCCACTCTTCTCCGCCACCGCCTCCTGCCTTGGGGCGAGGAATCTGAGAGTCCGGGACTGTGTGGCTTTGCGCCATGAAGAGAAAACGGCCGACTTTTCCCTGCTGCCGTTTTCTCTTCATGGCGCAAAGCCAGGGCCGCCGATAGACGGGTACTGCAGGGAGCGCGCTACTGGGCCCCGGGCAAATTGGGGCCCGCAGTCAGCGGCTCCTTGCACTGAGCTCCCGCTCGCAGCTGTCCCCTGGCTCCTGCTCGATGCCATGGTTTTCGGCGCTGTCCTGCTGGGCCCCAAAGACGGAAGGCAGGAAGGAGGAGAGCTCCATTCTTCTCGCCTTTTTCCTGCCTTCCTTCTTTGGGGCACAGCAGGACAGCGCCGAAAACCGCGGCATCGAGCAGAAGCCGGGGGACAGCTGCGAGCGGGAGCCCCAGGAGGGAAGTACCGGCAGCGCCCCGCCCAGCTGAAGCTTCACTGGCATCGGCGGCAAATGTCCTTTGTGGCCCGGTGGGAGGGGGGGGGGCTGCAGCGGCCGCAGGCAGTCGCAGGGAGATGGCTGCGGCGAAAGGGAGCTCCAGGCGGCGGCGAGAGGGAGCTCTCTCTCTCTCTCTCAGCTGACTGCAAGCGGGAGCCCTGACGTGGCGGTCAATTGAGAGAGAGAGAGAAAGAAAGAAAGAAAGAGAGACATATAAGAGAGGCAGAGAGAGAGAGAAAGAGAGACATAGCAAGAAAGAGAGACATCAAGAGAGGCAGAGAAAGAGAGAGACAAAGAGAGACATAGCAAGAGAGGCAGAGAGAGAGAAAAAGAGAGACATAGCAAGAGAGGCAGAGAGAGAGAAAAAGAAAGAGAGACATAGCAAGAGAAAAAGAGAGACTTAGCAAGAGAGGCAGAGAGAGAAAGAGAAAGAGAAAGAAAGAGAGACATAGCAAGAGAGACAGAGAGAGAGAGAGAAAGAGAGACATAGCAAGAGAGAGAGAGAGAGAAAGAGGGACATAGCAAGAGAGGCAGAGAAAGAGAGACAGCAAGAGAGGCAGAGAAAGAGAGACATAGCAAAAGCGGCAGAGAGAGAGAAAAAGAAAGAGAGACAGAGCAAGAGAAAAAGAGAGACTTAGCAAGAGAGGCAGAGAGAGAGAGAAAGAGAAAGAAAGAGAGACATATAAGAGAGGCAGAGAGAGAGAGAAAGAGAGACATAGCAAGAGAGGCAGAGAAAGAGAGACAGAGCAAGAAAGAGAGACAGCAAGAGAGGCAGAGAAAGAGAGAGAAAGAGACATAGCAAGAGAGGCAGAGAGAGAGAAAAAGAAAGAGAGACATAGCAAGAGAAAAAGAGAGACTTAGCAAGAGAGGCAGAGAGAGAGAGAAAGAGAAAGAAAGAGAGACATATAAGAGAGGCAGAGAGAGAGAGAAAGAGAGACATAGCAGGAGAGGCAGAGAGACAGAGCAAGAAAGAGAGACAGCAAGAGAGGCAGAGAAAGAGAGAGAGAAAGAGAGACATAGCAAGAGAGGCAGAGAGAGAGAAAAAGAAAGAGAGACATAGCAAGAGAAAAAGAGAGACTTAGCAAGAGAGGCAGAGAGAGAGAGAAAGAGAAAGAAAGAGAGACATATAAGAGAGGCAGAGAGAGAGAGAAAGAGAGACATAGCAGGAGAGGCAGAGAGACAGAGCAAGAAAGAGAGACAGCAAGAGAGGCAGAGAAAGAGAGAGAGAAAGAGAGACATAGCAAGAGAGGCAGAGAGAGAGAAAAAGAAAGAGAGACATAGCAAGAGAAAAAGAGAGACTTAGCAAGAGAGGCAGAGAGAGAGAGAAAGAGAAGGAAAGAGAGATAGCAAGAGAGGCAAAGAGAAAGAAAGAGACATATAGCAAGACAGTGAGAGAGAGAGAGAGAAAAAAGCAAGAAAGATATAGCAAGAGAGACAGAGAGAGAGAGCAAGGGAGAGAGAAAGACAGAGGAAGGGAAGGAGGGAGAGAGAAAGAGAGCAAAAAAGAGAAGAAGAAAGAAAGATGGATGGAGAGAGAGAAAGAAGGGAAGGAAGGAAAAGAGAGAAAGAGGGAGAAATAGAGCGAAAGGGAGGAAGAGAGAGGGTTTTTTTGTCCAAACTTTTCTTTAGCCCGCCCCCCCCCCCCCCTTTCAATGTTCCCCAGGATTTTGAAAATATGAATAATGTGCCGCGGCTCAAAAAAGGTTGGGAAACACTGCCCTAGATAATACATCCCAGTGCATTTTAGCCAAAGAAACAAATATCCTTGTGTGCAACTTTATGTAAACATCGTATATAACTCGAGCCAAGATCTGAGTCACAACATTTAGAGAGATGTTAACATGAAAGGTTAATTATATCCCTACCCATGAATTAGTCTAGGAAGTGCAAATTAAACTGGTTTGCTTGAAAAATGTTTGCTGGTTGAAATTCTAGAGTAACCTTAGTCTAGAGACATTCCACATTCCAAATAAGAACCTAAGGAGAGCCATGCTGAATTGGGCCAAAGCCCACCGAGTCCAGAATTCTGTGACACACAGTGGCTCTCTATCTATCTATCTATCTATCTATCTATCTATCTATCTATCTATCTATCTATCTATCTATCTATCTATCTATCTATCTATTGTATTTATATGCAGCTCACTCCAAACAGATGCTGAGCAGCTAACAGTCGGAATAAATACAACAACAATAAAACAGTTAAAAATCTAATAATAAAAGTCAGTAATAACACTGGACCAGGGTATCTATGAGACCGCCTTCTGCTGCACGAATCCCAGCAACCAGTTGGGTCCCACAGAGTTGGTCTCCTCCAGGTCCCGTCAACTAAACAATGTCATTTGGCAGGACCCAGAGGAAGAGCCTTCTCTGTGGCGGCTCCGACCCTCTGGAAACAGCTCCCTTCAGAGAATAGAACTGCCCCCACCCTCCTTGCCTTTCGTAAACTCCTTAAAACCCACCTCTGTCGTCAGGCGTGGGGGAATTGAAACATCTCCCCCTGCCTATGTAGTTTTTTACGTATGATATGACTGTATGTATGTTTATATATTGGGGTTTCTTGCTTTTTAGCCTTTTTAAATGTATTATTGTTATTTTAGACTCTATTAGATTTGTTATTATATATTGTTTTTATCATTGCTGTAAGCCGCCCTGAGTCTACTGGGAGGGGCAGCATACAAATCTAAATAATAATAATAATAATAATAATAATAATAATAATAATAATAATAATAATAATAATATAAAAACATACATACTTCCAATCAGCCTAATTCCAGGCTTGTCGGAAAAACCAGGTTTTAATAGCTTTCCGGAAGACCAATAAGGTGGATATAGTGTGGATCTCTGGAGGCAGTTGGTTCCAAAGGGTCGGACCCACCACAGAGAAGGCTCTTCCCCGGGATCCTGCCAACCGACATTTTTTGGCGGACGGGACTTGGAGAAGGGCAACTCTGTGGGCCCTTACTGGCCACAACGAGGTATGAGGGAGAAGGCGGTCCTGTAAATAGTCTGGCCCTGAGCCATAGAATACAAATAGCAATAGCGATAATTAGATTTACATATCAGTTCACAGTGCTTTTCAACCCTCTCTAAGTGGTTTACAGAGTCAACATACTGGGTCCTCATTTTACTGACCTTGAAAGGATGGGAGGCTGAGTCAACCTTGAGCCTGGTGAGAATCGAACTGCCAAATTTGGAATACTGCCAAATTTGGAATAATATTGGAGCACTGTGTTCAGTTCTGGAGACCTCACCTACAAAAAGATATGGATAAAATTGAATGGGTCCAAAGACGGGCTACAAAAATGGTGGAAGGTCTTAAGCATAAAACTTATCAGAAAGACTTAATGAACTCAATCTGTATAGTCTGGAGGACAGAAGGAAAAGGGGGAACATGATTGAAACATTTAAATATGTTAAAGGGTTAAATAAGGTCCAGGAGGGAAGTGTTTTTAATAGGAAAGTGAACACAAGAACAAGGGGTCACAATCTGATGTTAGTTGGGGGGGGAAATTAGAAGTAACATGAGAAAATATTATTTTACTGAAAGTGTAGTAGATGCTTGGAACAAACTTCCAGCAGATGTGGTTGGTAAATCCACAGTAACTGAATTTAAACATGCCTGGGATAATCATAGATCCATCCTAAGATAAAATACAGGAAATAGTATAAGGGCAGACTAGATGGACCAGGAGGTCTTTTTCTGCTGTCAATCTTCTATGTTTCTATGTAAATTGCAGGCAGCCGGCAGGCAGCAGAAGTAGCCTGCAGTATTGCACTGTAACCACTGCACCACTGCAGCTCAGATTGTGTAATCAGACAAAACTTACTCAATAACTGCTTTGCTTAGGGATGGAAATTTTGAGCGGAATGGCGTTTGTAAGCTGAGGACTACCTGTGTTTGAGGTATGGTTTGACACAGAAAAAAGTCATGCGTTTCACTACCAGTGTAAGAAAAAGGCAAAAAGACAAATATAAATTGATTCGGGAGTACACATACTTTGGGCTGTTAGTTGACTAAAGGGATAATTGTTGAGCATAGAAATGAGTTAATTGTATATAAGTGATAATGTAAATAAAACATTGAATGAGATTATGCATAATTGCTAATGTAACTTCAATTCATATTTTGCATTACAAATAAGAGTTCCTCACCAAATAGTTCACAAATAGGGTTGATGCACATCATTGATTTGCTGTTTGCATTTCATTTGTTCTGGATTCTTTCAGCTACATCACCTTGAAAATAAGCTAAGTTAAAATGCATCTAAAACTTTAGCTAAGCAAAAGTTGAAACAGTGCCTGCTTTCTCACACTTTGCTTCATTGAAAAATTGCAATAAAGTAACTTTTCTCCTTTCCAGTACTTTAAAGTCTTGCACCAGTGTAATTTTTTCCCCTTAGTGCCTGGATATTCTTTTACTCTGGCTGGAGATTCTATATCAGTGATGGTGAACCTATGGCACTGGTGCCACAGGTGGCACACAGAGCCATATCTGCTGGCCCATGAGCCGTTGCCCTAGCTGAGCTCCAACATGCACGTGTGTGCTGGCCAGTTGATTTTTGGCTCACACAGAGGCTCTGGGATGGTGTTTTTGGCTTCTAGAAAGCCTCTGGGGGAATGGAGGAGGGCTTTTTACCCTGCCCCGGCTCCAGGAAAGCCTTTGGAGACTGGGAAGGGTAAAACATGAGCCCACTGGGCCCACCAGAAGTTGGGAAACAGGCCATTTCCAGCCTCCAGAGGGTCTCCAGAGGCCAGGGAAAGCTTTTTTTGCCCTCCCCAGGCAATGAATTATGGGTATGGGCACTTGTGCAAGCCGATAGCGCACACTCACACTCTTTCGGCACCCGAGGGAAAAACATTTTCACTATCACTGTTCTATATTATCCTGCTTTGCTAATGCCTAAACCTAACCTAAGCCTATACAGGTTTATTAAATTCTAAATTCCATTGAATACTGTAAGGTTTGTTTCCAAGTACTTTAGGTATAGTTAGAATTGCAGGTAAAAATTGTGGCCTTGAACAAATTCTTGGTGTTCAGTAGAAGTTACTCCCTTGTGAACCTGCCTAGATTGCTATCCTATCATCATCCTCTTTTAATGACCCCATAATCCCTTGTAGGGTGGAGCCTTGGCAACTGAATTTCTCCATATCAGAACACCTTATCTTGGAAACTGGGGTATTGCAAAGAAATCCCACAGGCTGACCCAAAGGTGTTTTTTTCAAGAGACGACTGCTATTTATTTGTTTGTTTGTTTGTTTGTTTGTTTGTTTGTTTGTTTGGTTAGTTAGTTAGTTAGTTACTCACTCACTCACTCTCTCTCTCTCTCATTCATTCATTCATTCATTCATTCATTCATTCATTCATTCATTCTTTGGATGTCTATGCCACCCTTCTCCACAGATTCAGGGCGGCGGCTCATAACAAGATAAAAAAATAAAGCATATCAGAAATCCAAAATCTAAAATGAATCTAAAACTCTATAAAAACAGTGCAGCAACCCATTGCTGATGCAATTATATAACTTATAGCAATTGTATGACAACAACTGAGTTTGTGTGATCATGCCATGATGCATGAAGAGTCAGATGTCTGCATCGCAGCTTCTCTTCATCACAATCCTGATTGTTTTCTGCCTATAGCAAGTTGGGAAGAGATGAATTGTTCCTCTCATTTCTATACTTACAAGGGGTCAGGTTGCTGGGGCCTGAATGAAAGAAGGGAACGTTGATTTCCTGGTTGTGAACATTTTTCTTAGCATAGCCACACGAAGATGGAAGGACTTGGAGGATGGAGGCAGTTTTCTATGGGTTTTATAAACAGCCAGCCAGCTCAGAGACTGAACCAACAACTTCCAAGTATAACTAAGGGGAGTTTTGACTAATAATCCTTAAAAAGTGAACTGTGATTTATATGTACAGTCAATCTGAGAATATTTCCTCCTCCTCCTCCTCAAGTTACAGCACTATCTACTCATCTGTGGGTCAGCAAAAAACTATACTGGTACGAAATCTTCTGTCCTTGCTGCAAAGCAGATCATATAAAAGAAACTATAAGAAAAGAAGATTATTATTTATTGTTATTATTATTTATTGGATTTGTATGCCGCCCCTCTCCGCAGACTCGGGGCGGCTAACAGCAGCAGTAAAACAGTGCAACAAAATCCAATACTAAAAAACAGTTAAAAACCCATTATATAAAAACCAATCATACATACAAACATACCATACATAAAATTGTGAAGGCCTAGGGGGAAAGTGTATCTTAGTTCCCCCATGCCTGGCAGCAGAGGTGGGTTTTAAGCAGCTTACGAAAGGCAAGGAGGGTGGGGGCAATTCTAATCTCTGGGGGCAGTTGGTTCCAGAGGGTCGGGGCCACCACAGAGAAGGCAAACCACTTCCAAAAATCTTGCCAAGAAAACCACAGGGATTAATCCAGGCAATTGCTAGGAGTTAACACTGACTTGAAAGCGGGCAAGGAAACTAATCAAGGACAGCAGCAGCCTAGAACTAAGGAGGAATTTTCTGAGAGAACAATTAATCAGTGGAATGATTACCTCCAGAACTGAAAATGTTCCATCGTTGGAGGTTTTTAAGAAGAAATTAGACCACCTTTTGTCTGAAATGGTATAAGGTTTCCTGCTTGAGCTGGGTGTTGGACTAGGACAGTGTTTCCCAACCTTGGCAACTTGAATATATTTGGACTTCAACTCCCAGAATTCCTCAGCCAGCGAATGCTGGCTGGGGAATTCTGGGAGTTAAAATCCAGATATCTTCAAGTTGCCAAGGTTGGGAAACACTGGCCTAGAAGACCTCCAAGGTCCCTTCTAACTGTATTGTATTAAGTATGCATAAATAAATCCAACTACCAACCCACCCTTTATGTTAATCATTGTATGAGAGTGTCCACATGATGCTGTTGATAATAATAATAATAATAATAATAATAATAATAATAATAAGAATAAGAATAAGAATCAACAACAACAACAACAATAACTGAGTAATAAACAAAGTTTTCACCACTCCGGACAGGACATTATAGGATCAAAGGGGTGAATTTTCATTGCCTGGAGCACACAAACAGCAGGGCAATTAAGGAAGATTAGCAAGATAAGGAATAAGACTTCAGAGAAATTAGGTGTGAATAAACATCTGCTCTCAGGAAGTTTCTAGGTCTTGATATCTATGGGAAAGGAACAACTCAAAAGATACGTTTGAAGTTGTATGGTTGAAGTTGTATCATTTGACATGTATATGTAATTATACCCCATTTCCTTATGTTCCCAAATAAAAAAGAGCACATGGCTCTACACCATGTCACTCCACCCAGGTTCTTCTTTCTAGGATTCGCGTTCGTGGGTGACCCCACAAACGGCTGGGTTGCTTTTAGCCTCTTTTGAAGGCATTGCTTTCATTAGGGACTCAGCAGCATCCAGAATAAGAATAAGAATAAGAATAAGAATAAGAATAAGAATAAGAATAAGAATAAGAATAAGAATAAGAATAAGAATAAGAATAAGAATAAGAATAAGAATAAGAATAAGAATAAGAATAAGAATAAGAATAAGAATAAGAATAAGAATAAGAATAAGAATAAGAATAAGAATAAGAATAAGAACAAGAACAAGAATAAACAACAACAACAATAACTGAGTTGGAAGGGACCTTGGAGGTCTTCTAGTCCAACCCACTGCTTAGGCAGGAAACCTTACACTACTTCAGACAAATGGTTATCCAACATCTTCTTAAAAACTTCCAGTGTTGGAGCATTCACAACTTCTGGAGGCAAGCTTTTTCATTGTATGTATTTTTACTCTTTTCCAACACCATGTTGAATGATCCTAGAAGTACATTTGTTGCTATTAGTTTGTCTTGGCAGCCTATCTTAAGACAAGGATAGCAGAAGATTGTTCAGTCTCTGTTTCTCTCCTAGGAATTTAAATGACTCCCTAATCAGAAGAAATTGGACATCATAATGCACTGGGAACAGAGAAGGGAAATGACTGATATATTGGTTAATAAGCAATCATATTTAGCAAATGCAGCTGCTGGGAAATTTAGCAAGATAAGTGTACCCCGAGGGTTGGTTTATAGGATGGGGGCAGCTTTATGTCTTTAGGATTTAACTAAGTTTCCAAGCAAATTACTTCATTGATTCCTAAGAAACGTAATCTGCAATTTGTGTTAAGTTGTTAATGGGGGGCAGGTCCCAGTTGTGTCGAAAAGGTCTGCAGTATTGACGGGCCCTGCCTTTTCTCTGCCCCTTCTGTGCCCAATCAGAGGCCATGTGCGCAACTTGTAGCAGTCTTTTGTGTGTGTGTGTGTGTGTTACAGTCAGTTGTTTATGGTGGGGATAAAATGCTCTGAACTCTGAAGAAAATGAAATGGAAAGATGAAATGAGATAGAAATGCAAAGGGCCCTTTAAAAGGAGCGCAGTTAGTCCTCGCCTTATGACCATAAAATTAAGGTCAAAGTCATGATAGTTGCAAAGCACATCTTTCAGCTGTGGCGACGGGGGCGTACGCCCAGGTTCGCCTGGTGCACCAGTTGCGACCCTATTTCGACCGGGAGTCACTGCTCACAGTCACTCATGCCCTCATCACCTCGAGGCTCGACTACTGTAACGCTCTCTACATGGGGCTACCTTTGAAAAGTGTTCTGAAACTTCAGATCGTGCAGAATGCAGCTGCGAGAGCAATCATGGGCTTTCCTAAATATGCCCATGTCACACCAACACTCCGCAGTCTGCATTGGTTGCGGATCAGTTTCCGGTCACAATTCAAAGTGTTGGTTATGACCTATAAAGCCCTTCCTGGCACCGGACCAGATTATCTCAGGGACCGTCTTCTGCCGCACGAATCCCAGTGACCAGTTAGGTCCCACAGAGTGGGTCTTCTCCGGGTCCCGTCAACTAAACAATGCCACTTGGCGGGACCCAGGGGAAAAGCTTTCTCTGTGGTGGCCCCAGCCCTCTGGAACCAACTCCCCCCAGAGATTAGAATTGCCCCCACCCTCCTTGCCTTTTGCAAGCTACTTAAAACCCACCTCTGCCGCCAGGCATGGGGGAATTAAGATTCCTTCTCCCCCTAGGCCTTTACAATTGTATGTATGGTATGTTTGTATGTAGGTTTGGTTTTTTATATTAAGGGGTTTTTAATTCGCTTTTAGTATTGGATTATTATTGTATACTGTTTATGATTGCTGTTAGCCGCCCCGAGTTTTCGGAGAGGGGCGGCATATAAATCCAATAAAACTAAACTAAACTGAACTCTTTTACAGCAGTGAATGCCAGAGTCCTTGTTTGCTAGGGGTGATTTTTGCCAGAAGTCAGAAGAAAATACTGTTTTCTGGCCCCTACATGGCTTAGGACCAGACTGTGTTCTCCCTCATGTATCCCAGCAGCGAGTTAGGTCCCACAGAATCAGCCTTCTCCAGGTCCTGTCGGCCAGATATTGTCGGTTGGCGGGGCCTAGGGGAAGAGCCTTCTCTGTGGTGGCCCCGGCCCTCTGGAACAAACTCCCTCCAGAGATACGTACCGCCCCCTCCCTCCTGGTCTTTCCTAAAGCTTTTGAGACCTACCTCTGCCGGCGGGCATGGGGGCCATGAGTGGTGAGATTGCCTCTGGCCGCTGCAATGTATGATTGAACCGGATAAATGCGCATGATTGTATATGGGGTTTTTAATGCTTTTTTTTTTAGCAATTTGTATAATTTTTATAATCATTTAGATTTCTTTATATATTGTTCCATTTATAATGTTGTATGTTGCCCTACGTCACCGAGAAGGGCGGTATAGAAATCTAATTAATTAATTAATTAATTAAATCATAAACCATGGTCCCCTGGCCATCAGGCTTTGCAAACAAAAATAAATTTGGGGCAGTCGGTCAAAATGGGGCTGCAGGAATGTGGGAGGCCCTCAGAATTTTGGAATTGCATTGTAAATAAATTTTGGGAGTGTCCATCATAACTTGAAACAGTTGCTAAGTGACCGTTTGTAAATCAAGGACTATCTGTCTATATGTATTCATTTAAAATTCCTGCCTTAGCAAATGCTGAATCCTTACTATCTCCACCCAGTAAGAGAAATCAGTGGAGCCCAATTCACAGGTTGCTTGTTGTTACCCAAATCATGAAATAGAGTTCCTGCTCTGCTCAGTGTGGTCCCCAAAACCCAAAGCAGAGGGAAATAAATGTTTCTTTTTCCCTTTTGTTTGAAGATCTTTCCTTTTTCTGCTGATTTTGTGCTTTCTGCCCTGTTCTTTACGAAATAGGACTGAACATTATCAGACACGAGAGAAAATAATTTTTCTTTCTTTCTGTAGAGGGGGAGGTAGCTTTTATTGATACGGAGTCTCAGGAATAGGGTGCTGTGTTTCTTTTGAATTTTCGTGATAAAGAACATTGTTTTTGAACTTTCAAGTGTGTGTGTGTGTGTCTGAAATTTGTACCCTTACATTTTCGGGAGACTCCTACCATAGAGCCCGGCAGAACAAGTGGATAGGCAGAGGGCACTCTGGTACCATGCCAAAGGAGTTAATCCCTTGTGTAAAAGGAAATGGAAGCATCATGAGCCCAATTGATGTTGTGTGTCTCAGGCTTTTATATTTTTGATCAGATTCAAAATTGTTTTTCTCCGCATGCATTTGTATGCCAATTTTTTGTTATTTTTGGAGTCAAGAGTACTCTTGGGTGGGTCCTTGCAGTTTTCTTGATGAGTTGTCACAAGTGGTGGCCATTGCCTCCTTCCTAGGGCTGGGAGAGAATGATGGGCCCAAGGTCACTTACCCTGGCTCTGTGCCTAAAATGGGAATAGAATTCACACTTTCCTAGTTTCTAGCCTAGTGCCTTAATTATTATACAAAAGTATCTTTCTTTTGCTATACTTACCCTATTTTGCAGGGTATGTCTATCCCCTGAAGTGCAAAAAAGACATTTGTATGGGGGGGAACACAGTGGGGTAGCCAAAGTGGAGCTCCACCCAAGAGCACCCAATTTGCACTGAAAGGTGTTGAAAGAAAGTGCAGGGTGTCCTGCATAAGCCACGCCCACAGTAGTAAAAATTTTGGTAGCCCTTTACTGCATGTACTCTTTCCTATTCCCCATACCAGGCGTAGACAAAGTTGGCTCTTCTATGACATATGGACTTTAATTCCCAGAATTTATTTATTTATTTATTTTGTCCAATACACAATGAGGGTTTTAGTGGGTATATATCTATATACACATAGTAAAATACATGATGAAGGTTATAGAGGAGATATTCATAGTAAAATATATCTATGAAAGAATAGAAAAGAAGATATAGAAATAGAACATATCAATGAAAGAATAGAAGAAGAGATATAGGAATAGAAGAAAGGTATAGGAGATATAGGAGAGCAATAGGACAGGGGACGGAAGGCACTCTAGTGCACTTGTACTCGCCCCTTACTGACCTCTTAGGAATCTGGATAGGTCAACCGTAGATAATCTAAGGGTACAGTGTTGGGGGTTTGGGGATGACACTATGGAGTCCGGTAATGAATTCCACGCTTCGACAACTCGGTTACTGAAGTCATATTTTTTACAGTCAAGTTTGGAGCGGTTAATATTAAGTTTAAATCTGTTGTGTGCTCTTGTGTTGTTGTGGTTGAAGCTGAAGTAGTCGCCGACAGGCAGGACGTTGCAGCATATGATCTTGTGGGCAATACTTAGATCTTGTTCAAGGCGTCTTAATTCTAAACTTTCTAGGCCCAGGATTGAAAGTCTAGTCTCATAGGGTATTCTATTTCGAGTGGAGGAGTGAAGGGCTCTTCTGGTGAAGTATCTTTGGACATTTTCAAGGGTGTTAATGTCTGAGATGCGATATGGGTTCCAAACAGATGAGCTGTATTCGAGGATGGGTCTGGCAAAGGTTTTGTAAGCTCTGGTAAGTAGTGTGAGATTTCCAGAGTAGAAGCTACATAGGATTAGGTTTACAACTCTTGAAGCCTTCTTGGCTATATTGTTGCAGTGGGCTTTGGCACTTAAATCTTAAATTCCTGAGCTAGCATGATTGGTTCAGGAATTCTGGGAGCTGAAGTCCACATGTCATAGAAGAGCCAACTTTGCCTACCCCTGCCCCATACCATACATTCTTTTTAGAGTTTGCTTGCAAGTATCTCCTTTAAAAATACTTTTAAGCTAACAGGAGGTCCTAGTAGAGGGGAAAAAATAATCCATAAAAACAAATTAATGTTGAACATTCATGGACAGCTTTTCAAATCCACAAGAGTCAGGGTGTTTTATGCTTTTCTTATCACCTACTGTTAATACTGTCTTGTTTTCCTGGGAATGCCTATTAAAACTGTTTTAAGTTTGCTGTGCTAATGTAGGCTATTTTCTTTTAGGCAGATGTATGTTCGGTATATATTTCAGAAGGCTGAAATTGTTATTGTAAACTTTCACTCTTGCATTATTTCAGCTGTATTGAATCAAGCAGCATCATAGCAATTTTTAGCAGAACATTTGAAAGTTCCATATCATAATCTTTAACCATCAATTTTTACGCACTTGGGTGCAGTGATATGGAAAGAATCACAGAATTTTAGCTGAGCATCATATATTGCATTATTGCCTTGGGCAACGTTTTGCGATGGAGTTGTAGAATAGAAATAAAGGTTTGATGAAATAGTAGCATTAGGAAACATGTTCTGCAAAGATTTGTCCCCATTTAGAAAATGATACAGAATTACCAGAATTTCAAGAGACAATGCCATGATCCTTAAGTTGCTTTTCAGCTACTGTGTTGTGGCATTTTATAGACCGTTTAACTCCAATAAATAAATTACAACTCCTCTTATATGTATGTACGCCTTTAAACTTAAGTTTTGATATCCCTTTGTCAGATGAGGTCAAGCAGGTTGTAAGACAAATTAGGACTTTTGTAGTAAGGTATGTGAAACATCATCTTTAAAAAAACAACAACACTGACTGGTGCTTCTTGTTCTGGATTCAGTCATTTCTATTTTCTCAAACTGTGATGGCATCTTATAGTTTGCTACCATGGTTTTTATTTATTTGTTTGTTTGTTTTATCAAGTACATATTGGTGGCATACATACATATACCATACCAATACAAGATACTGTATAACAATGTTTATATACATGATACTAGTAAGAGAGAAACATTAGGACAAGAAATGGAAGGCATGTTGGTGCACTTATGCGCGTCCTTTACTGACCTCTTAGGAATCGGGAGAGGTGAACAGTGGATAGTCCAAGGATAAAGTTTTGGTGGTTAGGGGAATGATACTACAGAGTCAGGTAGTGAGTTCCATGCATCAGCTACTCGGTTACTAAAGTTGTATTTCCTGCAGTTGAGTTTAGAACAGTTTACTTTAAGTTCGTATCTGTTGTGTTCTCGTGTGTTGTTGTGGTTGAAGCTGAAGTAGTCACTGAGAGGAAGAACATGGTAGCAGATGCTTTTTATGGGCTATGCTTAGGTTGTGTTTAAGGTGACATAGTTCTAAGCTTTCTTAGAATGGATACCCATTCACTGGCTGCCTTCCTACATCACCATCACCCACAAAATGTGAAATGCGTTATTCATAATTAGTCAACAAGGATTTTGAAAACCCTATATTTTGCTCCATCTTTCACCCAAAAGGAGAGCAAGAGAGAAGGGAAGAGCACCACACATATTAATAAAACTTGATTTTGACCAGCTAAGTGATTTAAAGCAGCTGTCCACAAATCTTAAAGTTGCCAAAATTGGAGAGCCCTGATTTAAAGTGATTCGTGATAGTCTATCCTAGAACAATCCCTACCATTTTTCTATAAGTATCAGGGGTAAGGGAATAAAAGGGAGATTTAAGAGAATGGTTTTGTCTCATTTAGTTCCAAAATGTTATTTGTGATAAATTCTAACTGATTTCTGGTATCTACATTTTTTTATATTTTATTTTACTTTTTAAATTATGAAACTTATTTGCTTGCCCATCTCGTTTCAAAGCAACTCTGGGCAACTTACAACATAAAAGCATTAAAATCATCAAATTTAAATATATCTAATGAAAATCCCAATGCAGATTTTCTATTGGTTCTTCCCAAAATTATCTATGGGTTCTTCCCAAGCCCTGCCAATTCCTGGGCATCTTCCTACATTGTGCCCTGATGCCAAATAAATGAGTACTATCTTTTTGACAGGGAGCAAGCCCTTTGTATAGATGAACTTAATGAAGTGGTTTAAAATGGGAGACCATGGGGCAGTCTGCTTGCTCAGTAAACCTTGGACCTTGGAATACTAATATTGAATGACCTAAGTGCTAAAGCCCACTGCAACAATATCGCCAAAAAAGCCTCTAGAGTTGTTAACCTGATCCTACGCAGCTTCTGCTCAGGCAATCTCACTCTACTCACAAGAACCTACAAAACTTTTGCCAGACCCATCCTAGACTACTGCTCATCTGTCTGGAACCCATATCACATCTCAGACATCAACACCCTTGAAAATGTCCAAAGATATTTCACCAGAAGAGCCCTTCACTCCTCCACTCGAAACAGAATATCCTACGAAAATAGACTAACTATCCTGGGCCTTGAAAGCCTACAACTACGGCGCCTAAAACACGATTTGAGTATTACCCACAAGATCATATGCTGCAACGTCCTACCAGTCAATGACTACTTCAGCTTCAACCACAATAACACAAGAGCACACAACAGATTCAAACTTAATACGAACCGCGCCAAACTTGATTGTAAAAAATATGATTTCAACAATCGAGTTATCGAAGCATGGAACTCATTACCGGACTCAATTGTGTCAACCCCTAACCCCCAACATTTCTCCCTTAGACTCTCCACGATTGACCTCTCCAGGTTCCTAAGAGGCCAGTAAGGGGCGTACATAAGTGCACTGGTGTGCCTTTCGTCCCCTGTCCAATTGTCTTCCTTTCTCTCGCTTTTCATATATATTTTCTTCCTTTCATATATCTTCTCCTCTAAGTTCACTTTACCCTTATATATATTACTACATGTCTATATTTCTTCCTATGTATTTGTGTATTGGACAAATGAATAAATAAATAAAATAAATAAACAAGGCAAAAGGCAACTATTTCTTTGGTCAAAACAGTAAAACGGTATGTGTGTGCATGTTTCCAGGAAATTATCAGTGATGATGCTATCAAATAGTATGTAAATAAGGACAGAAGGAGACTTGGAAATGTTTCCAGATAAATATAGGGCAAGAGAGATGCACAATGATTTCCAAGTAGCATCAGCTTTTAGATGTGAAGGTTGCAATCTCTATGGAATCTGGGTGACATGATTTCTATTCAAGCTCTGAACTGAAGGGAAGATCTGTTTCCATAGCAATTCCACAATCATTCTGTGCCCAGATGTAACATGTGCCTTGAATTATTGGACATAAAACATTGCTGTTCATCCTTCGCTCTTGACAGGAAAAGCTGAGATGGCAACAGCAAGTTCTAGAAGAGATCATTTTTGCTGCCTTTCTGAGCTATGAAGCATTGCAAGCTCAGATACCAGGAATCAGTTATAACTGGGTACAAAATGACATTTTGATTTTTTTCTCTCCTTCCAATCTGCTGGCAGAGGCATTCAATGTTGTGATTCTCCAAATACTTAAAACGAGAAGCAAGGACGTCTTCTATGATTTATTGAGGACAGGACTCTCTCTTGGAGGGGAAAAACTCAATAGGAAGATTTGCTTCTGATGTCTTCCCTTAGGATTTAATGGCAATGTGGATACCAGGGAAGCTATGGCCTGTAGGAGAAATATTTACATATCATCTTAGTCACTTGTTACTTAAGTAAATGCAAGAATTCTTGCCTCACGTTTTGATATTTGTTGTATAAATGTACATCGAGAATTCTTACAATGGATATATGTTTATCCCAGGCATGTTTAAATTCAGTTACTGTGGATTTACCAACCACGTCTGCTGGAAGTTTGTTCCAAGGATCTACTACTCTTTCAGTAAAATAATATTTTCTCACATTTCTTTTGATCTTTCCCCCAACTAACTTCAGATTGTGTCCCCTTGTTCTTGTGTTCACAAGCCTTCTGATGCTTTGGGCAATAAATTGACTCCCTCTTCTTTGTGGCAACCTCTTAGATATTAGAACACTGCTACCATGTCACCCCAGTCCTTCTTTTCATTAAACTAGACCAGTGCTGTCCAATTTGCAGCCCGCAGGCCTCATGCATCACATGTTAGCCACGCCCACTCCCGGTTTAGTGAAGGGGGAAAAGACAGAATACATCATGTGACGCTATCATGATGATGTGAGTTTGATACCCCTGAACTAGATTTATCCAATTCCAACAACTGTTCTTTGTTTTAGCCTCCAATCCCCAAATCATCTTTGTTGTTTTTCTCTTCACATTTTTTTTGTAGAATCTCAACATCTTTTTTATATGGTGGTGTCCAAAACTGGACACATTATTCCAACTATGGTTTTACAAAGGCATTATAAAGTGGAATTAACACTACATGTGATCTTGAGTCTACCCCACTGTTTATGCAGAGTAATGCAAGTAAATGCAATTCACCTATCCATATCTAGATGGCAGCTTAAAGCAAGTACTGTATCTCAAACCTTCTGTGCAAAACTACTGTAGATTCAGCAGGATTTTGGTTTGCTTTGTTCTGTCAATTTTCTTTCTGAAGAACACTGGGCAACAGTGGAAGAGCATCTGCTATCTTAATTTGGAAATACTTTATATACAATCCTAAGGACCTCAGATTTTTGGCAAAAATTAACTACCATCCTATGCATGGCAAAAGCATAAAAAGATAGAGGAAACGATTGCCAGTTTTTCACTTTTGAAACATGGAATATGGAACAATAAGGCAGCTTTAATTATTATGAATCATCATTTATATTTTAACAGAACGTCTCCTGGATTAGCCTGAAGCTTAATGGTAAAATAACTTTCCATCTTTTGTCTGAATTATTGAAAATATCATCTAACTGTTCCTTAATTGCAAATACTTACTATTCCATAATACTATTTCTCATACAAGCGTTTTCTTGTTAGTTTTAATGGATAATGCTATAAAATGTCTAGGTGATATTTTACACGATGACACAGAAGTTTGCTAAGTAATCCACCACCACCACGACACATGCACACAAACACATTTCTTCACTCCCCATCTATACTTCCCTTGAGCAATTCCACATTCTACTCTTGTAACTGTATGTTGAAATGACCTTGGGAGACAAAAGGAAGATCTCCATCTGATAAGAGGCATGAGGCATCCATCACATGCTCAGGTGGAGGAAAAGCATGGGAATCATTTTAGAAGGCTGCTGCCTACCTTTTTCAGAGACTAAAAAGAGAGATGGGGAAAATACTTTGAGTCTGGCAAGATTCTCTTTAATGTAACATAGAAACATAGAAACATAGAAGACTGACGGCAGAAAAAGACCTCATGATCCATCTAGTCTGCCCTTATACTATTTTTTGTATTTTATCTTAGGATGGATATAGGTTTATCCCAGGCATGTTTAAATTCAGTTACTGTGGATTTACCAACCACGTCTTCTGGAAGTTTGTTCCAAGCATCTACTACTCTTTCAGTAAAATAATATTTTCTCATGTTGTTTTTCATCTTTCCCCCAACTAACTAAAGCATGACTAATACTTCACATGATCTTGATTCTATCACTCTGTTAATGCAGCCTAGGATGGCATTGACGTTTTTGGCTGCGGAGTCCTAGTTGATTCTGCTATTTCTGTGCTATCACCCAACTCTCTTCAGAGTCTACCTTTCACCCAGACAGCTGGGAACTCCCTCCAGCCAGACAATGGGAAAATAAGAAAATTCAGCAAGTAGCCAAGCTTCATCTCCATCTTTGACCTTCATCTCTCACCACATTTGCTATCTGGGGGGAAGAACAAAACAGGAAAATAAGGAAATCACTAGGCAGCTCCATTCATGGGACCACCCAGATGCTACAGCTACTTCAAAATGCAGAGGCCTGAGCAGTAACAGGCATCTCTCGGTGGGTCCATCTGTTACCACTCTAGGCCAGCTGCATTGGTCCATTTCCAAGGACAAGTCAAGATGCTGGCGCTATATGACATAGCACTGGAGAACTAGTTGTCTCTGATCATTTCTGCCCAGCCAGGACATTCTAACAGCGAGGGCACAATCCACGTCCTCCCAATTGAGCATGGACAGCTTGTGAAACCTAGGAAGTGTGCCTGCTCTATGGCAGCCCCCACCCTCTGCAACAGCACCCCTCCATTGATAAGGACAACACCCTCTCTTCTAGAGATAATAGCATACAAACATAGAAGACTGACGGCAGAAAAAGACCTCATGATCCATCTAGTCTGCTCTTATACTATTTTCTGTATTTTATCTTAGGATGGATGTATCCCAGGCATGCTTAAATTCAGTTACTGTGGATTTATCAACCACGTCTGCTGGACGTTTGTTCCAAGGATCTACTACTCTTTCAGTAAAATAATATTTTCTCATGTTGCTTTTGATCTTTCCCTCAACTAACTTCAGATTGTGTCCCCTTGTTCTTGTGTTCACTTTCCTATTAAAAACACTTCCCTCCTGGACCTTATTTAACCCTTTAACATATTTAAATGTTTCGATCATGTTCCCCCTTTTTCCTTCTGTCCTCCAGACTATACAGATTGAGTTCATTAAGTCTTTCCTGATACGTTTTATGCTTAAGACCTACCACCATTCTTGTAGCCCATCTTTGGACCCGTTCAATTTTGTCATTATCTTTTTGTAGGTGAGGTCTCCAGAACTGAACACAGTATTCCAAATGTGGTCTCACCAGCACTCTATATAGCGGGATCATAATCTCCCTCTTCCTGCTTGTTATACCTCTAGCTATGCAGCCAAGCATCCTATTTGCTTTCCCTACTGTCTGACTGCACTGTTTACCCATTTTGAGACTGTCAGAAATCACTACCCCTAAATCCTTTTCTTCTGAAGTTTTTGCTAACACAGAACTGCCAATACAATACTCAGATTGAGGATTCCTTTCCCCCAAGTGCATTATTTTACATTTGGAAACATTAAACTGTTTGGAAACATTAATAGTTTAATGTGGGGGGGGAATGTTTACTTATTTTATTTGTTTGTTTGTTTGTTTGTTAAATAGTAATTTGTAGTAATTTGTAAAAACATAACATAAGTAAAAATATTGATAAAAGAGGAAAATAGGACAATATGACAGGGATGGTAGGCATAATGGTGCGCTTATGCACGCCCATTACAGACCTCTTATAAATGGGGAGAGGTCGACTGTAGACAATCTAAAGTTAAAATTTGGGGGGTTTGGGGAAGAAACCACAGGTAGTGCATTCCAGGCATTGATCACTCTATTACTGAAGTCATATTTTATGCAGTCTAGTTTGGAGCGATTTACATTTAGTTTTATCTATTGCATGCTCTTGTGATGTTGTTGTTAAAGGTGAAGTAGTCACCAACAGGGAGTATATTGTGATGTATGATTTTATGAACAACAGTTAAATCAGTTTGAAGGCCATGTAGCTGTAAATTTTCTAAACATAGTAATTGAAGTCTGGAGGAATACGGTAATTTGTTGCGTGAGGAGGAGTGGAGGACTCTTCTTGTGAAGTATTTCTGGACTCCTTCAATTGTATTAATGTCTGTTATGCAGCGAGGATTCCATACAGGTGAGTTATATTCAAGAATTGGTCTGACAAATGTTTTGTATGCTCTGGTTAGTAGATCGGTGCTTCTAAAGAAGAAGCTGCATAGAATTAAGTTTGTGACTCTTAATGCTTTTTTGGCAATGCCGAGTGCAGCAACAGCCACACAAGACTTTACATAGGCAACAATAGATTCCCTTTTTGTATTGCAAAGAGCACTCGTCCCAAAACAACCTGGTAATCTGTGCAATCCCCTTAATCAGTCCTTAAGTACTTAGCTAGCAGCTGTGAAGGAACGTCACAGCCCTCCTTCTTCCACGAAGTGAGACCCCCACACTTTCCTCTGCTTTGGTTTCAAAGTCGGGAAAAATCAACAAAGTCTGGAAACAGCAAGGCACCGTCCTGAAGAAACAACAATCAGATAATCTTCCACAACAGCCAAGCCAGCACGCTGCTATTTATATCAGCAGCTCTAATTACTGGAGCCCCACCCAAACACAGGTGGCCTCTCTTATCTCCTGTAATATTTCTGCAATTGGTCTCTTCTATGCATAATTCGGCGCATGTGTGGGTCTAACACTTCCTCATCCGAATAGACCGGACATAATGGAGATTGGCTTCCTGGGCTGTGTGCCAAGCCCCCCTCTTCCAAGTCATCCCCACCTTCTTCTTTGTCCAAGGAAACTGCACTACCTGACTCTGTCGGCAATAAAACAGGCCTATGACATGTTGATGTTTCCCCTGCATCCACCTCCACATTCCTTGGGGCAGGAGCTGGGCCAGAGCCAACCACAACACCACTCAGTGCTATTTACTCCATTATTGGGAAGCCAGAAAACAAGAGTTTGTACTTTAGTTCCCTCCTCAGGAATTTTTTGGGATGTAATTTAATTTTTTGATGTGTAATTTATATTACAGCCCAACTGGTGAAAAATAGGCAGTGCCTTTATTCATCCTATATTCATCCTTAATCCTGTTGTACCTCATAATTCTTGACAAATGTATATTTTGTTTTATGTACACTGAGAGCCTAGGCACAAAAGACAAATTCTTTGTGTGTCCAATCACACTTGGCCAATAAAGAATTCTGTTCTGTTCTATCCAGGACTAGGGGTGGGTCCTAACTAACCACATTGCCAGTTCACTCCCTACTGCGCTGCGTGGCCCTATCTTGGTGTGCTCCATGGGCATGTGCATGCGCAGTAGCAAAAAATCTGAAAAAAATCCCCCCTACAAAAGCCAAAACAAGATGGTGACACATGCACAGTGCCAGAAATTTGGCTTCTGCACATGCGCAGAAGACCCCCCCCAAATTAAAAAAAATTAAAATAAATTTTAAAAAGAAGGCGGCCTCCATCGACCGGCACCAACCAATCAGGTTTCATGATGTCATCATGACATCACCAGCGGGTTGCTACTGGTTCGGGCAAATTGGTCCAAACCAGGAGGAACCAACCTTTGTCCAGGACCATGAAGAAGACAGGTTTAATTACTGATCTGCTGGCTCATCCTAGAATAGCTTAAGAACATTGTCCTGTCTGTAGGTAGGCTATGTGGACTGTTATCTGGATTTCTGGATAAGTGTCTCCAATATTTCTCCAATCCACTCACTCTTTTTATCTTATTTGGACAGTGAGTCATTGCTCACAGTCACTCATGCCCTCATCACCTCGAGGTTCGATTACTGCAACGCTCTATACATGGGGCTATCTCTGAAAAGTGTTCGGAAACTTCAGATCGTGCAGAAGGCAGCCACGAGAGCCATCGTGGGGCTTCCAAGATTCACCCACATTTCTTCAACACTCCGTGGCTTGCATTGGCTGCTGATCAGTTTCCGGTCACAATTCAAAGTGTTGGTTATGACCTTTAAAGCCCTACATGGCAATGGACCAGATTACCTCTGGAACCGCCTGCTACCGCACGAATCCCAGAAACCGATAAGGTCCCACAGAGTTGGCCTTCTCCATGTCCCATCGACTAAACAATGTCGTTTGGGGGGCCCCAGGGGAAGAGCCTTCTCTGTGGTGGCCCCGGCCCTCTGGAACCAACTCCCCCTGGAGATTAGAACTGCCCCCACCCTCCCTGTCTTTCATAAACTACTCAAGACTCATTTATACCGCCAGGCATGGGGGAGTTGAGATAGCTCTTCCCCTAGGCCATTACAAGTTATGCATGGTATGTTTGTGTGTATGTTTGGTTTTATAATAGGGGTTTTAGTTGTTTTTATTATTGGATTGTACATGTTGTGTTTATTACTGTTGTTAGCCGCCCCGAGGCTGCAAAGAGGGGCGGCATACAAATCCAATAAAATAAAATAAAATAAAATAAAATAATAATAATAATAATAATAATAATAATAATAATAATTGGAATTACTTTGCCATATATGCATATAACAGCATCATAGGATTGTTGTTTGTCTTGTAGGTGTTATGCCGGGCTCTTCGCTAATGGCCCCCGGTGAGTTAGAAATGCAAATTCAAACACACACACACCGGCACAGAAGAAATGAAAATAGTTTTGAGAGCACGCACTTTAAAAAGAGCCAAATTTCTCTCACCCAGATAACAGTCCTGGAATGCGGCCAAAGGCAAAGCAAATGAGCAATTTAAGGCAGCTGTGAATCCTCACAGCCACCCCCTTCTATGAGTCCACAAGAGTTAGTTAACTGTGAAGTGTCCAAAAAGTCAGTAGAAGTCCTGGAATAATCCAAACAATAACAATGGTCTTTCTCCAAATGGATAAACGCCCACACGCACACTCCCCAACACCTGTAATTTATCACCAAACACATTAACCTAATTGTCTAAGCAACAGGTGTTTTCCCTTATCTTCGACGATACCTGCGCAGCTGGTCCCTTCTTACCATGAGCTTGTGCACACGGGCATCTACAATCAGATCCTCCTCCGAGTCTGACGTCTCACTAATGGGAGGCTGCACCCGTCTCTCTATCTGATTCCCCTCCCCCACTGTCTGCCCTTGGCAATAAATCTTCACTATCAGAATCTGCTGGCAATAACACACCTCTCTGTGAATCCGAGAATACCCCTGAAGCAACATCCAAATTCCCCGTTGCAGAAGCTAGCCCAGAGTCAACCACAACAGTAGGTTGGCAAATTTTCTGTAATAATGAGGTTTAGCCAAGAAGAGTAAAAGCACCTTCATTCCTATTTTTTTCTTAGGGCTGGGTGAAAGAAAGATACTCTGGCTAAAAAAACTAAGATCTACCCAGTGGGCAACTAGGAAATTCACATGATTAGTGCCAGTTAATTCAGTTTTTTTTTTTACTGTAGAATCCTTGAAAAAACAAATTAGCCAGGGAAGTTATAAATTATCTTCTTCCATTTCCTGGCCTGCAGCACAAGCAATATGAGAAATTATTTTAATACTTGAGACCTTTATTTTTCTGCTGGTGAATTTATATAAAACTGATTACTGAGTTTATTCTTGTTTTATTTGCTTTGCTGCCATTGGAAGTATTGTTTTCATTATGTTTTCATTCGTACTGATTATGCCATCTTGAGAAGTCCAGTTGGAAAGTAATTTAAAAAGGAAAAATAAGTAAATTAATAAGTAAATATATCCCATCTATTTCAGGGGATCTAAATTAAATTAATTCGATGCATTCTTATGAAATTTTGCAACATAAACGTTTGTCATAACAAGCGACGTTTCATTAAATGTGTGACATGTTGCCCACAGATGGCAGATTAATCTAAGAAAACAGAGTCAGAAAAATAATATCAAATATATAGAAATTGTACAGTAACTGTACTTTGGGTTGGGTTGGGTATAAACAACTACAGCAGATCTAAAATTGCTGCAAATAGGGAGTTTAGGAACTGTTATTACTAACAATACAGGTAGAACTACATGGAAAAATTGGAGTTAAAAATACAAAAAAAATTGTTTAGTGACCCAGTTTTAGGACTAAATACAAATTGGTATCTTTTCTGCTTTCAATTTGATTCCACTCATGCTAGCCTGCTTTTTTTTAAGGCTAATGAAAGTTGGCCACTGATTTTCAGCTTGAAGAAATATACCCAAGCCTAGACTTTCTCAACTGGCTTGAAAATTTAGGTTCAGCCTACCACAGATATCCCTATCCCAGCAAATATTTTGGCCTATGATAGTGATGGTGAACCTATGGCATGGTTTTTTCTTTTTCTTTTTAATTTATTTTGTCCAATACACAATACATATTGAAGAGGATAGACATGAAGTATTATATATAAAGGAAAGATATAAAAGTAGAGGAGAAGATTTATGAAAGGAAGAAAAGATATATGAGATATGAGATAAGGAGAGACAATTGGATAGGGGACGAAAGACAGGCTAGTGCACTTATGTATGCCCCTTACTGACCTCTTAGGAACCTGGAGAGGTCAATCGTGGATAGTCTAAGGGAGAAATGCTGGGGGTTAGGGGTTGACACTACTGAGTCCGGTAACGAGTTCTACTCTTCTACAACTCGATTGCTAAAGTCATATTTTTTACAGTCAAGCTTGGAGCGATTAATATTAAGTTTGAATTTGTTGCGTGCTCTTGTGTTGTTGCGGTTGAAGCTGAAGTAGTCATTGACAGGCAGGACGTTGCAGCATATGATTTTGTGGGCAATACTTAGATCGTGTTTTAGGCGTCGTAGTTCTAAGCTTTCTAGACCTAGGATTGATAGTCTGCTTTCGTAGGGCATTCTGTTTCGAGTGGAGGAGTGAAGGGCTCTTCTGGTGAAGTATCTTTGGGCATTTTCGAAGGTGTTGATGTCCGAGATGTGGTATGGGTTCCAGACAGATGAACTGTATTCAAGGATGGGTCTGGCAAAAGTTTTGTAGGCTCTGGTGAGTAGTGTGAGATTGCCAGAGCAGAAGCTGCGTAGGATCAGGTTAACAACTCTATAAGCCTTTTTGGCGATATTGTTGCAGTGGGCTTTAGCACTTAGGTCATTTGATATTAGTATTCCAAGGTCTTTTACTGAGTGTGGGTTGGCTGTAAGATTTTGTTTATTCGGTTTAGATATGCTGTTAAGTTAGCAACCCAGTTGTTAAGTGAATCTGGCTTCACTTGTCAGAAGGTTGCAAAAGATGATCACATGACCCCGGGACACTGCAACCATCATAAATATGAACCAGTTGCCCATTATCCAAATTTGGATCACATGACCATGGGGATGCTGTGATGGTTGTGTGAAAAATGATCTTGTCACTTTTTTCAGTGATATTGTAAATTAGAACAGTCATAGTTGTTTTTATGGTCACATGCCAGCATGATTATATGCTGAGATGCACAAAATGCATTACTCTTCCCACAGAAATGGTACCTATTTATTTACTTGCATTTAGTAACCACCGACAATTCTGCTATCCTTCAAACAACCATGTAGCAGAATGGTCAAACAAGTGGCAACTTCAAATCTCAACCAACAAATGCTCTGTCTTACACATTGGCAAAAAAGAATCAGAATACAAAATATAAACTTGGAGGAAACTAACTTGTAGATGATCCTCACTCTGTCAAAGACCTTGGAGTACTCATATCCAATGACCTACATGCTAGAACCCACTGTAACAACATTGCCAAAAAAGCACTAAGAGTTGTTAATCTAATCTTATGTAGCTTCTTCTCTGACAATATCATACTACTATCCAGAGCTTACAAAACATTTGTTGGACCAATTCTGGAATACAGCTCACATATCTGGAACCTGCATTGCATATCAAACATCAATTCAATCAAGAGAGTCCAGAAATAATTCCCAAAAAGAATCCTTCACTCCTCCACTCACAACGAAATACCTTATTCCACAAGATTGCTCTGTTAGAGGTCACTTTGGCACCAGTGTAAAACTACTTGATTAGATGTACTGTATTAGCCAATGGCGTTGCAAATTTGAAAAAGGATGTTGGAAAATTTTATATTTGATTTTTCAGGTGATAAAAGAAAAGAGGCAGCACTTGTGGAAGGATAAATATCAAAAGCCAATGGATAATTATTGTATTATGATGTAGATGCAAGGTACAGTAATACCTCATCTTACGAACCTAATTGGTTCCAGGGGGAGCTTCGTAAGACGAAAAGTTCGTAAGACGAAACATTGTTTCCCATAGGAAACAATGTAAAATCCATTAATCCATGCAGGGGAAAACCCCCCCCGCAAAAAAACGCCGCCGCCCGGCTGTCACCTTTTAAAACAGCCGGGGGAGGGGGCTTCCCAGCAGCCTCCTGAAGCCGAATGCCAAACCCGAACTTCCGGGTTCGGTGTTCGGTAGGCTGCTGGGAAGCCCCCTGGCTGTTTTAAAAGATGACAGCCGGGCTGCGGGGCTTCCCAGCGGCCTCCAGAACGCCGAACCCGGAAGTTCGGCAAAAGTTCGGGTTCGTGAGGCCGCTGGGAAGCCACACTGCCTGGCTGTCACCTTTTAAAACAGCCGGGGGAGGGGGCTTCCCAGCAGCCTCCCGAAGCCGAACGCCAAACCCGAACTTCCGGGTTCAGTGTTTGGGAGGCTGCTGGGAAGCCCCCCGGCTGTTTTTAAAGGTGACAGCCAGGTGGCGGGGCTTCCCAGCGGCCTCCCGAACGCCGAACCCGGAAATTCGGCAAAAGTTCAGGTTCGGGAGGCCGCTGGGAAGCCGCGTCGTCCGGCTGTCACCTTTTAAAACAGCCGGGGGGCTTCCCAGCAGCTTCCCGAACGCCGAACCCGGAAGTTCGGGTTTGGCGTTCGTAAGACAAAAAAATTTCTTAAGAAGAGGCAAAAATTTTCTGAACCCCGGGTTCGTATCTTGGGTTGTTCGTAAGACGAGAGGTTTGTATCTTGAGGTAGCACTGTATATGATATTGAACATGTTTTTGAGTGGAGAAAAATAAAAAAAATTAACCTAGCAGAAAAAAGATAATGGTTCCTGGGAAGTTACATCAGTTATGCAAATCTTTAGTGCGTTCCAGCATTTAATTCACAAGCTGTCCATCACTGCCGTTGACTCATGCACACCAGTGGGTGTGTTTGTGCTAATCTAACTCACACCGTATGTATGTGTGTATGGGTGGGCACATTGCACAAGCATGACCTACATATATGAAATCAATATTGTTTCATTAAACCATCACTGCTGGCTCTACTCAAATTGCCCTTAATTTCTCTATTTACTGTTTGAATTTTAAACTCAATTCTCTCTTAGGGGCTGTGTGAACGAGAAATCAATGGGAACCTATCACTTACTGACATAAGAGGGACTTCTGTGCCACACTCAGGGAAAGTTGTAAATTATTTAGAAGTGTCTTTCTTTCTCTCTGGCAGGGATGAAAATGTAATGTGATGGTTCCCTAAGAGTCTGTGTTTTATTTGGATAGCCATTACTAGAAAGAAAGAACGACTCTTCCCTATTATTCTTCTTTTAAAGCCTACTGCCCCATGTTTTTTTCCCCTATGAATAGTTCTGACGTTCATCCAAGGTGGTTATGTATTTACAGTGGTATCTCTACTTACAAACTTAATTCGTTCCGTGACCAGCTTCTTAAGTAGAAAAGTTTGTAAGAAGAAGCAATTTTTTCCCTTAGGAATCAATGTAAAAGCAAATAATGCATGCGATTGGGGAAACCACAGGGAGGGTGGAGGCCCTGTTTCCTCTCAGGAGATTCTTAGAAAGGCCCCATGGAGGCTTCTACCTGCCTTTTCCGGCCCTGTTTCCTCTCAAGAGATTCCTATAGAGGCTTCTCCCCACATTTCTGGCCCTGTTTCCTCCCAGGAGATTCCTAGAGAGGCCCCATGGAGACTTCTCTCTGCCTTTTCCGGTTACAGTTTCGGAGGCTTGAGTTTGTAAGTGGAAAGTGGTTCTTGAGAAGAGGCAAAATCTTGAACAACCGGTTCTTATCTAGAAAAGTTCGTAAGTAGAGGCGTTCTTAGGTAGAGGAACCACTGTATGTAGAATGACCTGAGTGACATCTTAATGTTAGAGAGTTCCTTTTTAGTGTGTTAATCAACCATCCAGATGTGCCTTTTCCAGACTATATTATTGTGTTGCTGCTTCCCTTTCCAATTTAAACTTTTATCCCACAACACCACTTCACATTTTGTGGGTGCTAAGCTTTTTCAGGGATTTTTACTATTTCTCTGTCTGTCTCTGTTTCTTTCTTTCTCTCTCTCTCTCTGCAAACCTCAGGGCTGTTTAATGTACTACTTATCACTCAGTAGGATTGTTGAATAGATTGAACCCGAGCCAGGGGTGGGTTTCTTCCAGTTCGGCCCAATTCTGTGAAGAAGGTAGCTGTGGTAGCAGGAGGCTCCGCCCACTCACCTGAGACACACCGCCCATCCATCTTGGATGCTTCTGCGCTTGTGCAAACGGGTAGCAACGGGTTTTAGAACCCACTACTGACCTACTAAAAATAGTACTATTTGATGATGTTAGTAAATTGAATTGAATTCTAATTTAAGGTAGAAGATTTGAGTCAAAGGTGATTTTTTTTAAAAAACAGCATTAAATGGGACATATATTTTCCTTTGTGAAACTTGTTACTTGTTGTTGGTTAATATCAATGGACTGTAGTATATCTTGACTACTGTTTGTACTTAAGCTCTGTTTTTAATTGTGTCTAAACCATTCCAATTTTTTAAATGATTATTTCCACCACCCACAGTCACTAGTTTGAGATGTGCAACTATACAAATTGAATAAATACCTGAAAAGTAAAAGTCCCACTTTCAAGCAGGACACATACAGGAAGATTAAGATATGAAAACATATTTTCAGTAGATGTGTTAAGCTGCCCTGACAGCTAATACCAAAAGTTAAGAACAGATTCCAAATCTCCTGAAGAACCATTTCTTTCAAAGTGGGAAGATTTTGTCATTTTTAAGTCCTAAAATTTATGGCATATATATTTGGACAAAGCTATTATTTAGCTCCTAGGTGAGCAAGGTCACTGGAGATATTCTGAAATTGTAGCCAATTGCAAATGAAAGATCACAGGCTCTTTGTCCATCTGTTATATCTGATTTCTTTTAAGAAATGAGACCAGAATGTCTTGTTATTCAGATCTCTTCACCTTTTGCAATAATAAAATACATTTATTAGTAGCTGATATATTCCTTTCAAAGAGAGTTAACTTAGATAATTGAGTCTGTTACGTTGTTTAACATTGAACAAGCCAACTTTTGTGGATACCAAGATTTTTTTTAAGAGTGACCCATCTTTTTCAGCATCCAAAGGCCATTCTGGGTTTTTTGTCCAATAAAAGTTGTGCGTTTTATTCCAGTTCACTGCTAAGCATTGCTCTATGTGACCTTCAGAACCGTAGCCTGCCTAGAAACTTAGTACCAAAAAATAGTCAGTACCATGTAAAGTTGCCTGATCAGCCTCAGCAAAAAAAAAAAAAATCTTCTGTTCTACCATTGTTAAGTTGAAACAAATGAAACCCAGGGACAGAATTTGGTTAGAGTCCTCTTCTCCATGTTATTCTCTGAGTTAGTTTTTTTTTTTAAATTTATGTTTTGTTTTACATTGAAATTTTAGCAATTGTCCTTGAGAACATGAAGAGCGGAGAAGGGTTCAAAAATAGGCAGAGACCATGTGGGAGCGAATGCAGCCAACTTTATTTTTTCACCCAGCTCTCTTATATCAATGTTATCTCTTACACTACTTCAGCTATGTACATGCACAGTTTTACATGATGTGGTAATGGTATATAAATAATAGTACAGTGGTACCTCGACATACGAGTTTAATTCGTTCCAGACCCGAGCTCGTAAGTCGATCAACTCGAATGCCTTTAGACTTCGTTTTTTGTGCCAAGATAACCAGAAGCAAGGATTCTTGCGCCACCTAGTGGAAGCTCGGCTGGTATCCCGAATTTGAGCTCAGGTGTCGAACAGAAATTTTGCTCATGTTGTGGCTCGTAACTTGGAATACTCGCATGTGGAGCAGCTCGTATCTAGAGGTACTACTGTACAGCACTGTTAATGTTGCAGGTGCAAGAACTTTAGGGAACTTTAGGGAGTATCTTGGCAGCAGGCAAAGAATGTGCTTTGATGGTACCAGCAGGCAGGTCATTCCTGTTACATTTTGCTACAGGCTAGAATTTTCCCAGGCTTGAACTTTCAGAAATCTACGTTTGCAAGACCTGGGCAAAAAAGCCATGCTAACTTATGCTAACAGCATGATGTGAACTGAGCATCCATCTGTGTCACATCTGGGCTTGCCCAACCATATGATCTTTGAACTACACAAGGAATACTACAAGAACAGGTTCTACTGCTTTGTTGCTTCCCTATATGTTTGGCTCCCTGGCACATTCTTATATTGTACTGAAAGGGTTTGTGGTGCTTTTGAGAAAGAAAATTTAAAGATACAGTAGCAGGCTGAAGTTTCGTGGTTGTTTTGGCACAATCTGAACCATCATAAGGATGTCAGAGGTGAGCTAACAATTATTCTGGAAAATCAGAGCTGTGAGTTTAGTAGAGGGGGTTGTGGATGAGCCAAACTGCTAGGATTAGATTAAGCCTAAATCAGATAGATACAGTAGATGTCATAGTCTAAACAAGAGGCCATTTATAAAGGCTTTTCTCTTTAGAGGAATCCATTAGGTGCCCTGGGTTGATGGATCCAATTTATTAGGAACTGGTCTTGCCCAGCTTCAGCTGATTCTGGCTGGTAAATTTGGACTTGTTAAAACTTGGATGGTAGATCATTAAAAAATCTCAAGGGTGCTACTACTACATTCATATTGGAAGCACCTACTAACGTGCTTCTGGATTGAAAGGATTAGGCAGTGACATCACTTTTTCCCAGGGGATGCCCATGTATTTTCCCATTAAAGTGATACCTATTTATCTATTTACATTTGCATGATATTGAACTGGTAGGTAATCAGCAGCTGGGACAAATTGATGGGTACTCATTCCATCATGAGGTTTGGGCTCTTGGGTTTAGAACTGCCAAGCTGCCAACCTCTCAGTGGTCTAACTCAGTGTCCTAACCACATGAACCACTGTGGCCACAACCTACTCCCTGATTTAACACTATGAGACAAAGCCAATATTAGCACCTGCAATTTGTGAATGCAGTTTTGGCCATATGTGAGATTGGAATATACTGTAGTTTTTAAATCAGGTGGCTCACTAAAGCTCCAACTGATGGTGAACACTGTGTGAACCCTGAAGAGAACCTGGCTGAGGCCATCTTTGAGACTTTATGGTTGCCACAAAATGCAGTGGGAGAAAAGAAGGAGGAAATTTAGATAGTTCGGCTTTGCTGTCAAAATGAAAAGTTTTCTTGTGGGAACCAAGGTCATTTCAACAGGTGGCTGAGAAGAGGAGAAGTGGAGTAGCCAAGCAACCTGCTAGCACCATCATTGGACAATGTGACCGATGACCTGAAGGGAATGGGGAAATTTCTTTTTTTAATTAGGAGAAAATTGCAGGAACTTTCAGAGTTGATCTTCACCAGTTGTGGCAATATGATGTATCCAATAAATTGTTCTTTGAGGAATCTTCCTGCCTTGGAGTTCTACTTTCCATGGGTACATTACTTGGAGCGTTGACATTAAAATGAATCCGTCTCTGTTTATTCAAAATACTCCATTGTGAGTGAAATTTGATTGTGGGAGGGTTGAATAGTAGTTGCCACAAAAAGAATAATTGAAGTCTCAAAAGATCTCTGGTAAGCTCTCAAAAATTGCTTGCTTGATGTTCAAAAAAATATTAAAGTAGAAAATGTTTTTGTCCCTGATCTCTCCCTATATTTACACCACATTTTAACAACTGGCGCAGTCCTCTTATGATTCCTCTCCATTGGTCTTCTGCTTGTGCTTTTACTTGATCAAAAGAGCAATAAATTATTATCTAGAGCCATTTCAACGATGGACTCCCAATAATAGAATATATTCCTGAGGCATCTTGGCTGGTCATAGCCTATCTTTATGAAAGAAAGGAAAAAGTTGGGAATTGGGGCATGGAGTATAAAGATAGGGAAAGAAATTACTCTCATAATTTAATGGTGACAATAAGTCAAGGTGGTGCAGTGGTTAGAGTGCAGTACTGCAAGCCACTTCAGCTGACTGCTAGCTGCAGCTCGGTGGTTCAAATCTCACCAGGCTCAAGGTTGTCTCAGCCTTCCATCCTTCCTAGGTCGGTAAAATGAGGACCCAGATTGTTGGGGGCAATATGCTGATTCTCTAAACCACTTAGAGAGGGCTGTAAAGCACTAGACACAAGAACAGTTTTTTTCCGAACACCATCACTCTTCTAAACAAATAATTCCCTCAACACTGTCAGACTTTCTACTAAATCTGCACTTCTATTCTACTAGTTTTTCTCATCATTCCTATCACCCATTTCCTCCCATGTTGACTGTATGACTGTAACTTGTTGCGTATATCCTAAGATTTTTATTAATATTGCTTCTTCATTGCTTATTTGACCCCTATGACAATCATTAAGTGTTGTACCACATGATTCTTGACAAATGTATATTTTATTTTATGTACACTGAGAGCATATGCACCAAGACCAATTCCTTGTGTGTCCAATCACACTTGGCCAATGAAATTCTATTCTATTCTAAAGCACTATTAAGTGGTATATAAGTCTAAGTGCTATTGCTATAAGTCAAGGCCTTTAACTGCTGAGCAGAAAGCGGATCCAGAAAGCAAGATTCACATTGACTTCCTTTAATGACCTTTAATGTCAAGAATTAGAGGTTGGAGTTAAGAATCGGGAAAACCGAGATAGGAGTCCTTCAGTCCTCCTTTATTAATGACTTCATTCATGTGTTGCACTCTTAGTGTCTTTGGGATAATTTCTTTTTCTATGATGGGATAAGAATCCATTTATTTGATAATGACCTCTCCCATCTGCTGATTGTTTGTGTCAAGGGATAATGCTTCCTTTCTCTTAACTCAGCACAATTTCATAATAGTGTTGTAGACGTTGAAAAAGAGAAATTAAGTTAGCTCATTGTCCTCCAGGAGCTGGGCTGGAAGTGAACAGGCGGTGAGACCTTCAGGCACAAAAGCCAGCTGGCTGTTTTGGGGCAAGTCATCCTTTTTTCAGGCTCCGGCAGAAATTGTTAGCAAACTACTTCTGAAAAGTTGCCAAGAAAGCTGCATGGATCTGTCCTTGTAGTCACCAGGAGCAAAGATTGCTACCAAGGACTATAACAACAACAGCATGCCTCCCATATTTGATACGTTGGGTAGGTCATGGCAGTTTCCACCAGGAAAAATACATAGTTGTTTCCTAAGGTGCTTTTTCAAGAGGCAACTGGACTTTTCTTGGGGTTTTTTTCTTTGAAGATATTTTGCTTCGCATCCAAGAAGCTTCTTCAACTCTGACTGGATGGGAGGATTTATATTCCTTGCAGACAACTAGTCATTTGCATCCTTTTAGTGAGTTGTTGAGGCTCACTAAATTGAAATTGGACGTTTATCTGTATCCTATGAAAATCATTAAGTGTCAAGTGATTCTTGACAAATGTATATATATTTTTAATGTACACTAAGAGCATATGTGCCAAAGGCAAATTCCTTGTGTGTTCAATCACATTTGGCCAATAAAGAATTCTATTCTATTCTATTCCATTCCCTTCCATTCCATTCCCACATTTCTCCAACACTCCATGGCTTGTACTGGCTGCCAATCAGTTTCCGGTCACAATTCAAAGTGTTGGTAATGACCTTTAAAGCCCTACATGGCATTGGACCAGAATACCTCCGGAACCACCTTCTGCCGCACAAATCCCAGCGGCTGATAAGGTCCCATGGAGTTGGCCTTCTCCGGGTCCCGTCGACTAAACAATGTCGTTTGGCGGGCCCCAGGGGAAGAGCCTTCTCTGTGGCGGCCCCGGCCCTCTGGAATCAACTCCCCCCAGAGATTAGAACTGCCCCTACCCTCCTTGTCTTTTGCAAATTACTTAAGACCTACCTGTATCGCCAGGCATGGGGGAATTGAGTTATTTCCCCAGGCTTTTATATTTTTATATATAGTATGCATGTGTTGTTGTTGTTGTTGTTATTATTATTATTATTATTATTATTATTATTATTATTATTATTATTATGTCAGTACAACACAGCAAACGAGATCACTATGCTGGATTTCATATTTCATCACCAGTTGGGCGCTTCCCAAGCACCTAGGACTGCGTGATGTTGCGGCGAATTATGTTTGCCGATCCCAGTAAAGCGGCCTTTTGCAATTGACAGATTATTTGTATTTAAACTTGTATTTTAAAAAGATTTATATGCCTCTTTAAATTAAACATTTCAAAGTTGCATACCTAATGCTCCCTGTCCCTCTATTTTCCCCACAACAAGAGCTCTATGAAGTAGATTTTGTTGCCCTAAAATCATCTAGCTGGCTTCGCTCCTAGTGGAGCAACAGAGCTCACAGTCTTTTGGTTTCTAGTCCAGCACCTTATCACTGCACTAAATTGGCTCTCAGTTTGACAACTGTCCTTTGTAAAGTAGCTATTGTAGGGCAAAGATAGAGAGAAGGACCTTTTCTGTTAAAGGCTCATCTGAGGTTTAGGCAATCACAGCTTCATTCTAGCACTTCCTGTTAGTGCTTTGAAGTATACAATGGTGACATATTTTCGCCAATTGTTTTCTTTCCGCTCAAATTTCCTAGCCTGAATATATGCAATTAATATTCTAAACGCCCTGTGGCCTCTGTTCATGTGTTAATGATAATTTGGCATCTTAATTCCAGTAGGCTGGCAGAAGGCAAATCTTCAGAAAGGGAGGGCAGCTAGATTTTATTGGCACCCTGCTGCAGCTCATTGCAAACTCCTTTCATCCATAATGAAAAATCTTATGAGCCTTGGCTTCCGTCCTCTTTTAAATAATTCCACTTTTCATAGCAAAGCTCCCTCTTTCTAAATCCACTGCCGCAGACTTGCATCTTGTACATTAAAGATCACACGCTCTCCCCACACTCTGAGATTTGTTGGTGATCTTGAAGAATGTCAGTGCAATCAATTCACATTAACAGTACGCAGCAAAACTTTCTACAAGAGCCTGCTCAGTTATTAACATCATTTGGGTTTGTTATTTTTAAATAGTAATTTTATTTTTAAAAACACCAATATCAGCAATTGCAAAATAAATGCAAAGTAAAAAAACACACACGCAAAAAAAGAAAAAATAGAGAATGCAGAAAAGCAAAAAAGGGAAATAAAAAGAAATAAAATAATAAAGGAAATAAATATATAAACAATTCTCATCATCTTATTATTATTTATTAGATTTGTATCCCTCCCCTCTCCGTAAACTCAGGGTGGCTTACAGCAATGATAAAAACAATATATAATGACAAATCTAATAGTTAGACTCTAAAATAACAATAATACATTTTAAAAGTCTAAAAAACAAGAAACCCCAATATATAAAAAATATACATACAGTCATATCATACACAGAAAACTACATAGGCAGGGGGAGATGTTTCAGTTCCCCCACACTTGATGACAAGTATAATCAATTTAGTAATTTATCATCTTCTCTTTCATTCCAACAATGATCTATCCCTTCCCACCTTATCCCATATTTTACCCATAAAGAGCGATGGACTTAAAAGTCTCCAGTGATGGACCACCCACAACCTCTGAAGGAAGCTGTCCCTCCAACACATCTGCCAGTGATCAGTAGCTCTGTTTGTGTGGTTGAGCCCTCCCTTGATGCAAATGGCCCTGATTAACTCACAGTCAATGTTGCTTACTTTCAGGAGCCCTGACGGACTTTGCAGCCTTGACGTTTGCTGTCGGTTGTCTGTATGACTGTACACTACTTTTTTAGAGTTACTTGTAGAAAATAGAATAGAAATACAGTAGTAGGAAACCAGAATGATCTGATTGAACTATTGGGCCAGGATTCAGTCATTAGAGATCTTTATGGCCTCATCACTCAACTATTGCTTCTCCCTCCTTTTCTGTGGAGCAGGGGTAGGCAAAGTTGGCTCTTCTATGACTTGTAGACTTCAACTCCCAGAATTCTTGAGCCAATCATGCTAGCTCAGGAATTCTGGGAGTTGAAGTCCAGATGTCATAGAAGAGCCAACTTTGTCTACCCCTGCTCCTTATTCTGTCCCACTTTTTAATATATTTTTTTATTTTTTAAAATAAGTTTTTATTCACAAATAGAAAAACAATACAATTCAAAAAGAATAGTAAACGACTATTGCAAACATGTAAAGATGGACAGAGAGAAAAAAAGAGAGAAAAGAAGATAGAATAAAAAGAAAATAGAAAAAGAAAGGAAACTGGTTACAATTTACATCATTTCCATTTTGTTTGCATTCCTGATGAATCAAAAAGCAAAGTCTATATATCTCCTTGTTGCTTTATCTAATCCATATATCAATTGTTTACATTTTATTGTGTTATTTATAGTTATCAATTATATCCATATATTATTTACTTGTTTATTAGTTATTTCTTCTGGTTTCAAGCCATTCATACAGATTTTCCGCTAAGTTTATAGTCAGGGCTGTTCAGATGAGAATACGTTTTATAGAACATATTGGGGTGGCATGCAAAGGAGATGAACTCACTTAAGAATATTTTATATCAGTATCTTAGATTTGTTTAATATAATCCTTTGCACGAGTTATTTTCTCATGTCTTACTACTCAATTTTAGCATATTATACTGCATTTTAACTTATTATTTATTCAAATTCCCTCTATTTTAGCCAATTTTATTGTATTTTAACCAATCACAGTTTTATGATGACCAATGTGGTCCTTTTCCTCACTTTGATATGGTCGATTGACTAATCAAATAAAGTTGATACTACTACAGATTTTCCCAAATTGTGTAAAAGTCTCTCTCTCTCTCTCTCTTTAAATAACCTTGCTACACTGATTTGATTTTTTAAATTCTGCAGAATACATAGAAAACAGTGCTTGAGGTTGAAATGAGCTTTGTTTGCGGTGTTCAGAGAGTAGTAAACAGTGAGCCTTTTAAAAATCCTAACATGAACACAAATCAGGGTTTGTATTTTTAAAAAAATGTTTGTGCCAGCCTCTCATTTTCATGGCGATACTTGACATTTAGTCTGTGTCTCTCTGCAGTTGGGTGTTAAGTGGATAATCTATCTTCTGGGCACTGCCATGACCAATGGCTCAAGTTTCCTTATGTCTTTGGGCAGCTATCAAAAGAGCTGGCTGTTCTAGAGGCATCTCTGCTTTTCCACCTCCTTTTATCCTTCTCAGAACATTCACGCATTAATAAAATAAGAGAACCAAAAAGATTTTGCAAATGTATATTAACATTGTGTATATTTTAAGATTGAAAGATAAAGAAGATTCAGAATATTACAAAATCTGGGGGAAATTTTATGAATGGATGGAAGTTAACAATAATTAAAGCAAATGAATATTTTATTTGGAGTGAAGTGAAAGAATGAGAAAATAGAGGGTAGACACCCAGGTGATGAAAAAAAGAAATGGAGGTACCACTAGATGCTGATGTAACACAAATCTAAGATAGTTCATAGTTTATATTATTTCATATGGGAAAACCATTTTTATTAGGTAAACAGCTTAAATGTTGGAGTGAGGGGAATTTCTTCTCTCCCCATAAATAATGAAGGATATGGGATTTATAGAATGGTAGATATTGAAGGATATATTTGGTTGTTGTTGTTTTTTAATGAAATTTTAGTATCAGTTAACCAGTTTAAATGTTGGAAGAATGAAGTTAGGGGAAAGGGAAAAAAGGAAAGTAAAAGAAACTCCTTAGAGTACATAAATGATATTGAAATTTGGCATATGTATATGGTTGTATTGTGTTTTCTATTTACATATGTTTTATCTTAAGGTGAAGAAAAATAATATAGTGGTACCTCTCCTTAAGAACTTAATTTGTTCCGTGACCAGGTTCTTAAGTAGGAAAGTTTGTAAGTAGAAGCAATTTTTCCCATAGGAATCAATGTAAAAGCAAATAATGCGTGCAAAGAAATAAAAGCTTGGAATTTGGGTGGGAGGAGGAGGAGGAAGAAGAGGAGGAGGACAGTCGCTGCCCAGAGCGAAGGGAGCATTTCTTTTTTCTGGGCAGAGGTTTATTCCCTCTCCAAGTGCCCAGAGAAAGGAAAACGCTCTGTTCACTCTGGACTGGCAAAGCCTCCTTAAGCGCCACTGAAAGGCTCCTCTGGCAGCCCAGAAAAGCCGGAGATGGCTGGGATTAAAGGGGGAATGGCAGAAAACTGGCCTGGCCTTCGTGCCGCTCTCAAATTTCCTGGGAATTTTTTCTGGGCTTGAGTTTTTAAGTAGAAAATGGTTCTTAAGAAGAGGCAAAAAAATGTTGAACACCCGGTTCTTATCTAGAAAAGTTCTTAAGTAGAGGCGTTCTTAAGTAGAGCTACCACTGTATTATAATTGGCCTCTGAATATGCGGGAGTCTAAATTTATTTTTACCTTGTAGTGTGTTTCTTCCTGTATTATTACAGAGGGAGGGGGTGGTTGGTTAAGAGACCTTATGTTGGTCCCAATTGCTGGCTTAAGCAAGCTGCAATGAAAGATGGGGTTCTAAAATTCTAGGTAATGCAAGTTGCACCATAATTGGGTTTATCCCTTAGCCATTAGATTGTGTATTTACTCAGGTCCTGTTCCACAAAAGGCTTGGAAACAATGCAGAGGGAAATTATATAAATTTCCCTCCATCCCAGTTTCAACTAATCACATCTTTAATTGCATCAAGGGCAGAGTTAGAAACATGTGTGAACATGAAATCCTAGGAAGTTCTGGGACAGAAGGGGCACGATGCTTATTCAAAACAATTGTTTTTGTGGGGGAGTTGCCTCTAATCAACTTTTCCACTCAAGCATATAGTGTATTCCAAATACGAGAGAATTTAGTAGGAGCTCTCCTTTTCTCTGGCAGCCAGACACAGAAATTAGATCTGGAGAAGTCCATCAAAAATGCATCTTTTCTAGGCAGGCTGCCTCTGTTGTATTTATTTCCATCTCCCAGTAGACCCACAATCAAAAAGGAAATTCAAACAAGATGAATTGGAGGAGACATCAGTGACATCTGATAGCTGTAACATTTGCCATGACATACTGGCCACATGAAGTCTACGAGTCTACGGAGAGGGGCGGCATACAAATCTAATAAATAATAATAATAATAATAATAATAATAATAATAATAATAATAATAATAATAATAATGAACCAAATCATTAAGGCTAGCTGACTTAACTAGTTAATAAATAAACTCTCTATTAATTTGTGGAATTTAGGGATACACAATTATCCCTCGGAAAGGGAACTCATTCTGGATCCTGATTTGGTCCTCAATCAGACTCTTCACTCCATAGTCCAGTATGAGTTCTCTTTAGAATAGAATAGAATAGAATAGAATTTTATTGGCCAAGTGTGATTGGACACACAAGGAATTTGTCTTGATGCAGATGCTCTCAGCGTACATAAAAGAAAAAGATACATTTGTCAAGAATCATGTGGTACAACACATGTTGCTTTTGATCTTTCCCCCAACTACGTATGTGCAGTAGCCAAATCTTGCATGGGCATGTGTGGGCATGCAGTATAGCACCTGACCGTTCCAGTAGCAGCCCATCTCTGGACGGTCCTTCCTGTTTCCAGGGCAGCCCTGTGGGCCAAATCTAACCACATCACAGGCCAGATCCAGCCTGTGGGCCTTGAGTTTGACACCCTTGCTCTATGATAATTCACACGAGGCTAAGGGGGTTCATGCGCTGATTTCAATTTAGGGGGCAGCAGATAAAAGTTCTCCTTTCTTGCTTGATGCTTGCCCTTCAACTCTTGCCTATTTTAAAAGGGTTAAAACAACTGTTCAGTTTTATCTGTCAAATTTTGCCAGCTTAATGCCCTCCAAACATGTTGAGCTGCATCCTCCCTCATTGCCAAAGAGCTGTTGATTGAGTGGCATGAGATTTGTGTCCTTTAGCTCAGTGTTTCCCAACCTTGGCAACTTGAAGATATCTGGACTTCAACTCCCAGAATTCCCCAGCCAGCATTCGCTGGCTGGGGAATTCTGGGAGTTGAAGTCCAAATATCTTCAATTTACCAAGGTTGGGAAACACTGCTTTAGCTGAAGGATAATAATTAGCAGTAAACTGGCAGAGGCTGCTGTTTTAGACTCTGCCCCTACTCCTCATCCCAAAACCATTGAGCACCACGGGGTCTATTTTATCCTTAGTGCTGAGAAGAAGCTTTCTTTCAAATGGCAGGCCAAAGCACCACTCTTTTGATGTAATAAGCTGATAGAGATAAGGAGCGGCTTTCATCTCTTGTTTCATTGGGTGAACTAAATCAGAACCGAGAAGAGGCAATCCTGAAACAGAGCCCTAAATATCCCACTCAGAAAGGCTATAACTGTAACAGGATTGTGACTCTGGAAAAAAAAAGACCTGCATTGAATAACCATTTATAGAGACAATCTGAATAGCAATTCTGAAATGTCAATGGCAACTCATTGAAATAATGAGTTGGAGTCTGACATTCAGCGTTGGGTTTCAGCGAGGTGGCTTTTATCTATCACTGTCAAACCTTTAATTTAACTCTGATTATTTTAGGTTGTAATCTTGCAGACATTTCCCAATGAGCAAGCCCTCTGCAGTAAATAGGTTTTTTCCTTGGGTGGCGTGTGTAGGATTGCACCGTTAAACGTTCCTTTTTAATCGTAGTACAATCCATGTCTATATTTGTCTACGAAATATCCCCACTGTTTAAATGTTTGAAATTCCAGATTTTGTTAACTTTGCATCATTAGTTTATGATAAATATTGTCTTCAGAGAAGGGCAGCATACAAATCTAAAATAATAATAATAATAATAATAATAATAATAATAATAATAATAATAATCATGTCTGCTTCAGAGGACTTTTGCAAGTGAAGCAGACAGTGGAAGAAGAGAAGCAGGCATTAGCTGACTATGTGAAGGAGAGCAAAGAGTCAGAGTTGATGGAGGTCAACAATAGGAAGCTTCTCAAGGTGAAGCAAGCTAAGGACCAGTACAGAAAAACTGTAACTCAATGTCATATGGACAGTTGGCGGAACAAAGCATTGCATGGACAGTTCTTGAAGAAGATTGAAGGCAAAGTGGATAAAGAAAAGACCTGGTCATGGCTTACAAGTGGAACACTCAAAAAGGAGACAGAAGGACTAATACTGGTGGCACAAGAACAGGCCATTAGAACAAATGGCCTGTTGTTCAAAGCCAGAATTGAAAAATCAACAGACGATCCAAAGTGCAGACTCTGTAAAGAAACAGATGAAACAATTGATCACATACTCAGCTGCTGCAAAAATATCACACAGACTGACTACAAGCATAGACATGATGCTGTGGCACAGATGATCCACTGGAACTTGTACTGAAATTACCATTTACCAGTGGCAAAGAACTGGTGGGATCATAAGCCCAAAAAAGTGGTCGAAAATGAGCAAGCAAAACTACTGTGGGACTTCCGATTTCAGACTGACCAAATTCTGAAGCATAACACACCAGACATCCTGAATGTGGAGAAAAAGAAAGTATGGATCATCAACATCGCAATCCCAGGAGACAGCAGAATTGAGGAGAAGCAGCTAGAGAAATTAGTGCAATACGAAGATCTAAAAATTGAGCTGCAACGACTCTGGCATAAGCCAGTGAAAGTGGTCCCAGTGGTACTTGGCACGCTGGGCACAGTGCCAAAGGATCTCAGCGAACATTTGAAAACCATCGGAATTGACAAAATCTGCATCTGTCAATTGCAAAAGGCCGCTTTACTGGGTTCCGCACACATAATTCGCCGCTATATCACGCAGTCCTAGGTGCTTGGGAAGCGCCCGACTGGTGATGAAATACAAAATCCAGCATAGTGATCTCGTTTGATGTGTTGTATTGACATAATAATAACAATGATGATGATGATAATAATAATAATAATAATAATAATAATAATATGTTTCATAAGTAAGAAGAAAAATCTTGGCTGGAGATCTCAAGATTATAAAGAGCTAGATGACTAACCCTTTTCTCGCCATGTGCCAAAAGCAGCTATAATTCAGTGCATCCCCCTGTGCATGCGTGCACGACCTTCCCTTCCCCAGCCCCTCCATGCTAACCATCGCCCGTGCATGCACATATGACCCCCACCATGCCCCATTTTTGGCCTAGCAGGCTTCCATGCAGCCTCCTGGGACCAAAAACAAGCTGTGGGGTGGCACCCCCCCATACTCCCCCATGCTCCTTGTGCATGCATGAAGCCGCCCCTTGCATGTGCATGCCTTTCCCGCATGCGCGCTGCCCTCCATGCATTCTAAAAATCAGTTGGCTAGCATGAGGTGTGGGGGGGGGGGCAAGGATGGTGGAGCTGAGCTGGGCGACGGCTGGGGTGTCCACAGTTAGGGCTTTGTGTGCCCACTGTGTCACATGTCCCATAGGTTCGCCATCATGGGGCTAGATGGATAATTACTGATAAAGGAGAATGTTTGTAGCTCAGGGTCTCTGAGAGCTTGGTTGTTTTCCTGCAGATGTTTCATTATGTGAACTAGATAATGCCATCAGTGCACATTTGCAAGAAATGATCTAGTATAGGGGTAGGCAAAGTTGGCTCTTCTATGACATGTGAATTTCAAATCCCAGAATTCCTTTTTTTTTAAATGAATAGATTTATTGAATATATACATTAAAAACAGGGTACAGAAAAGCAAAAGGGATATACAGTATATAATATACATTCTAACATTTATAATTTACTTATATAGTACACGTAGGTGGGGAGGGAGAAAAGAAGAAAGGTAGGGGGTTGGGGAAGAAGGGAAAGAGATACAGGGGGAAGGGGGATAGGAAATTGGAGCAAAGGGGAGTAGTAAGAAGAGAAGGCCAGCGTTAGAGCTGGGGCTTTCATGCTTTGCGGCCTGTGGTTTGAGCACATAGGTGGTGTAAATTTCCCTAAAGTTTTATCCATATGTTTTTGATGTAATTGTTAGTGCTAATACGTATCAGTAGTTTAAGGGTTTGTTTTTTTTTGTAATTTAAAGTTCGTGTCAATCGATGTTTACAGTTTGTTGTTTCAATTTGATGTTATGATTTGTGATGTAGGTTGCTAGTTTTTCATGTTGTTTTTGTTGGATATTTTTCTTGATGAATAATTTTTCAGTAATTTCTTTTTTTTAACCAGAGGTACTATTTGTCCCATGCTTTGTAGAAATCTGTCTCATCCTTGTTTTGCAGTTCCACTGTTAGCTTGAACATTTCTGCACATTCCATTATTTTAATCAAAAGTGATAGAACGGTTGGGTTTTTTTTCTTGTTTCCAGAATTGTGCATATAAAATCCTTGCGGCTGCAATAATGTGAATTATAATATATCTGTTTTCTTTACTAAAGTTTTGTCTTATGATTCCTAATAAAAATAGTTCGGGTTTTGCATGGATGATCTGGGAAGTAATTTGTTCTCGCATAGTTTTGATTTTATACCAATATTTTTGGGTGGTTTCACATGTCCACCAGATGTGGTAGTATGTACGTGGTTTTTCCCTGCACTTCCAACTTAGTGGTGATAGGTTTGGATACATTTTTGCGAGTCTAGCAGGTGGCAAGTGCCATCTGTAGAACATTTTGTAATGATTTTCCTTATATGAAGTTGCCATCGTTAGTTTATAGTTATATGATTAGCTCAGGAATTCTCGGAGTTGAAGTCCACAAGTCATAGAAGAGCCAACTTTGCCTACCCCTGATCTAGTATAAAGTGTCCTCATATGTTGCACATTCCTAGAGTCATATATTCTTTACTGACTTCAAAGAGTTATATTTCTTATAACTCTCATAAGTATTTCATGTCTTATTTACTTTCTTTTTTAGTTCCTTTGCTGCAGCAGAGTTTTTCTAATTTCAGTAGCGGACCCCCCCCCCCCCTTTTTACTATGAATAAGCTTTCTAGGGATGTCAGTAATTGTTTGCATGTATTGTCAAAGAATAAAATTATTATTGTGTATAGGAAAATTGATTAAAAAGCAATTAAGTAAAGAAAGTTGTTTTTGCTAGTCTGGCCAACCATAGAATGGGTAATTTGTTTTCCCCGTCCCATTTAAAAAAATTTTTTGATAGTATATTTTTTTTTAAAGCCATATTCCACGGGCTGATAATGGTTTTATATAGGTAGAACAATATGTAAAGCAATTACTGAACTGCAAAAGAAATTGCTGACAGCTCCGAAGAGTGCTAGGCTCTTGGAAGAACACAGCAGGAAATGAAACAATTATTGCATTTGAACAATAGCCAGGAAGGAATTCAAAAGGAAATCATTTATCTGTTGCATGAGAGGAGCATGATGGAGAAAGAAGGCACACTCTTCAGGCAGGAAATAAGCACAGCATTGATCTAACCTGGAGAAGTGCCTGTATTTAGTGGCTGAGATTATTGATCACTTTTGCTGGGTTGTCTTCTCACAATTAGTTCTGGTTTTCTGTGCATGAATGGTGTTCCCACAACATTGGCCTGGAAATGAATGTACAACCAGAACCAATACATACAACCATTACAAATCTGAGATTGAATCAACTAGTTACAAACAAGACTCAACAACTGCCTTGATCTCATTGTCTGCAACAGTTTAAACTCAATCTATGGTCTACAAATAAATGAACCCTTTTCCAACAGAGACCACAGCATGACTGACTTTTGTCTCAACTTACGTCTGTACAAAAATGATCATAATGATGGAATCCCAAAGTATAACTTTAACAAAAGCCAACTATGATTTCATAACTGACGACCTCTTATCTCTTGATTGGCAAACTCTGTTCACTGGCTGCAGCATTGCTGAAGACCATTATAACATTTTTTTGCACAAAGTCAAAAGTATCATTAAACTCTATGTACCACAAATTACCCATAACAATAAGGAAGCTTCAGTCAACACCCCCACACACCTCTTTGGCACAAAAACAAAACTGGCTACAGAGGTAATTTCAAAAGTTGCTACAAAACCTTATGCTGAGAGATAAAGGCAGAATGCATTAGCTACCACAGGCGAACAACAGGAAAATCTACTATTCACAACTTCCACTAGGGCCTTCTATAATTTTGTAAACAACAAACTTAAAGACTCAAGATCCATCCCACTACTAGAATGGAATAGAATTCTTTATTGGCCAAGTGTGATTGGACACACAAGGAATTTGTCTTGGTGCATATGCTCTCAGTGTACATAAAAGAAAATATAGATTTGTCAAGAATCGTGAGGTACAACACTTCATGATTGTCATAGAGGTCAAATAAGCAATGAAGAAACAATCAATATTAATAAAAAGGCCAAATGGGAAAGGCTGTAATGATGAAACCTTTAAGGCTAAGCTCCTCAATACATTCTTTGATTCAGTCAATATAAACAGGAAGTTTAAGTTTAATTGGATTTATATGCCGCCCCTCTCCGAGGACTTGGGACAGCTCACAGCAAATATAAAAGACATAGCAATGCAGTTTATCCAATTAATATACTAAAAAGATCTTTAAAAATTCTAAATTACCCATAACAATAAGGTTCATGCACCACATTTCTCAATTGTACCACAACTAGATTTTAGATTTAGATTTAATTGGATTTGTATGCCACCCCTCTCCGAGGACTCGGGGCGGCTCACAGCATGTACAGAAATAACAGAAAACAATAATAACAATCCAATTATACCTTAAAATTACAACTACATGTTGATTTTACAGAAGGTGACATTGAAAAGGCTCTACGCAACCTAAAATGCAGCTCTACCGTAGAGGGGCTCCTCTGTTCCCCCCTCTGTCATCAGGCATGGGGGAACTGAGATATCTCCCCTTGCCTATGCAGTTTTATGTATGGTATGTTGTCTGTATGATTTTTAAACAATGGGTTTTTTTAGACTTTTAATGTTAGATTTATTATTATAGACTTTTAATCTTAGATTTGTCATTGTATACTGTTTTTATCACTGTTGTGAGCTGTCCCGAGTCTACGGAGAGGGGCGGCATACAAATCTAATAAATAATAATAATAATAATAATAATAATAATAATAATAATAATAATAATAATACATTAAGAAGGAACGAGTCACCCTCAATAAGGCAGCTGGATGCGAATCAGCAGATGTAATAAGTGTGGAAAAAATTGCATTTTGCCACCTGTATCACCACTAAATAAGTCCTAATAAAGGCTTTTAAAAGGGTTTGGTCAGACTGGGAGTTATTAATCCTCCAGCATCGCTCTAGATGTCTCTTCTGGTGCTTCATCTCCTGAAGCCGATATCTGAATCCCCATCTACTTCTGTTTACACACTCAGCAGAAGGGGATCCATTCTTTGCCTCTGGCTCACTCATTCTCCCCCAGACTCTGTCACCCCCAATCCATCCCAACACCCTTTCCACACACACACATCCACATGCAACCTCTCCCCCCCAAGATAAAACCAATCTATAAATTAAAAGAGGATGATAATTAAAACAGGATAGTAAAATTTGCACTATAACTCGGAGTCCTTGGAGAGGGGCGGCATACAAATCCAATTAAACAAATAAATAAATAAACTGCAACCTAGGTGGCTTTAAAGGGTAGTCTATAAGGAAGTGAATTTATTTTATTTTATTTTATTTTATTTTATTTATTTTATTTTATTTTATTTTATTTCATTTCATTTCATTTCATTATATTTTATATTTTATATTTTATATTTTATATTTTATATTTTATATTTTATATTTTATATTTTATATTTTATATTTTATATTTTATATTTTATATTTTATATTTTATATTTTATATTTTATTTTATTATTTTATTTTATTTTATTTTATTTTATTTTATTTTATTTTATTTTATTTTATTTTATTTTATTTTATTTTATTTTATTTTATTTTATTTTATTTTATTTTATTTTATTTTATTTTATTTTATTTTATTTTATTTTATTTTATTTTATTTTATTTTATTTTATTTTATTTTATTTTATTTTATTTTATTTTATTTTATTTTATTTTATTTTATTTTATTTTATTTTATTTTATTTTATTTTATCCAATGCACAATAATACACAATTGAATGTTATAGAGCAGGGGTCCCCAAACTTTTTACACAGGGGGCCAGTTCACTGTCCCTCGGGCTGTTGGAGGGCCGGACTATAAAAAAACCCATATGAACAAATCCCTATGCACACTGCACATACCTTATCTTAAAGTAAAAAACAAAATGGGAATGTACTATTTAGAGGGGGGAGAAGAAGTCTGAAATTCATATATGTTTATGTTTTCGTTTTAATTTTCTTTTGTTAACATCTGATTGGCTATACAAGGTTTTCTTGGCTTATAGAAAAATGTATAAAGAAAGAAGGAAGCACTTTGGCATAATGGTTAATAAGTTAGAAAAATAATTGGTGTACTTTTTGAAGGAACATTAAGGAGGGAATTTAATTTAAAAAATGAATGTAACTGGATGACAAAATTAGAAAAAAAACTTTTGCAACTTTTTTGATTATTGATATTAGTTATTAACAAAATACCGCGTTTTATTCATGGAAAATTAGATGGTACACTGTATTGTTTGAATGTATGTTAAGAGAAAAATAAAAAAAATTAACCCCCCCCAAAACAGTCCTTCCTTCCCCTGTCCCTCCACTTCTCCTTCCTTCCTTCCTTCCTTCCTTCCTTCCTTCCTTCCTTCCTTCCTTCCTTCCTTCCTTCCCTCTTCATTCCTCTCCACTTCTGTTTCCCTCCCTCTCGTTCCCTTTTATTTCTTTCTTGCTCTCTTTTCCCTGTGCTCCTGTTAATCACCGGCGGGCCGGATAAATGGCCTCAACGGGCCGCATGCGGCCCACGGGCCATAGTTTGGGGACCGCTGTTATAGAGGATATACTTGGGTAAAATATATTAGAGAAAGAATAGAAGTGAAAATATAGGAATACAATATATCAATAAGAGAATAGAAGAATATTATGAGAGTAGTATAAGAAGAATAAAATAGAAGAATAGTAGATACGATATATGAGATATAGGAGAGACAATAGGACAGGGGACGGGAGGCACGCTAGTGCACTTATGCACACGCCTTACTGACCTCTTAGGAATCTGTAGAGGTCAACTGTGGATAGTCTAAGGGTAAAATGTTGGGGAGTTAGGGGAAGATACTATGGAGTCCGGTAATGAGTTCCACGCTTCGACAACTTGATTACTAAAGTCGTATTTTTTACAGTTATCAGAAAGAAAACACCACCTTGAAAACTACCCTGTCGTTAGGACCTATGATTGTGGATTGCCAATGAAACATGTCCTTTCCTTTATTGGATGATTGGCTTATTGCATCTGACAGAGTATCATCTTATCTTCCATGCTGTTCAAAATCTACATGAATCTGCTTGGGGAAGACGGATCAGTCAATGGATTATTATTGTATGCTATCTTGTTATTGCTGTTAGCCGCCCCGAATCTTCGGAGAGGGGCGGCATACAAATCCAATAAATAAATAAATAAATAAAAAATAGATATCTAGTTCTCCAAACTCCAAGGAAACCATTGTTATCCAGCTCCAAGGAAACCACTGGTATCTTAAAATGTTTCCTAAATGAAGCAGAACAAGTTGAAGTTAAATCCAGATAAGATTAAGCTCCTGCGGAGAGACAGAAAACAGAACATTCAACCTGTGAGATTGCAAACCTGCTGAAAGAGAAAATTCACAATCTGGATATGCTCCTTGAGGGGAGCTGCCCTGGAAATAGGAGAACAAACAGAACAGCACACCTGTCAAGCAGCTGGAACAGAAGGAAGATTGGTGTGAAGGAGATTTAATTGTAATTGAGTCCCGAATGCATCTGACATGCTGGGGCTTTATTATAATACAATCTTTCCACGCTGTTCTTTCTTTTCCAATAAATTCACAGATGATGTATGTGGCAAAGAATACCTTTGCACAATAATGTCTAGTGCACCATCTGTTGCCATTTCTGGGTCACTCTGATAGTACCTCTACCTTGCTTACTGTAGAGAGTTCTATAAGGGGCTGTCCTTGAAAGATATCCATCCATCCATCCATCCATCCATCCATCCATCCATCCATCCATCCATTCACTCACTCATTCATTCATTCATTCACTCATTCACTCATTCATTCATTCGATTTTTATGCCGCCCTTCTCCTTAGACTCAGGGCGGCTTACAAAATGTTAGCAATAGCCGCTTGGCGGGACCCAGGGGAAGAGCCTTCTCTGTGGCGGCCCCAGCCCTCTGGAACCAACTCCCCCCAGAGATTAGAATTGCCCCCACCCTCCTTGCCTTTCATAAGCTCCTTAAAACCCACCTCTGCTGCCAGGCATGGGGGACTTGAGATGCTCTTTCCTCCTGGGCCTTTACAATTTCATGTGTGGTATGTCTGTCTGTATGTTTGGTTTTTTATATTAATTGGTTTTTCTAATCATTTTTAGTATTTATTGGATTATTATTGTACATTGTTTTATTACTGTTGTTAGCCGCCCCGAGTCTCCGGAGAGGGGCGGCATACAAATCCAATCAATCAATCAATCAACAAACAAACAAACAAACATTGCCCCCACAATCCGGGTCCTCATTTTACCCACCTCGGAAGGATGGAAGGCTGAGTCAACCTTGAGCCGGTGATGAGATTTGAACCGCTGACCTTCAGATCTACAAGTCAGCTTCAGCGGCCTGCAGTACAGCACTCTACCTGCTGCGCCACCCCGGCTCAGTTCTAGGTGATCCAAAATGTAACACCTATTCACCAAAGCACCTGAAGACAGAAGAAGAAGAAATGGATGGAAACAAATCAAGGAGAGAACCAACCTAGAAATAAAGAGAGGTGTCCTTATAGTAGAGGGTTTAAAGGAGAGAACCAACCTAGAAATAAAGAGAGGTGTCCTTATAGTAGAGGGTTTAAAGGAGAGAACCAACCTAGAAATAAAGAGAGGTGTCCTTATAGTAGAGGGTTTAAAGGAGAGAACCAACCTAGAAATAAAGAGAGGTGTCCTTATAGTAGAGGGTTTAAAGGAGAGAACCAACCTAGAAATAAAGAGAGGTGTCCTTATAGTAGAGGGTTTAAAGGAGAGAAGCAACCTAGAAATAAAGAGACGTGTCCTTATAGTAGAGGGTTTAAAGGAGAGAACCAACCTAGAAATAAAGAGAGGTGTCCTTATAGTAGAGGGTTTAAAGGAGAGAACCAACCTAGAAATAAAGAGACGTGTCCTTATAGTAGAGGGTTTAAAGGAGAGAACCAACCTAGAAATAAAGAGACGTGTCCTTATAGTAGAGGGGCGATTGGACAACCATTTGTGTGAAATATATAGAATTTCCCGATTAAGCAGAGGATTGGACAAGAAAGAAAACCTCCAAGATGTCAACCCTGAAGCTGGTTTGACTGAGGTCATTTTGACTGTGAGCAGTGGTGGGCAGCAGACAACAGTTTGTTTAATGACTACTCAAAGTCACAATGGCCCTGAAAAAAGTGACTTAGGATCATTTTTCACACTTACGACCATTGCAGCCTCCCCAGGGTCAAGTGATCAAATTTCAGATGATTGGCAACTGATTCATATTTATGACAGTTCAGGTGATCCCATTTTCCCCTCTTCAGACAAGCAAAAAAACCAGAGTCAGGTAACAACCACTACATGGCTTAGCAACTGCAATGATTCACGTAACAACTTTATCAAGAAAGGTTATAAAATGTGGCAAAATTCACTTAACAAATACCTCACTTAGCAACAGAGATTTTGGGCTCCGTGGCAGTCCGAAGTCGAGAACTACCTGTGTAGAGGTATGTGATCTAAACTGGCAGAATAAAATACAAAAAAATTATTTATTTAGATTTATACAGTGGTACCTCTACCTAAGAAGGCCTCTACTTACAAACTTTTCTAGATAAGAACCGGGTGGTCAAGATTTTTTTGCCTCTTCTCAAAAACCATTTTCCACTTACAAACCCGAGCCTCCGAAACTGTAACTGGAAAAGGCAGGGAGAAGCCTCCGTGGGGCCTCTCTAGGAATCTCCTGGGAGGAAACAGGGCCTCCACTTTCTCTGCACTGAAAGATGTTGAAATAAAATGCAGGGTGACCTGCATAAGCCACGCCCACAGTATGGTAGTAAAAATTTTGGTACCCCTTCACTGCTACAGAGGTATCTCTACCTACAAACGCCTCTACTTATGAACCTTTCTAGATAAGAACTGGGTGTTCAAGATTTTTTTGCCTCTTCTCAAGAACCATTTTCTACTTAAAAACCCGAACCTCTAAAACTGTAACCAGAAAAGGCAGGGAGAAGCCTCCGTGGGGCCTCTCTATGAATCTCCTGGGAGGAAACAGGGCCAGAAAAGGCAGGGAGAAGCCTCCGTGGGGCCTCTCTATGAATCTCCTGGGAGGAAACATGGCCAGAAAAGGCAGGGAGAAGCCTCTGTGGGGCCTCTCTAGGAATCTCCTTTGAGGAAACAGGGCCTCCACCCTCCCTGTGGTTTCCCCAATCACACACATTATTTGCTTTTACATTGATTCCTATGGGGAAAATTGCTTCTTCTTACAAACTTTTCTACTTAAGAATCTGGTCACGGAATGAATTAAGTTCGTAGGTAGAGGTACCACTGTATTAAAAACTTGAATACCTTACAGTGCTACCTGGCCAGCATTTTTGTGCATGCTACAATCTGATTTTTATATCAGAACTGTGGTTGCCAAATGGAAAGAAGGATGACATGGAGAACACTTCCAAACGATATGATTTAATTAATATTCTCTTAAATTTTTGCAGGGTTACTGAATTGATTGACTAAGGCAAGACTATAGATAATGCACTAAGATACAGGAGAACATTCTTCATAGCTTGAGTTTGGGTACTGAAATAAAGCCAGTCTCCTTCAGATAGTGGGGCAGATTGTATCTTGTCTGATGAGTAGAGAAGATGAAGGCTTCCATGGCTGATTTAATTTCTATGGTAATTAGTTTCTCTCTCTACCGTCTAAATGATCTATCTCCTGCAAGTGAAGAGAACAACTAGTATGGTTCCCTTGTTGTAAGGAACTTTAAATCCCGACTCCAATCTCTTGTGTGAAAGTTCTTTTGTTAAAAGAAACAAAGACAGCAAGAAATAACTTGTGCTTTGGGTTTGCTAGATTTATGACCCATCAAGCTGCAACTGAAGTATTAGTATAACAGATCACCAGGGATCTGTTAAAAAAACAGTTCTTTTTCTTTGCTGCCTGCTTTGAACTATGGATAAGGAATCAGGTGACCAACATGATAGCAGTGTTCCAGTATCTCAGGGGTTGCCACAAAGGAGTCAACCTACTCTCCAAAGCACCTGAGGGTAGAACAAGAAGCAATGGGTGGAAGCTGAACAAGGGGAGAAGCAACAATTAATCAGTGGAACAGCTTGCCTCCAGAAGTTGTGAATGCTCAAACACTGGAGGTTTTTAAGCAGATGTTGGATAACCATCTATCTGAAGTAGTGTAGAGTTTGACTAGAAGATCTCCAAGGTCCCTTCCAACTCTGTTGTTGTTATTTATTTATTTGTTGTTGTTGTTGTTATTATTATTATTATTATTATTATTATTATTATTATTATTATTTCAGTACAACACAGCAAACGAGATCACTAAATGTTTCTACTTAAGAACCTGGTCATGGATTGAATTAAGTTCTTAAGTAGAGGTACCACTGTATAGTGTGCTAGCCTGCATTTAACCTGCAATTGGCCACTTTATTCCTGCCCTTGATTGCTTCCTGTAGCAATTATGAGAACATAATTGTTCTCATTTAGCATACCTGTTGAGACTATGGGTTTGTAAACTGCAGGACATCATTCCAGTGGGTCTCTGGATTTACTGTAGAAAAGAAATAGATATGATACTTACTGGGCTACACCAAGGAGCTTCTTAATGTAGTTAAATTAATTATGGGATCTTCCTTATCCTTGGTGCATGGAAGGATGAATCTTTCTTTGGACTAACTAATGAACCTATGAGAAGGGAAAAGCAATAAATATCGGCCAGGGAAGCCCCAAGGGAATTGATTTGTATTTTTAGGAGCTAATGTTTTCGTTTAAATATTCAGGCTGCTTGTTTTGTTTTTGCAGAATATTGAGGGCATTGTCTGTAGCATGAGAGTAAATCAGCTGGGGATAAATTAAGCAATTGCTTCGCTTGATGGAAGAGAATGATGATGAGGAGAACTTGAGCATCCTTCCTAAAAATGTCAAATCCAGTTTCTAAATTTCTGCCTGGTTATTTTAGCTGGGATGTGCTAATTATTGCAAGTGGCTACCATGTACTATCCAACTGATAGTGGATGGGTCATCTATTTGGGATTGGTTTCCGTTATGTTTTATTACTGTGGGAAACATTTACCTTCTGTCTCTTTTGATAAAAGACTCCTCCTATCATTAAGTGGTACCCAAGGATTTCACATCAGAGCAAATTTTTTGTAGGCTACAGGAAATATTTATATTTATATGGATATGAATGCGTTCTGGAACTCACATCGTGTTACATACTTAAGTTATCTTCTTCTTTTTTCTTCCTTGTTTATGTTTTATTTATTTTTATTTATTTATTATTAGAGTTGAAAGGGACTTTGCAGGCGATGAAGTCCAACCTCCTGCTCAAGCAGGAAACCCTACATCACCCCAGCCAGATGGTAGTCCAATTTCCTTTTGTATGTATCAAGTGATGGGGCATTCACAACCTCCGATGGCAGGCTGTTCCACTGGTTAATCGCTCTCACCATCAGAAAGTTCTTCCTTACTGACCGCGAAAGCGATCAAGAGTTTATCATGGCTTCTATAAAGACTCCTAGTTGCAAGCTACTATGGAGAGGTTGGAAGAGTTTCCAACCTCTCCATAGTAGCTTGCAACTAGGAGTCTTTATACTAACTCCAAATTCCAATGCTCCTGATTTAGATAGGTAGGTAGGTAGGTAGATAGATAGATAGATAGATAGATAGATAGATGGATAGATAGATAGATAGATAGATAGAATTCTTTATTGGCCAAGTGTGATTGGACACACAAGGAATTTGTCTTTGATGTGTATGCTCTCGGTGTACATAAAAGAAAATATACATTTGTCAAGAATTATGTGGTACAGCGCTTAATGATTGTCATAGGGGTCAAATAAGCAACGAGGAAACAATATTAATAAAAATCTTAAGGATACAAGCAACAAGTTACAGTCATACAGCCATAATTGGGAGGAAATGGGTGAAAGGAATGATGAGAAATAGTAGTAATAGTAGTGCAGACTTAGTAAATAGTTTGACGGTGTTGAGGGCATAGTTCCCTCTAAGCTGAGCAGTGAGCAATCGCTCACTTAAAAATCATCATCAACTCAGAGTTTTCCAAACCTGCCCAGAAGCCGAGAGGGAAAGAGTGAGAGGGAAGGAGAGAGAGAGGAAGAGAGGAAGAGAGAGAAGCAGATAGAAAAAAGAGAGGAAGGAAAAGAGAAAGAAAAAGAATGGGAGTAAGGAAGAGAGAAAGAAAATCAAAATCTAGTTTGAAACTAGCTCAACTATTTAAGTGGCATTTTGATATTGATAGAGTTGCCCTATTATGAGCTCACTGTTATAGACACACAGTACAGTATTTTTATTTTGAAATTCTCTGAGGCAAAACAGGGCGGGTTTTTTGTTTGTTTGTTTGTTTGTTTGTTTGTTTATTTATTTTTTTATTATTTCTGTGCCGCCCAGTCCCAAAGGGACTGCCGCTCAGACACTATACTTTTCCGCCCACCCCCCAAAAAAATTAGAGGGAACACTGGTTGAGGGAATTATTTGTTTAGCAGAGTGATAGTGTTCTTGGGTCTAGTTGTCTTGGTGTGCGATGCTCTATAGCGACATTTTGGGAGTAGGAGTTGAAACAGTTTATGTCCAGGATAGGAGGGGTCAGTAAATATTTTCACAGCCCTCTTTTTGATTCGTGCAGTATACAGGTTCCCAATGAAAGGCAGGTTGGCAGCAATTGTTTTTTCCTGCAGTTCTGATTATCCTCTGAAGTCTATGTCGGTCTTGTTGCATTTCCAAACCAAACCAGACACTTATAGATGTGCAGATGACAGATGTAATGATTCCTCTGTAGAACTGTATCAGCAGCTTCTTGGGCAGTTTGAGCTTCCTGAGCTGGCACAGAAAGAACATTCTTTGTTGTGCTTTTTTGATGATGTTTTTGATGTTAGGTGACCATTTTAGGTCTTGAGATATGATAGAACCTAGAAATTTGAAGGTCTCTACTGTTAATACTGTGTTGTCTAGTATTGTGAGCCTGAACATTTTGTTCTGTTTCTTCAACCGAGTAGTCTTTGAATGCTTTGGAACTGGATCTCCAAGAACCTCCAGCCAATATGGCTCTGCTGGCTGATAGTTTTGCATCTGAATGCTTTTTTTGGAAAGGCAGGTGTTGATGAAAGATTGTCTACTCAAATTTATTGTTTGAATTTGTTTTTGTGTGCATTTCCTTTGCAGATATTTTGTTTTAGCATGCAACCGGGATTCCTCCTATTAGGACTTTTTATATTTTTATTGTGTTTTTCTCAGCCACAGCTAATGCTTCATTGTTGGGTTGTCAGAGGCAGCTCTTTTATCTGAGTGAGACAGAAAGAAATAAAAGCAAATATAACCCAGATTGGTCCACAATGGAAATGTACCTGTAGAATTAAATATATTTTTCACGACAGCCCTGAATGAATGGTATTTAACCCATTTTTTTCCTGTTTAAAACTTCACAGCACTGGGAAGCCCCTCACTGAATAATTGCCTGAATTGTTCAGCTTGCTGATTATAATTCAGATTCTTTCTAGAGATTTGTTTTATGATTGGGAGCACACAAGTTCACAGAAGTTAAAATATTCACCACTTTGAAGTATAGCAAGCTATTTGGGCCAGCATGAGTCATTGAACAATCTATTTGTTAGCTTCATTAAATGTTTGTCATCTTCCAATGATTATCCATAACTCAGCGGTTGATAATCCAGCAGAGAAATCTTGTTGTTAGAAATGTGTGTGTGTGTTTTTTGTGCATGTGTGTCTCTAACAGCAAGGCATTTTCTTATGTACCTGTTAACTGATTTTCTTAGTTCTGCCAAATGCCATGATGGGGTCATGTCTTACTAACTTAAATTTGGGGTGGGGGGAATGCAGAGCTAATATTGAGTCTTGGAGTCCTAGTGGACAACCATTTAAATATGAGCCAGCAGTGTGCAGCAGCTGCCAAAAAAGCCAACAAAGTTTTGGCTGCATTAGCAGAGAGATAGAATCAAGATCACACGAAGCGTTAATACCACTTTTTAAGGCCTTAGTAAGGCCACGCTTGGAATAGGACATTCAGTTTTGGTCGCCACGATGCAAAAACAATATTGGGACTCTAGAAAAAGTGCAGAGAAGAGCGACAAAGATGATTAGGGGACAGGAGGCTAAAACGCAAACATTATTTTTATGTTTTAGCCTCCAGTCCCCTAATCATCTTTGTCGCTCTTCTCTGTACTTTTTTTAGAGTCCCAATAACCCCTAACCCTCACCATTTCTCCCTTAGACTCTCCATGATTGACCTCTCCAGGTTCCTAAGAGGCCAGTAAGGGGCGTACATAAGTGCACCGGTGTGCCTTTTGTCCCCTGTCCAATTGTCTTTCCTTTCTCTCACTTATCATATATATTTTCTTTCTTTCATATATCCTCTCCTCTAAGTTCACATTTACCCTTATATATATTACTACATGTCTATTTTTCTTCCTATGTATTTGTGTATTGGACAAATGAATGAATGAATAAAATAAATAAATAAATAAATAACATCATTTTTGCATCGTGGCGACCAAAACTGAACACTGCTATCAAGTCTCCCCTGGCCCTTCTTTTCATTAAACTAGCCATGCCCAGTTCTTGCAAACATTCTATTTTAATAAAAAGAAGGACCAGGGGAGACATGATAGCAGTGTTCCAATATCTCAGGGGTTGCCACAAAGAAGAAGGTCCAACTATGATTCTTGTTTTAATCTGCAGCTCTTCCTCCTGTCTCTCAAAATCATTCCTACATATCATTATGTAGATAGAGACATTCAGTAGACAGGCATTCCCCAAGGAATGCCGCTGTTAGTATCAAATAGTAGTCAAGGAAATAGTGGGATATTGGCAGGATATTTTTGACCATCTTGTAATGAGATAAGTTCTGAAGTAATGAAATTATTTACTCAAAATTATCCTTAGAGAATTGGCCTTAAAAATTATTTCAATCAGATTGGCAGAAAAGAAAAAATATTTGCCTAATACGGCTAATAAATAGATATAGCTGAATATTTTCTGTGAAATATATCTCAGCCGAGTATTTTTCCCCTAAAGCTTAATAACACAATTTTATACTGGAATTATTTTTTAATTATGTTTGTTTTATTGGGGTGTAGTGGTCTCCAAACTTATGCAGTGGATAAACAAACAAACAAATCCAGCCCAAACCTCCCAAAATGTAGCTCTCTTTTTCCACATCACACTAAATGATTTGCTTAATAAATCAACCAGAATTGTTTGGTTCATGGGGTAAATTACATGAGAACCAATCTAATTGTGTTATAGGTTAGCCCACAATGTGACTCCAGTTATATGCTAAAGAAATGAGCCCAGGGATTTTAGTTCAGAACTCTGCATATTTTCAGTGAATAGCTTCGTTTCTGCTTAACCTGGAATTTTCTCATTAATTTACAATAGGCAGGTTATTAAAGGTTATTAAACATTTCAAAATCCTTTCCACTCTCTTGAAGATCATCCAGAGATCTGCCAGTAGATTCAAAGCTACTTCTGTCCACTCTTTGACATCTTTGCTTTTTCCCAAGCTGTTATTCATATCTGATTTGACTATGTGCCATCAAATCATTATAATCTCTTAGTAACCACATAGTTTTCTCCATGATTATCAGTATCTAACCCAATCTTTCAGGTCTTCCATTGGGTCAAGTATTGCCTCTGTAACTAAGTCTGTCTAACTGGATGTTGCTCATCCTTTTCTTCTCTTTGCTTCCATCTTTCCTAATATTGAAACCTTCTCTACAGAGCTAATATGTCTGAAATAGGATTCCACACAAAATGAAGTAATTCATGACTTAATTTAAAGCCCTTATCTGATTTCTCCACTTTCTCCCTCACCCACAGTGGAAATGTTCATCGATCATGGAAGGGGAGAAGAACAGAATTAGAATAGAGATGGAAGGGACCTTGATAGTCTTCTTGTTTAGCCCCCTGTTTAAACAGGCAAATTTCAGACAAATTACTGTCCAGTCTTTTCTTAAAAACCTCCAGTGATGAAGCACACACAATTTGTTCCACTGGTTAATTGTCTTCACTGTTCATCATAAAAAATGTTGTAAAATCAATGCCCGGTTATGTAGTGACTCACTTAAAAACCATCATGATTTAGAACTGTAATTCTGGGCTCACTTATAGACATAAGTTAAAAACTACCTACCAGCATATTATTCATTTTTCTGCAAGATCTAGGTTTTTGTTTGGATCTAGAAATTTAACGTATAAGAAGGAACTTGGGACAGAATCAAAAGAGGAATTAGCCTAGAATCCTTACATAGCTACAAGTGGACCAAATCCAATCCCTTTGAATTCCTGGAGAGTTTTATGAAGAATTTGGTGAACCATTTGATTGAAATGGTATAGGGCAGTGAGGGCGAACCTATCATGGGTGCAACAGGTGGCACGCGGAGTCATATCTGCTAGCACGTGAGCTGTTGCCCTAGTTCAGCTCCAATGTGTATGTGTGTGCCGGCCAGCTGATTTTCGGCTCATACAGAGGATCTGGGAGGGCGTTTTTTGGCTTTCAGAGAGCCTCCAGGGGAATGGGGGAGGGCGTTTTTACCCTCCCCTGGCTCCAGGGAAGCCTTTGGAGCCAGGGGAGGGTGAAGCATGAGCCTGCTGGGCCTACCAGAAGTTGGGAAACAGGCCATTTCTGGCCTCCAGAGGGCCTCCAGAGGGCCTCCAGGGGATGGGGGACCCTGTTTTCGTCCTCTCCAGGCATTGAATTATGGGTGTGGACACTCGCACATGTGCAATAGCAAGCACACATGCTCTTTTGGCACCCGAGGGGAAAAAGGTTCACCACCACTGGTATAGGGTCTCCTGCTTGAACAGGGGGTTGACTAGAGGACTTCCAAGCTCCCTTACAACTCTACTATTATGTTATTTCTTGACCTGTGTTTAACTTCAAGCAGGTGCTAACCATTAGTTGAGAAAATTCCTGGTATATATTTTTTTTTAGCAATAAGTCAGTTTAATTGGATCTTCATATATGGACCTGGTCTTTCATGCCTGCCATTATTGTTGTACATACTTCTGATCAGTTGGAGGATGATGAAGATATTGAGGACTCGGATTCAGATAGTGTTTATGAAGTGGGGGGCCCGGGGTTACAGGTAGTAGAACAGGTGGGAGGCCAGCCACAGGATGGTGCTATGAGTTCAGGATCTAGCGAGGGAGAATCAGAAGCTCACTGGGTTAACCCTAAATTCAGAAGGGCCCAAAAACGTAGAGAACAGAGGTCTGGAAGAAGATATTAAGGAGAGGAATGGGTTAAATACTGTAGTGATGTATTTGGCACATCAGGGGGTCAGTGGAGAAGAAGGGTGGAGTTTCAAAGTTGCTAAAGTAAGCAAAAGTATTCTGTGTTGTTAACCATCAGTTCTGCTGTTTTTCAAAGTCATGCTGTTAGGAAAATAAATCTTGTTAAGTGGAGCAGGAGAAGGAATGTGAGAAATGCAGCTAAGAGAGATAAAGGACCGAGTGCCTGTATGGAATGTGTTTGAATTACAGGAGAGCAGAGAAATAAATGGAGTTTCTTTATTCATGAAATGATGCATTTAATAAGAGTTATTTGTAATTGCTAAATTTCTACCAGAAACCAGAACAATTGTTTGTTTGTTTGTTTGTTTATTTAGATTTGTATGCCGCCCCTCTCCACAGACTCGGGGCGGCTCACAACAAAGTGAAAAAAACAGTTTACAACAAATCTAAATTTCTACTAAAAACATTTTAAAAACCCCATTTTCTAAACACACATACATACACACATACCATTCATAAATTGTATATGCCCGGGGGAGATGTCTCAGTTCCCCCATGCCTGACGACACAGGTGGGTCTTAAGGAGCTTACGAAAGGCAAGGAGAGTAGGGGCAGTTCTAATCTCCGGGGGGAGTTGGTTCCAGAGGGCCGGGGCTGCCACAGAGAAGGCTCTTCCCCTGGGGCCCGCCAACCGACATTGTTTAGTTGACGGGACCCGGAGAAGGCCCACTCTGTGGGACCTAATCGGTCGCTGGGATTCGTGCGGCAGCAGGCGGTCTCGGAGATATTCTGGTCCAGTGCCATGAAGGGCTTTAAAGGTCATAACCAACACTTTGAATTGTGACCGGAAGTTGATCGGCAACCAATGCAGACTGCGGAGTGTTGGTGAAACATGGGCATATCTTGGGAAGCCCATGATTGCTCTCGCAGCTGCATTCTGCACGATCTGAAGTTTTCGAACACTTTTCAAAGGTAGCCCCATGTAGAGAGCATTACAGTAGTCGAACCTCGAGGTGATGAGGGCATGAGTGACTGTGAGCAGTGAGTCCCTGTCCAGATAGGGCCGCAACTGGTGCACTAGGCGAACCTGGGCAAACGCCCCCCTCACCACAGCTGAAAGATGGTTCTCTAATGTGAGCTGTGGATCGAGGAGGACGCCCAAGTTGCGGACCCTCTCCGAGGGGGTCAATAATTCCCCGCCCCCAGGGTAATGGAGGGACAGATGGAGTTGTCCTTGGGAGGCAAAACCCACAGCCACTCCGTCTTATGGGAGGATGAATGAAAGAATTAAGTAAAGGGATAGAGAGGTTGTTGAGATGATGGCTAGCTTGCTGGAGAGTGACGACTGACCATTGGAAAGTTCTCTGAAGTGGTTGTGGGAATCATACTGACTCGTAGGCAGTTGAAATGTCTTGGACTGGGATTTAGCTTGGGGTAAATGGGTGACTGTTTCAATTGATCTAATCTTGCTTATGGATAAAGCAGGCTAGCTTCTGCTGTTGGTACAATAGGATGATAGAGGGTTTTCTTGGGATTCTGGCATATTTAATTCTTTAAACATTTTGTAAATCTACAGAGGCGGTTTCCTGGGTTTGCCCTCAAATTTGGATACCACCAAGGAGCAATCCTGCATGTTTTCCAGAGCATGAAATGCATGAAAAAAATCTGGAGCATTAGAGAAGCAGAGGTGCCTTCACATACAGGAAATTTACAATGTTCAGTGCTACTTGGGGTGGGGGGAGCTTTTGGCTGGTACCAACTGGCTGCAGGTGGATTTGGGATGAAAAGCATTCTGTGACTCATCTGCCCATTATTCTGATTTTGTAATTTGCATGAGTTATTTTTTTTCCATACTCAATTAAGTATTACATTAGTGTAGCAAATGTATGCTTCCAAAATCAAATTTTAAAAAGCCAACTGAAGTTGCTAAAGTTGAGAAAAACTGGCCTAGAAAGCAAAGGGAAAAAAAATTATCTAAGAGCTAAACTCCCTTTCCTAATAGATGGAGTAATAGAAAGTGAATCAGCTTTCCATCAATTCGGGGGAGGGTGTTTTGCAGGAAAGAAAAGACTGAACTTCAGCTTTCTCAGCAAGGGGTTAGCTTATTGCAGATTTTTTTTGGGGGGTGGGGATGGTGGCAGTTTCTGTAAAAAAAACCCAACAACTTTTGGGTTGCTCAGCCAACAGATTATAGAACAAAGAGACCAGTTATAATCTTTTAACATTGCTTTAGCTTAGCTTATCCATTTTCTGCAAAGTCTATTTCTTTTTTGCACAAAATATTTGCATCATGCACAGCAGCGCACACACACAGAGATTGTCAATTGGTATTTTCTTCATAGGAATCGATGCCGAGTTGCATTTTCCTAGGATCTTTAATCAGGGATTTTGAATTTTTAGTCCACCCTGCAACTCATTGTAGGAACTGTTGGTCATCATTAAAACCAAGACCGATAGAAACATAGAAACATAGAAGACTGATGGCAGAAAAAGACCTCATGGTCCATCTAGTCTGCCCTTATACTATTTCCTGTATTTTATCTTAGGATGGATATATGTTTATCCCAGGCATGTTTAAATTCAGTTACTGTGGATTTACCAACCACGTCTGCTGGAAGTTTGTTCCAAGGATCTACTACTCTTTCAGTAAAATAATATTTTCTCATGTTGCTTTTGATCTTTCCCCCACCTAACTTCAGATTGTGTCCCCTTGTTCTTGTGTTCACTTTCCTATTAAAAACACTTCCCTCCTGGACCTTATTTAACCCTTTAACATATTTAAATGTTTCTGTCATGTCCCCCCTTTTCCTTCTGTCCTCCAGACTATACAGATTGAGTTCATTAAGTCTTTCCTGATACGTTTTATGCTTAAGACTTTCCGCCCTTCTTGTAGCCCGTCTTTGGATCTGTTCAATTTTGTCAATATCTTTTTGTAGGTGAGGTCTCCAGAACTGAACACAGTATTCCAAATGTGGTAGGTTGGTAGTTAGGGTGCAATTGCTGGCAGGGGCTTCCTGGTGTTTCTTTTTCAATCGTGCAATGTCTTTCTCCAAATTCTTGGCACTTGGAAATAATAATATGTATACAGAAAATTAAACTGCCCTTTAACTCAGTGAATCCAGTAGAGACATTGATTCAGTTAGAAACTGCATGCTGTGTGCATTTTTTTAAAAAGAATGCTACCTAATCATTATTGAAGAAGAGGCCAGTATTTACCATTTAATTTAAAAAAACCCACACATTTATTTTTAAGTACTCTACCTGATATTTTGCTTTATGGGCAGAATCGCTTTGAGACAAGTTGCTGGACAAAACGGTCCACATCATATTTGAATGCTTGTAGCCCAACTGAACCTTTTGTTACTTAACTTTTTAGAAAATATGCAAAGAATTGCATTGTTAAATAAAGTCCCCGTGATTGTTTAGCATGGCATTTTGATAAAGTACTTCTTTATCATATGCAGACTGAATTTCTCACTGGCATCTCAGTTTATTGTTCCAGCCCTGCGGTTGCCTGGCTTATGTGTCAGTGTTTTCTGCCTTATAAATATTAAGAAGCCAGCTCCTGACTCCTAATGGGAGCTTGTGAACAGATCCTGGCTTTTATGCCAACTGTATGACTCGGAAGTGTGTTTGTAGGAGAAAGAACGTGTACTATGGAAGAAGGCGGAAAATTGGAGGGGGCAGAAATCAGTTTTGTTTGCTTACATTCAGAAGGGGTAAGTGAGTCTTCGTGCTATTTCCTGCATCTATCTTGCCAGAAGTGCTGAAAGCATCTCATCCCATGGGGTTGTGTTTCATTGCCGGCCTTCTGTTGTTTTGAGAAGGAGAAAAAGAGGAGGTTGCTTTGCACACTGAATCTTCTTTCCACACTGTTGTGGTTGGGAGACAATGTTGGTGTGGCCTTATTGTTGATTTTTTTTTAGTAGATCCTACAGGAATATGGCATTTTTCACGTGCAACCTCCTTCAAAGGATCTCAGGATGTTGACAAACACAGCCTCTAACAAAAAGGTGAACACTCACCCAGTTTCACAGGATTGCTCTCGTGGGAAGCAAAAAATCACCGAAATCTCATGCGCGCGCATGTCCTCTCACAACATAGAAACATAGAAACATAGAAACATAGAAACATAGAAACATAGAAACATAGAAACATAGAAACATAGAAACATAGAAACATAGAAACATAGAAACATAGAAACATAGAAACATAGAAACATAGAAACATAGAAACATAGAAACATAGAAACATAGAAGTCTGACGGCAGAAAAAGACCTCATGGTCCATCTAGTCTGCCCTTATACTATTTTCTGTATTTTCTCTTAGGATGGATATATGTTTATCCCAGGCATGTTTAAATTCAGTTACTGTGGATTTATCTACCACGTCTGCTGGAAGTTTGTTCCAAGGATCTACTACTCTTTCAGTAAAATAATATTTTCTCATGCTGCTTTTGATCTTTCCCCCAACTAACTTCAGATTGTGTCCCCTTGTTCTTGTGTTCACTTTCCTATTAAAAACACTTCCCTCCTGGACCTTATTTAACCCTTTAACATATTTAAATGTTTCGATCATGTCCCCCCTTTTCCTTCTGTCCTCCAGACTATATAGATTGAGTTCATTAAGTCTTTCCTGATATGTTTTATGCTTAAGACCTTCCACCATTCTTGTAGCCCGTCTTTGGACCTGTTCAATTTTGTCAACATCTTTTTGTAGGTGAGGTCTCCAGAACTGAACACAGTATTCCAAATGTGGTCTCACCAGCGCTCTATATAGCGGGATCATAATCTCCCTCTTCCTGCTTGTTATACCTCTAGTTATGCAGCCAAGCATCCTACTTGCTTTCCCTACCGCCTGACTGCACTGTTCACCCATTTTGAGACTGTCAGAAATCACTACCCCTAAATCCTTTTCTTCTGAAGTTTTTGCTAACACAGAACTGCCAATGCAATACTCAGATTGAGGATTCCTTTCCCCCAAGTGCATTATTTTACATTTGGAAACATTAAACTGCAGTTTCCATTGCTTTGACCATTTATCTAATAAAGCTAAACAACATTTTACTTTCTGCACATGTGCAGAAGCAAAATCTCACCAGGATGCATGCATGTGCCTGCCAATCACCCACAACTGTGTGCGCAGTGCACTGGTAGCGGCAGTGAATAGGAAGCCCCGCCTTCTGCAGTTCCTTGGGATGTAGAAGCCTTCAGCTGAGTGACCCGTTAAGGAGCTTTGCTAATAGCAATAGCACTTAGATATATATACCGTTTCACAGTGTCAGAGTTTCAATGGAAGCCCTAATTAATTCATGAGCCTCAAGCCAAGTTTCAAAAGGAATCCAGTTATTTATTAGGAGCAACATGCCGGGACATACCCAAGTGGAGTTAACTCTGCCCCATGTAATTTACGCCCCAACTATGACTCTGCTTTCCCCACTCCTCCCAGGGTGCGTCATAAATCACATCCTCCAATGAAGCAATTTCACAGGCTATAGAGAATACACTGTTCCGACTGGCCTGGTAATCTAGGATACAACCTTGAGGAAGGTATGTGCGGAATGTGCTTCTGGTTGCTGAAGGGTTGCTCCATTAGCTTCCTCCTGCTGCCTATGACAACTCGAGAGCAGGCCAGGAATGAGTTGACACACGGTGCTTTACCACCCTCTCTAAGTCGTTTACAGAGTGAGCATATTTCCCCCAACAATCTGGGTCCTCATTTTACTGACCTCAGAAGTACAGAGGCTGAGCCAATCTTGAGCCGGTGATGAGATTTGAACCGCTGACCTACAGATCTACAGTCAGCTTCAGTGGCATGTAGTACACTCAGTGACCTGCTGCGCCAATCCAGCTCGTTTCAAGATGTTGAAAAAAATATTGTATTGTAGACTACTCCAATTCAAGATTCCAGTTGGGGCCTTGATTGAACATAGAAGAAGACCAGGAGTCAAATAACGCATTGTGGGATTAGGATCAAACTCCTGGAGTGACCAGTAAGTTAACCCTGCAGTACTGCATTCTAACCACTGCACCACCACAGCTCGACTACTGTAATGCTCTCTACATGGGGCTACCTTTGAAAAGTGTTCGGAAACTTCAGATCGTGCAGAATGCAGCTGCGAGAGCAATTATGGTCTTCTCTAAGTATGCCCATATCACTACAACACTCCACAGTCTGTATTGGTTGCCGATCAGTTTCCGGTCACAATTCAAAGTGTTGGTTATGACCTATAAATCCCTTCATGGCACCGGACCAGAATACCTTCGGGACCACCTTCTACCACACGAATCCCAGCAACCAGTTAGGTCCCACAGAGTGGGCCTTCTCCGGGTCCCGTCGACTAAACAATGTCATTTGGCGGGACCCAGGGGAAGAGCCTTCTCTGTGGCGGCTCCGACCCTCTGGAACCAGCTCCCCCCTGAGATTAGGATTGCCCCCACCCTCCTTGCCTTTTGCAAATTCCTTAAAACCCACCTCTGCCATCAGGCATGGGGGAACTGAAACATCTCCCCATTGTCCATGTTGTTTGGTGTTAGATTGATTGTGTGCTTGTTTTTTAATATTCTGGGGTTGTTTTTTATGAATTTTTTAGCTTAAAATTGTAATTGGATTGGTGGGTATTGGATTTGTTATTATGCATTGTTTTTACCATTGTTGTCAGCCGCCCCGAGTTTGCGGAGAGGGGCGGCATATAAATCCAATAAATCTAATCTAATCTAATCTAATCTCCAACTGAAAGTGATTTGCATGCGCTCCTAATTATTTCCTGGCTGCCAATCATGTTGTGTATCTGTTAAGGAGCGTGCAGTCAGCTGTCAGTCAGTAAAAGCAACCTGCAGTACTGCATTCTAACCACTGTGCCACCAGGATCGTAATGGACATTATCTCAATAATGTCATCCTTAAAATTACTGAGCAATCACAAAATAGAGCAGCATTCTCAAAGGGACAACCTTTCAACCAAAACACGAACACTCTGGCTATAATTTGTCTTGTTTAGCATATTGACGTAGTTGCTTTTAACTTCTGCCATTTCCACATCGTCGAAGTTCTAACAGAATGTGAAAATAATATCAAGGTAAGAAAACAACGAACTTTTAACCTTTACAATGAGCTGGTTTCCCTAATGCCCTGGGCTCACTTGGGAATGGGCTTGGATGTCGTGACATGTTTTCAAATGCCTTAGCTTCCGAATGAAAGGTTCATCGTAAAAAAAAAAAAAGGATTGGCGTTCCTCGGCGGTAACTACCATTACTTTGGCGGTGATCAGAGCTGCAAGAGCTCGCAGTGGGATTTCAAGCCCTAGCTGTTGCTAAGCATATTCAGCAACATCAACAATCAGGAGGGAGATATAATTGGGAAGTAATAATTCCCATGGCTCTTGATTCCCAGGATGTTCCTCTTGCATTGCCTGGTCTGTTCTTGTAGCTTTGAAAGGAAAATGTTGAACTGAATTGAAGGGAACTTTATTTGGCCAAGCGTGATTAGAAACATAGAAACATAGAAGACTGACGGCAGAAAAAGACCTCACGGTCCATCTAGTCTGCCTTATACTATTTCCTGTATTTTATCTTAGGATGGATATATGTTTATCCCAGGCATGTTTAAATTCAGTTACTACGTCTGCTGGAAGTTTGTTCCAAGGATCTACTACTACGTCTGCTGGAAGTTTGTTCCAAGGATTTACTACTCTTTCAGTGAAATAATATTTCCTCGCGTTGCTTTTGATCTTTCCCCCAACTAACTTCAGATTGTGTCCCCTTGTTCTTGTGTTCACTTTCCTATTGAAGACACTTCCCTCCTGAACCTTATTTATCCCTTTAACATATTTAAATGTTTTGATCATGTCCCCCCTTTTCCTTCTGTCCTCCAGACTATACAGATTGAGTTCATTAAGTCTTTCCTGATACGTTTTATGCTTAAGACCTTCCAACATTCTTGTAGCCCATCTTTGGACCCGTTCAATTTTGTCAATATGTTTTTGTAGGTGAGGTCTCCAGAACTGAACACAGTATTCCAAATGTGGTCTCACCAGCGCTCTATATAAGGGGATCACAACCTCCCTCTTCCTGCTTGTTATACCTCTAGCTATGCAGCCAAGCATCCTACTTGCTTTTCCTACTGCCCGACCACACTGCTCACCCATTTTGAGACTGTCAGAAATCACACACCCCCAAATCCTTCTCTTCTGATTAAACACACAAGGTATTTGTCTCCGATACAGAAGCATTCAATCACGGGCAAAGCAACAGAATAATCATAATCATACCAATGAAAAGGAGGATCATAATAAGGAGGATAAATACTACTACTATGGGCACACTACTTTGGTATACAATGGTACCTCTAGATATGAGCTGCTCCACATGCGAGTATTCCAAGTTACGAGCCGCGACGTGAGCGAAAATTCTGTTCGACACCCGAGCTCAAATTTGGGATATGAGCCGAGCTTCCGCTAGGTGGCACAAGAATCTCCTTGCTTCCGGTTAGCTCAGCGCGAAAAACAAAGTCTAAAGGCATTTGTTCGAGATGCGAGTTGATTGACTTACGAGTTCGGGTCTGGAACGAATTAAACTCGTATGTCGAGGTACCACTGTAATATACATAGACATTAGACGGCACTGTGAGAATTAGGTGTTCAGCAGAATGATGGCAAGAGGGAAAAACATGTGTCGCTGTTTGGACGTGCAATGTCCTATGGCGCCATCCCAAGGGGAGGAGTTGAAATAGTTTATGTCCAGGATGTGAAGGATTTGCGGACTTCTTCTCAGCCTTCCTGCTGACTTGCACAAATATATAGATCTTCTATGAAAGGCAGGCATAAACAATTTGGCTAACTTAACACCTTCTCTAGTACAGTGGTACCTCATGATACGAACTTAATTGGTTCCAGGAGGAGGTTCGTAAGGTGAAAAGTTCGTAAGATGAAACAATGTTTCCCATAGGAATCAGTGTAAAAGCAAATAATGCGTGCAAATCCTTCAGGAAAATCCCAAACTTTAGTAGGGAGGCGAACAGAGGGCAGGGAGGAGCAGCTAAAGGGGGTGGGTGGAAGAAGCAAGGCTAGGCTAAAGGGTGAGTGGGAAGGAAGAAAGGCAAGGGGGCGCCCCTCCCTTTTCTTTCTTCAAAAGACACCCTTTCAGTGCCTCTGCAAGCACGCTGTTCTCCTACTTATTTAAATGCAGTCATTTCCCCCTCCAAGCGGCCCCTCCCTTTTCTTTCTTCAAAAGACACCCTTTCAGTTCCTGCAAACACGCTGTTCTCCTAGTTATTTAAATGCAGTCTTTTCCCCCTCCAAGCCGCCCCTCCCTTTTCTTTCTTCAAAAAAGGGGAAAAAAAGAAACCCCTTCATCCCAGCAGCGGCAGCTTGGGTTCATAAGGTGAAAATAGTTCGGAAGAAGAGGCAAAAAAAATCTTAAACACCAGGTTCGTATCTTGAAAAGTTCATTAAAAGAGGCGTTCGTAAGATGAGGTACCACTGTATTTATTTATTTTTTTTAAAAAAAATCTAACAGTATCTTATTCCTTATCAATATCAAATTACAAAAATTCATCATTCAATCCTACTTAGCAAAAGAACTGACAGAGATATTATAATACTGTATATATATTAATTGTAATAAAAATATCAATTTTATAATCCAAGCTTATCTTTTTTTCTACGAAATAAAGCAGCAGAAATCTCTACTTAGCTACCAGAACCAAAACATACACTGATTCACTTCATAAATCTTCTTTTCATTTATTTTAAAATCAATCTTTAATCTTATCACATTGAGTTCTCATCACTTTCTCCTTGATTCCTTCTAGGATCAGTTTGAACATTTCCTCTTTGTCTCTTCTCAGCAACCATTTCATTTCATTTCATTTCATTTTACTGGATTTGTATGTCGCCCCTCTCCGTAGACTCAGGGCGGCTAACAACAGTGGTAAAAACAACATACAAAAATCCAATACTAAAGAAGATAAAAACCCTTATTTTAAAACCAATCATACATACAAACGTACCATACATAAATTGTAGGAGCCTAGGGGGAAAGAGTATCTCAGTTCCCCCATGCCTGACGACAGAGGTGGGTTTTAAGAAGCTTATGAAAGGCAAGAAGGGTGGGGGCTATTCTAATCTCTGGGGGGAGTTGGTTCCAGAGGGCCGGGCCGCCACAGAGCAGGCTCTTCCCCTGGGTCCCGCCAAACGACTCTGTGGGACCTAATTGGTCACTGGGATTCGTGCGGCAGAAGGCGGTCCCGGAGATAACCTGGCCAGGTGCCATGAAGGGCTTTATAGGTCATAACCAACACTTTGAATTGTGACCGGAAACTGATCAGCAACCAATGCAGACTGCAGAGTGTTGGTGTAACATGGGCATATTTAGGAAAGCCCATGATAGCTCTCGCAGCTGCATTCTGCACGATCTGAAGTTTCCGAACACTTTTCAAAGGTAGCCCTCGGTTCTACACTTAAACTTTCCTTGGTTCTACACATTTGTTTTCCAAATCCAAAGTAAGAAGATTTTCCAAGTCGTTCTTTAGATTTATTATTTGTATGTCTCCTTTGATTATTAAGACTACAGCTGATTTCATTTGTAAATCCATTCTGGCATCCTTTCATATTATTTTTATGCTCACCCAATCTTGTGTGTAACTTCAGAGTAAATTATTCTCAAACGGCCTTAAGAGTCAAATAGTGTTGCGCCTTTGTATTAATAGCCCATTACTTTTTGACCAATCCTTTGTTCTTCTTGGTTCCCTGCAGCCAGCCTTCAAGTCCCACTTTATCATCTCTTTATTTTGCAATCAACAAAGCTTTCCCATTGGAAGGTTTCTTACAATTAGTTTCAAAGGCTTCATATACTTGTTTTATAATTTTTAAAGCACCCCACAGGAAATATTCTTTCAAGGCCCTCCAGTCACTTAACTTTCCAAAATGTTTTAGTACCCCTTCATTGTGTTTTTTCAAAAATTGAAGCTTCTCTTATTAATCCTTAAACTTAATCAAAGCTTGTTTTGTCCAGGGTAGAAGGAAAAATCTCCTGTGTAATAGAGTTTGTGTTTCTGAAAGTTCTTAACTCCAAGAAAACAGTAATAAGCAACTTCCTAAAGTAATTAAAAGAAGTAGGTGAACTCAGTGTCTCTTTGATAGGTGCCTTAAGCAAGGTGAATAGTCCCCTGATCTTTCAGACCCACTGGGAGACACTGTTTTATGATCTTTTCACAGAGAGAATCTATATGGAACCCAATATGAGTAATGGTAGAGCCTATCCATTCACCAGCTTCTATTTCAACCAGCTCTACAAAAAGTACAATATCTACGGGACCGCTTCTTGCCACATATCTCCCAGAGACCAATAAGAGCACATAGAGTTGGCCTCCTCCAGGTCCCGTTGACTAAGCAATGCAGGTTGGCGGGGGAGGGCCTTCTCTGTGGCTGCCGCGGCTCTATGGAACCAACTACTTCCCGATGTCTGTATTGCTCCCACCCTACTGGCCTTCCATAAAGTCACGAAGACCTGGCTTTTTTTGGCTGGCCTGGGGGCCATGAATTATACATCTTTCATGGCCAAACTGTATGAATAGTGTGGATGCATGTGATTTATATAATAAATTGATTTTTATTATGGGTTTTTTAGTTTTAGATATTATATTCGACTTCTTTTTGCTTTGTATCTTTTTGTGTTTGTATTATACTATTTTGCAAGCCACCTGAGTCCTTCGGGATTGGGCAGCAAAGAAGTTGAATAAATAAATAAGTTGTGCTGCCCAGGAAGTTCAGTAACTTGTTTATTCTTTGGTGAACAACATTCTGCTTTTCCATCTTTCTAGCAGTGCAAGGTGATATGAGATTTTCTAGAAAATGAAAGAAAGGATTTTTTAATCTCACTGTACTGCGTTTCAGAGCATATGACTATAATACCAAACAAGTATCAAAAGGAAGATTGGAATTACGTGTTTAGGCTAGCTGACATATTTCTCAATCTTCTATCATGATCCAATGGCATCATATTTTCAATCAGTAGGTTGAATTCTCTTCTTATAATGTACAATAGAATAGTGTATGGGATGACTGGATTTAATTAAACCAATAACACTGGACATTTTTTTTTTTCAAAAGCTTTGCTTCCTGAAAAACTTTTGGTGATTATAATGGGCCCCTTCAAACTGAACCCAAACCAGGGATGAGTTCTAAGTTACCTCAATGCTGCTTCACTTCCTACTGTGCCATGCACGCATGTGTAATAATAATAATAATAATAATAATAATAATAATAATAATAATAAAATAGAATTTTATTGGCCAAGTGTGATTGGACACACAAGGAATTTGTCTTGGTGCATATGCTCTCAGCGTACATAAAAGAAAAAGATACATTTGTCAAGAATCATGTGGTTGTCATAGGGGTCAAATAAGCAATGAAGAAACAATCAATATTAATAAAAATCTTAGGATATAAGCAACAAGTTAAAGTCATAAAGTCCTAAGTGGGAGGAAAAGGATGATAGGAATGATGAGAAAAAACTAGTAGAAATAGAAAAGCAGACTTAGTAAAAAGTCTGACAGTGTTGAGGGAATTATTTGTTAAGTAGAGTGATGGCGATAATAATAATTTATTAGATTTGTATGCCGCCCCTCTCCACAGACTCGGGGCTGCTACTGCCAATGCCAAAAACCAAAAAGAAGATGGTGTCATATACGGCACTACCATTGTAGTTGGTTTGGGGGGTGTCCAGCCGATGATCACTCCTGATTAGGCGAGTGGGGAAAAATTCCCACTAAAGAACCAATCCAAACTGAGAGCAACTTACCTCTGACCCAAACATAATTTCAAAATGGCTGTATCGCATAGGAATCTTGAAAATATGAAATTAAATTTTAGTGACTATAATGTATAGAATTGTATAATGTTTCTGCCAGATTAAATGAGTTCAACACAGCCCAAAACGTTTTGTTGATTTCCATTTGTAGTACTGTTTATGCATCTCATGCAGTGTTCAACTATATCAGCCAGTATTCCAGTTGCTTGCTGGATATGTTTCAAACAACAATTTCATGTCTCATATGTTTATTTCATGTGTGCAGCCCACCTAACAGGTACCGGAGTATGTACATTGCCGTTGTGTGAAAACATAAGATTTCTATAAAATGATTCATGGTAGATTAAATTGCAGGTTATTTTCATATATATTTTTGACTGCTATACTCAGCAGGCAAAAATCCATAAGTTATACCCAAATGTGTTCAGGAAGCAAAATCTTTGTTATCCAGTGTATTCAGTGGAAACTATAATCAATAGCCTATAACACTAACTTAGCAATTTTCACAAGAAGGGTGTCAAAGACATCAAATATTAGGATGGGTAATGCAAAATTGTCATTTACCCAGGCAAATGCCTGGAGTATATATCTACTGATGAAGGATTTATCCCCAAATATATACTAGATTATTATTCCCTTTCTCCTTGCCTGGCTTTTATCAATCTTATGTTTCAATAACTATAGAGAAGGATATTTCTCCTTATTTGGGGATTATAGTCTTGACCCATCCATTTGCCTGGAAAATATTTCTCTCAATATTAGCTTGGCGTTCTAAATCAATTTATGCCTCTGAAATTTAGGGGAAAGTCCCACAGTCAGGTTCGTATTTATTAATAAATTGCAATAAATTCAAGGCAGGCAAGAATAGAGATGAAACTCATTCTAAACTTTATACGGGGAAATCATCATGTTCCACACTACAAAAAAAGACATTGAAACTCTGGGAAAAAAATACAGAAGAGGTCAACCAGAATGATAAAGGAACTGGAAACCAAAGCATACAAGGAAAGGTTGCAGGAAAGGTTGCTGGTCCAGGGAGGACATGATAGCAGTCTAGCAGAACACAAGAACAAGGGGACACAATCTGAAGTTAGTTGGGGGAAAGATCAAAGGCAACATGAGAAAATATTATTTTACTGAAAGAGTAGTAGATCCTTGGAACAAACTTCCAGCAGACGTGGTTGGTCAATCCACAGTAACTGAATTTAAACATGCCTGGGATAAACATATATCCATTGTAAGATAAAATACAGGAAATAGTATAAGGGCAGACTAGATGGACCATGAGGTCTTTTTCTGCCATCAGTCTTCTATGTTTCCATGTTTCTATATATACTTGAGGGGCTGCCACAGTGAGGAGGAGGTCACAATTATTTCCAAAGCACCAGAGGGCCAGACAAGGAGCAACAGATGGAAGCTGGCCAAGGAGAGACTCAACTGTACCATGGGAACTTCTGAGCATGTGCAGAAGCCAAATTTCCGCTACTGCACATTCATCATCATATTGGGTTTTTTTGGGAGGGGGGAGTTGCAATTTTTTAAAAAAAAAATTGGCACTGCGCATGCCAAACTGCTTTTTCCCGCATACCACCACTCTGCTTAACAACTAATTCCTACAACACAGTCAAATAATTTATTAAGACTGTATTACTATTATTCTTCTCATCCTTCCTAGTGCCTATCTCTTCCCACTTATGATATAATCATGTTGCTTGTATCTTGAATTACATTGTTTTTATTTGTTTCCTCATACAATTTGATAGCTTATTAGTAACCTTGTTTTATTTGTTTCCTCATACAATTTGATAGCTTATTAGTAACCTTGACAAGTGTTGTATCTTTTTATTTTTGATGGATTTATTTTATTCTCCTTAAGTACACTGAGAACATATACACCAAATACAAATTCCTTGTGTGTTCCTTGGCCAATAAAGAGTTCTGTTCTACTTAACCTACTACCCAGAGATTTCATAGTATGTCTCAGCAATACCTTAAATAGGTCAGACTCTTCTAAGGTTATTTTTTTTTAAAATCAATTCACAGTAACACAAAGATTTGGCACATTAGTTCTATTAAAAATATCCATTGGATAGAATATTGTTCTATTAACATGAAAGTGGGTTTTCTAGGTATTGATTCACCTGTTCCTTTAAAGTATGTGCTATCCATGTCTATGCTATTGAAGCTTTTATGTAAATATTTTTAATTTAGAAAAGAGCTCTATTTTTTGGTGTATAAGCCAATATGTTTTTTTTAAATGGCCTTTTGATATTTTTTAACCGCTCCTTTCCTGCTCTTCCTCCTCCTCTACCTCTTCCTTCATGTAAAATACAAAAAAGACAAGGAAAAAAAGGATTATAAAGAAAGAAGAATGTGTAGGAAAAAAAGCAAAATTGGAGAGTGCAAACAGAAAGGGAAAAGAAGCTATAGAAAATAGCAACTTGCCTCTTTCTTTGATAGAGATAAAAAACTAAAAATCAATGACCCTTTGAACTAGAATAAATCATAACAAATGGTATTCCATCATCATAAACAAGTCCAACCCCTCTGGAATTCGGTTGACTCTGATCTAATACCAAGGTAGTACTGTTAATTGAATAGATTCTTCTGTATAGGCATAATTAGTCATAAGTCAGTTTAATTGGAACTTTATGTGTGGACCTGATCTTTTGTGCTTCACAATTATTCACTTGCTTCATCTACAGTCCGCAGGTCCCGGTTCCAAGGTATTCAGGGGCTATTAAAATGGGTAGTGTTTCTTGACAATTGCTGTTGGTTAAATTCATATTAATGCTATAGGAAGAAGTGGAAGCTAGCATCTGAATGCAGTGTACACTCTCTAAGGACATCAGTTCCAATAAAGGAGAATATTTGTTGCTCAGGGTTGAAATGAAACCAAGCTCAGAGAGCACCAAGGACATAAGTAAAGGGGAACAAATACACATAAGAGTCAAGGGAATGAAACTATCTTATCAAATGCATTTTTTTTAAATAAAAAAACCCCCTAGTCTGCAGAAAGATTAATCTGGTACAGAATGTGGGGTCAAAGGAGAAGGAGAGTGTGAGAACAATTGGATTATTGACTAGTCAGGAATAAATTTTAATTGTAAATCTAATCAGCAAAGGGGTGAAATCCTGTCTCCAGGGGACAATCAACAGAGAGATGATGAGACAAGAATGAGTTTTAATATGCTGGTAATGAGACTTTGTGTGGTGAGGAGTGATCCATCATCAGAATGGTCCCAAGATAAGCAGGGCTCAACCACTTATCAAAGTGATCAGGCAAGTAGTTTAGAAGCAGGATGGATGAAAATCAGGACGTCTAGTGGCCTACCAGTTCAGGGGACTCTTTGCCTTTTTCAATGTTAATTTGTTAACCCTAGTCTCTTAGTTTTATAGCAGAACAATTTGGGAATGACCTCAGGATCATGTGATTCTCCAGACCACCCAATTCCTCCCATAATCAGCAGCAGCAAATGAGAAAAGAACTGATAGGTTGTGTGCTCTCCCGTGCCTACACAGATTGAAAACAAAGGAGAAATCCATGCGATGATATTTCAAATCAGTCTTTTTATATAGGAAGCCTCATTTATACAAACCAAATTCATGCATGCGAATTCAGCTTGGCAGCTTCCCAGTGAGAGGAATTAAAAGATAACAGTCCAGTGTCTAGGCTGCTGCCGAAGATCAAAGCTAATTTGCACATTCCTTTATGAGATAAAGGCCACTGAAGCTGACTGTACATCTGTAGGTTAGCGGTTCAAATCTCATCACCGGCTCAAGGTTGACTCAGCCTTCCATTCTTCTGAGGTAGGTAAAATGAGGACCTGGATTGTGGGGGCAATACACTGGCTCTATTAAAAAGTGCTATTGCTAACATGTTGTAAGCTGCCCTGACTCTAAGGAGAAGGGCGGCATAAAAATCAAAGAAAGAAAGAAGGAAAGAAAGAAAGAAAGTCTCCAGTTTCACTGACTTACAGTTACAGCTTTCCAGACTCTCCCCAGAAAGGTCAATTCTACTCCAAGTATTTCAACAGAGAAATAACAGTTGGCTAGCGTAACATGGCTGGAACCCCAAACATCAACTGACTCCGTTACAAAACATTGAAACTTCACCCCGAATTTACATCAGCCAACAATTCCCTAGCGTTAATAAACTACAAAATACTTCCTTTTCCCATACAAGTATTCTTGTCTTTTTCTTAGTCTTCTAAAGTGGACATCTAGCAAAGGTTCATAGTCTTCCTCTTCCTCCTCTAAGTCAGACCCTACTGTCATTGGCATATCTTCCACCTCTGGTGGTCTTTCAGGTTCATCCATGTCTATCTCTCCCTCACTCTCACTCTCTGAATCAGCTGGCAAAACCACTGGCCCAGTGTACCAAGATGGGCCTGGCTCATCCTCCTCAGGATCTGTCATTACCAGAGTTGGTTGAGGACCACTCACGACAGGTTGGGAGCTTAGCTGGAGCCCTTGAATTATTGTGAGTAGAAAGATACCTTGTATTCTTCAGCTTCTTAGTTGCTTTTCCGGTGTCCTAAGAGGATTGTGAACCTCAGTTTTCTCAGCAGTTGTAAAACCACTTCTGCTTTCTCGCTCAGAAAATGTGAGCAGAAAATAGAATTTAGGTACTCTACCCTCCACCTTCCCATCTTAACTAAGTGAGTGGTTTCCTAAGAAACGTAGGGAAAGATTACAGCTTTTCATATAATGTGAAAGTGGCAATCAGAGGCAGTTTAAAAGAAAAAAAAAGTCTAAGGTATTTTGCAGCAAACCTTCTCTATTCTTTCCCTTCCCCCCCACTTAGGTTTAGTTATGACTCATGGCCATTATCTTCATCTTCAAAGCACTGGTTTCTCAAATCATCCACACTTCTCCAAGAAATACAGTAATAATTCTTTAATCTTCCCACTGAGGTTAGGAACACAGATAATAGTTTCAGACAGACCAATCAAAAGTTCACATGAGGTTTTGCATTGGTCATAAATCATTTCTGGACTTGCTTGATTTCATGACCTTAACTCATTTAGAATGTATCTATTGCTTTCTGGCTCCATTCTGGTTTATGTGAAATCAGATCAGGATTGGTTTAATTGATTGTTTTTATAGTGTTGCAAGGCATCTGAAGGACATTGTTTTCCAACTCATGAGAATTCTTATCTCATTCCCTTCTTTTAGATCCTGGACTCATGTCAACCTTTCTTTGCCTATCTCTTGATTATAAGGCCAAACTGGAAAACATTTGTAAACTGAAATCCACCCTTTTGGGTATACAGTGGTACCTCTACCTAAGAATGCCTCTACTTGCGAACTTTTCTAGATAAGAACCGGGTGTTCAAGATTTTTTTGCCTCTTCTCAAGAACCATTTTCCACTTGCAAACCCGAGCCTCTGAAACTGTAACCAGAAAAGGTAGGGAGAAACCTCCGTAGGGCCTCTCTAGGAATCTCCTGGGAGGAAACAGGGCCGGAAAAGTCAAGGAGAAGCCTCTATAGGGCCTCTCTAGGAATCTCCTGAGAGGAAACAGGGCCTCCATCCTCCCTGTGGTTTCCCCAAATGCACACATTATTTGCTTTTACATTGATTCCTATGGGAAAAATTGCTTCTTCTTACAAACTTTTCTACTTAAGAACCTGATCAAGGAACGAATTAAGTTTGTAAGTAGAGGTACCACTGTATTACAATGATGGTCTAAATAAAAAAACAACATGTAGAAAACAAATCAGGTTGATCATATGGATGACCCACTTTATGACTTGCAACCATGATAAGCAGGGCTGTTAAGTCAAGAACTACTATGACTTTATGGCTGTTAAGTCAAGAACTACTTACAAATACATACAATTGAAAAAGAAATGGAAAGGTACAACAGGGATGTCAAACTCCTATTCCGTGGGTTGGATGCGTCACGAAAAAGTCCCAATATGTCACATGATACCATTGTAACAACGTGAGTTTGACATCCCTGTTCTACAAAGTAAAGTATCAGCCTCTTTTTTGTTACTATGAATACTTCATAGCTTCACATAGACCCCATCGTCCTTAGAAAATGATTGCATCCCGGAAAAAATGGAATGAAAAATTGGGACTAAGGAATACAAGTGATAAGCACACATTAACAAAAATAGCATGCAAAAATGTTTATAAAAAGGTGCACAGTCGCTTGGAAGATAAAAATCTTAAGAGTTTTACAAATTGTTAAAACTTTAAAAAACCCAGCAAATTTGGACAAATTACAGGGGTGGTTTTTGAAAGACTTCATAACAAGTAGAGTTATTGTCTTTTTCCTGACCATACAATTCAATTTTGCCATTTCTGCAAACTCTGATTTTTCAACCACCATTTCTACTCTGTGGTTATTTCAGAATCTTTCCATGTATATGTACAATTTACACCCAAATCCTCTATAGGTATTTTCTAGTTGTCTATCTATGAGTTCCAACAAAAAAATGTTCTGGTTTCAGTTGATGATTAATCTTTAAAATTCTTTGTGTAGTGGAATTTAAAGCTTTCCTGATTTTTTACAAGTCTGCCAAACATAATGAAATGACCTTGGTTTTCACACTTCCAGCATAGATTTGAAGTGTCCTTTTACATTCTAGATAATTTGTAATATATACCAATGGTACATTGTTTATTAAAATTTATCTTTTAAGTTGTAACAAAATGTGAATTGCAGTCCCTTCAAACACATTTTCCCCATTTTTCTTGTCAAGGATTAGCTCAATCCTAGGTGATATTCCATTATGTTGCCATAAAAGGTAAAAGAAGGTTGTAAGCATGTTAAACAGTAATAAATGCTGAGTCATAGGGAGTAAACTGCAACCTGATTGGGCCAGAGCATTATAAAATGTAAAGCACCTTTACAATTGTGTGGGTTGGTGTTGTAAATGGTTGTTAGTTGGCTGTCTGAAGCAGTTTGGGCATGAGTTGAGTATTGAGATAGAGCTGTAATGTTGATACGGAGAAATCTGGATTGGTTTAGTATCCACGTGTACGTAAGCTTTACTGCATAGAGCTAAAGTAAAGTTTGTTCCTGTAAATAGAAGACGAAGAAACAAGATATTTTGCTTGCACTGAAGAATAAAACTGTTTACTAATGTTTTCTACTAAAGTGTCTTCGTTATTTATCTGAATGATTCCTGAATTGCTACACTATAAATTCTGGTATCTAGACAGGTCCTGTCCAGCTGCTGCATATCTCAATATATCTGGGCAGTTCTGTCTGAAGATTAATCCCAGTGACCGGTTAGGTCCCACAGAGTGGGCCTTCTCCGGGTCCCGTCAACTAAACAATGTCGGTTGGCGGGGCCCAGGGGAAGAGCCTTCTCTGTGGCGGCCCCGGCCCTCTGGAACAAACTCCCCCCAGAGATTAGAATAGCCCCCACCCTCCTTGCCTGTTGTAAGCTCCTCAAAACCCACCTCTGCCATCAGGCATGGGGGAACTAAGATAATCTTTCCCCCTACGCTTCTACAATTTATGCATGGTATGTTTGTATGTATGATTGGTTTTATAACAAGGGTTTTTTATCTGTTTTAGTATTGGATTTTTACATTCTGTTTTTATCACTGTTGTTAGCCACCCCGAGTCCACCGAGAGGGGCGGCATACAAATCAAATCAAATATCAAATCAAATCAAATCATAAATGTTCTTAGCCCATTTTATCTTATACTACTTAACTTGTTCTTCTTCCATTTCAAAATTCATGAATTAGCAAATACCAAATTCCATTGAGGACCTGTATACTGCATGAGTGAAAAAGAGGGCTGTGAAAATATTTACAAATCCATCACATCTTGGACATAAATTGTTTCAACTCTTACCCTCAAAATGATGCTATAGAGCACTGCACACCAGAACAACTAGACAAAAGAACAGTTTTTTCTCTGAACATCATCACTCTGCTAAACAAATAATTCCCTCAACACTGTCAAACTATTCACTAAATCTGCACTGCTATTACTATTAATCTCATTGTTCCTATCACCCATCTCCTCTCACTTATGACTGTATGACTGTAACCTGTTGCTTGCATCCTTATGATTTATATTGACTGCTCCTATGATTTATATTGATTGATTTGATTGCTTATTTGCACCCTATGACTATCATTAATTTTGTGCTTTATGATTCTTGACAAATGTATATTTTCCTTTATGTATACTGAGCGCATAAACACCATAAACAAATGCCTTGTGTGCCCAGTCATAATTGGCCAATAAAGAATTCTAATCCCCCAATCTTCTAATTTTAATACATGACTGTCATTTGCACATAATTCCGTTTTAAATTCTGTTTTATACTGTTCACTATATCTCACACGATCATATGTATGTTTTGCTTTGACCTGGCCCAGCTTCATACCAGATTTTGCAATATATGAAATTAGCTTGAGAATGAAGGGCCTTTCCCTTTGCATATAAAAATCAACCAACAAAGAACCTTCTGCTTTGCAATTCAAAAGACATTGAAATTTATTTCTATTCATTCCATAGCATGGCCTTCATAATGTTCCATGTTTCACAGCCCTTATTTAGCAAGCCTGACTTTATGCTGAACCAGCAAAAATTGAATGATCCAATTCTAAATGAAAGCAATTCTGACTGTGGAACAGTCATTGGCTGAAGTCTGGAGAAGCAAAGTTATCTTTCCATGCAAGTAATTTTAAATGCCTATACTTGGACCTTGCGGCTGGCTCATTAATTAGCAACTGGGACTACAAATTGGCAAGCTGACTACTTCTGTTCACAGTAGTTAAATACATCTTACAGTTTTAAATCTCCCAGGAATTGCTACTCTTTAATCTTTATATACTTTTTTTTTTTTAGAATGCTTCAAATTACTTTGCTAAAGATTGGAGTAGCAAATTGAAAAATTGTGACAAAGTAGTATGGGCAAATCTGGAAATTCCATGTAGGATGAACTGAGGGTGATCTCTTTTGTTTTGATATATTCTATTTCTAAATTAAATATGAAGAGTTGCACTATTAAAAAATTGCTTTACAGCAATTTCAACCTCCTTGTCTCATTTTTATAACCGTGCCACAGATGTTAAACCCAGTAGATATTCTGGCTTTGTGAATATTATTTGCATGCTTCTGGGCTTGTGTATATTGGGTAACTTCTGGAGCCTGAAGTGTTACAGTTTGGAGAGAAACTTGTATTGAATATTCAGTAAAAATCTGATATTAGTTTTTGTTCTTGGGTGTAACTGTAACTATTCATTGCAGCTCTGCAGAGTAGAAAATCAAGGCTAGACTTTAAGAAAGTAATTATTGTTAATTACTTTCCTAAAGTTGTTTATTGTTGTTAGCCGCCCCGAGTCTACGGAGAGGGGCGGCATACAAATCCAATAAATTATTATTATTATTATTATTATTATTATTATTATTATTATTATTATTATTTATTAATTCCTTGCATTTCTCCCTCCTGCCTGTAATAGTACAGCATCTGGATTTTTAGAAGATATTGCATAGCATTAAGGAAGGAAATCCAATAGATTTTGTCCAAAGCTCAGGAGACTATATTCAACAACTGGGCAGCTGGTAATAATGAGTGGATAATGGCTTCTCTTAGTTTAATAGATCTAGGCAGTATAATTTCCCTGGTGAAAATATAAAGGAATAAATCTTTAAAATATTGCTAAATCAATACCAAGTGGTAAAGGTTCTGCTGTAAGACCCTGTGGAGTCCCATTATTTTTTAAGTTGTGTGCTTAGAACTCCAAATAATTTTACACTCCAAACAGTTCACGGCCAAATCTATTTGCATGACATTCATTCCTTCTCTCCCTTCTTTTTGTTTCTGTCTATTTGTTTTGGAAAAGTTCTAATTTAGTGTGGGGTAAGCTGAAATGGACTGTGATTTCCCAAATGAAGGCCAGTCAACTATGTCACTTGAAACTAGAATTATGCTAGTCAATAATGGCAACTCAGAGGTGAGATATTGAGAGCATATATCACTGGTTTTCTCTCTTTGCTGATGGGTGATTAAAGATGTGAGCCAAATACATAAAAATAGGATTGATAAAATGATATGAGAATTCTAATAATGGTGCCAATTTTATCCATGAATGTTGTCACTTGGTAACATACTGAATACATCCTTGTGTCAATCATTCCCATCCTATTTGCATGCACTCTGTGTAATCTCAGAACTACTATAAATTGTAGGTGCTAGCCAAATTCTGAGAAACGTTGGTTTATTATTCACTTTCCATGTTTCCTTACATGATTATATCTGTATGTAAGTACTGAATGTATCATCCATAGACAGTAGGAGTCTTAGTTCAATTTAAACTGCAGTATGTATATTTTCCAGAGCATGATACCATGGTCTTTTGAGACTGAAGGATGCCAATGCAATGTATATTATCAATATAAAAATGCACAATAAATACTGCAACCAACTAACTATAAAAACATGCGGGAATGAAAACAGTCTGGCACAATTTGATTGTTTGTTTATTGATTAATCCATAGAGGCACGGACACTCTCTTGTTAACCCTTTTCATGCACATCTTTCAGTGTCTCTTTGTGGTATTTGACAAAGGTAGAGCCTTTCCCAAATAAACTTGGCTTGGCCATTCTCTTAGCAGTTTAGGCAGTAATGGGCCACAGCCGGTAAGACTGGGATCGCCGATTAGTTAGTAACAACGGTGAAGCGTGCGCAGCTGCATGCCCCCAGGGTCCAGGAAGTGATCACCTTGGCCTCCTTAGCAACCTGCCGGTGACGTCAAAGCTCTGCCCCCGGAATCTCTTCGTGGGAGGGATTCCGCAGCTCCTTGAAAGGGAGGTCTTCACTTAAAAATAAACATTGTTATTTTTACGTGAAAGGATGCCGCAGTGGCGCTGCAAGCAAAGGGCGGTCCTTTCACATAAAAATAAACATGTTTATTTTTACGTGAAAGGACCGCCCTTTGCTTGCAGCACCGCTGCGGCATCCTTTTTCGTAAAAATAACAATGTTTAATCCAGGAATGATCACCTTGGCATCCTTAGCAACCTGCCGGTGACGTCAAAGCTCTGCCCCCGGAATCTCTTTGTGGGAGGGATTCCCCGTTTGGGTTCGGTTCGGGTTCGGCTGAATTTTGCGAACTTGCCGAACCTGAACACCGTTGGGTTTGCCCATCACTAATTATGAAAATATAAAGGAAGGCCATTTATAGAATGGACCATATCAGAAGAAAACAGATGCAGAGAAAAGATTTCCTGACAGGAAAACTAAATATCACCTCCAGATGTCTATGAAACAATAACAACAACAACAACTCTGATATGCCAGAGAGAACCTGCCAATAATCAGGTCAAGAAATTATGACTATGTAGAAACAAATTGTGAAAGAATGTTATGCTATGGGTAATCTGTTATTATCTAGGGGTGACATGATAGCTGTGTTCCAATGTCTCAGGTTCGCTACAAAAAAGAGGGAGTCCAGCAATTCTCCAAAGGCAGAACAAGAAGCAATGGGTGGAAACTAATCAAGGACAGAAGCAACTCAGAACTAAGGAGAAATTTCCTGACGGTTGGAACAATTAATCAATGCAATGACTTGCCTCCGGAAGTTGTTAGTGTTCCAAGACTGGAGGTTTTTAAGATGAGATTGCACAGCCATTATTATAGGGTTTCCTGCCTGGGCAGATGGTTGGACTAGAAGACCTCCAAGGTCCCTTCCAACTGTTATTCTGCTATCAACACTTTCTTCCTGAAACCCACAAGTTTGCTGTTGTGAGTCATTAGCAATCCATTAATTCTCAAACTGTTTGCTTGGGAGTGAATTATTGGAAGTTTGTCATCATTCTCAGCTAAATTAATGTCAATTTTATTAGCAATAGTTGCCATTTTATTTTGTGCTTTGGGCGAAAAGTATTCTCAAAATTGGAACACTATGGAAAAGAAGAAATCCTAGTCACTTAGCTTCACATTTCAGAGAATATTTAAATATTTAAAGTGAAAAAGGCTGAATAGAGGTCCAGTAAAGTCCAGCAAAGACTGAATCTATGTTTTAAATGTAATTCATGATAAAAATAAATATAACCTAATAGCATACAATACCAGTGTTTGCGAAAAAATGGAAGCACTATTTTGAAAGAATGTGTGCAGATAGTTACCCCATTAACTAGTCTGTAAATTATATATTATTAATTCACAGCAGCACATCTATTTTTAGTTACATTGAGATATAAAAACATTGAATTTCAGGTTTGCAAGATTCATAAGCATATAGAAAAAGAAATGTAAAAAACAGAAAGAGGGAAATTATAACATTATTATTATAGCAGTAATGGGCAGCCAAAATCTTTACTGCCACACTGCGGGTGTGGCTAATTTCATGGGTGTGGCTTAATGGTCATGTGACTGGGTAGGTGTGGCTTGCCAGCCATATGACCAGGTGGCAGTGGCTTGAACTAGCATCATCGTTCAAATGAACTGTTAAGTCCTCAACTTACAATCTTACCAGTGTTGTTTGCTGGGGTGACAATCTGCTTCGTGTTTCCCGCGCTCTCCTTTCTGGGTCACCACCCCACCTCAGGCTGGGTAGCTAGGCGAATGGGTGCTGCCAGAAGCATAAATGCTGCCAGGGCCGCTTCAATCCATGCCTTCACCTCAGGAGGGAGGTGGCCATGTGAGGCTGGAGGGGAGCCGGGCAGGAGAGAGGGAAGCTTGTCCGAGGCCAGGAAGGAGGAAAGAGGAAAAAAGCAAGGAGCACAGATGCAGCAGCAGCAGCAGGGGAAAAAAAGGAGAGCTGAGCCCAGACCAGAAATCCAGGAAGTGACAGCCGCCGATCAGCTGGAGTCGCGCACACATCTTCTTTTCCGCCGGTGGAACTGTGTTCCACCCTGTCCTGCCTGCTGCCCACAACTGTATTGTAGTATTATCCCATAATATGATTTCATATAAGTTGCAAAACTAAGAAAAGAAATTCCAGTACTAAGAGAAGCAATTTGCCCAGGGAACAAGACATTTTTTTGACAGAAAATCTTAGAAAGAAACTTTCTTATCAATACAATCAATAATTCAGTAGAGGCTTCCACCAGGCTTCCACCAGCTAGTCATGATCCCTGACCAATTGAATTGACCTTACTAGTTTAGACCAAACTGTATCTACACCAACCTTCAGTATTCAAGAAAGATCAGTCCCATAACTCTGAAAAATTGTGCACAGGGCAATGGCTGTGAGACAAAGGACATTCCCTCTTGCTTAAGCCAGCATCCAGCATTTGCTTGTATGTACACTGCTCAAAAAATAAAGGGAACACTTAAACAACAGAATATAACTCCAAGTAAACCAAACTTCTGTGAAATCAAACTGTCCACTTAGGAAGCAACACTGATTGTCAATCAATTTCACATGCTGTTGTGCAAATGGAAAAGTTGTGCAAATGAAAAATTCAATGAGAATATTTCATACATTCAGACTTTTATTTTTTTGAACAGTATATGTATGTGTGTGTGTGTGTGTGTGTGTGTGTGTGTGTGTGTTTGTTTATGTGTTTATCTGTCTGTCTGTTCATTATCAGAAAATATATTACACACACACATACACACACACACACATATATATATAGAGAGAATACCATTTTTATTAAACATTCAAAAAGAACATAAAGCATGAAATATATATAAAAAGAATAAAGGAATAAACTACAATGGTAGAATACAAATAAATAAGCATGGGATTGCAATGCCGTGGATATTTTTCAATATATCCTTAGTTATTCATAAATTTATAGTGTAGGTTATATCAGAGTGTCAGGAATTGTGAATATCATATAAGCCAAATAAACAGCTGTAAGTCTATTGGGATTGGCAGGCCATAAATACTGCAAAAAACTAAGCCAAGCAGGCAGACAGACAGACAGACAAATAAATAAGCAAACAAACACACAAACACATAAATAAACAAATGAATGAATGAATGAATAAAAAGAATGAATGAATGAATGAATGAATGAATGAATGCATACATACAATCCAGCAAATGCTGGATGCTGGCTCAGGTAAAAGGGAATGTCCTTTGTCGCACAGCCCTTGCCCTAAGTTTTGTGACTGGTCTTCCTTGAATACTTAAGGTTGGTATAGATACAGTTTGGTTTAAACTAATACGGTGTCTTAAATTTTGTGGTAGGTTTCCATTACTGATGATTAGTGATGGGTGAACCGAACTCGCACAATTCGGGTCTGTACCGAATTTTGCGGTGTTCGCTATGCCGAACACGAACCCGAATTTTTTTGAAACTTTGGGCAAAGTTCGAGGTCGTGTTCGGCGTTCGGAGCTTTGACATCACCGGCAGGTTGCTAAGGATGCCAAGGTGATCATGGAATCCAGGAAGTGATCACCTTGGCGTCATTAGCAACCTGCCGGTATATGTGATGTCAAAGCTCCGCCCCCAGAATCTCTTGCTGGGATTCCCCATTCGGGTTCGGGTTCGGTTCGGGTTCATCCGAATTTTGCGTAAAGTTCGTCCGAACTTGCTGAACCCGAACACCGTTGGGTTCGCCCATCACTACTGATGATTCTCAATCAGCTCCAAATATACAAATCCTGCAGCTGAAACTGAGTGGATGAACAATCAGGGAAAGATAATGGTGTGGGGTACCTAAAATGACACTGTTTCATGAGATATTTGCAGCCTAGACCCATATCTTGATTGCAGTATATAGTATTAATTCTCTGTAGCAATGTTGGAACGTATCATTATTATGGAGGATTAAATGTTGTGGCATCTGCCCAAAAAAACCAACACAAAACCTCTAGAGATTCTCTAAGAGATAAGAATTCTGTCTGAGATTGAATACAGGGAGAGTCTGAAAGAAAAATATTTTCTTGAATTCCCCCGGAAGAGGATACAGCTATAAAAACAAAGTAATTATATTCAGCAGAAGGTAGCAGTGAATATTCTGCTTCTCAGTGATACATAGAGAACAGGAAAAGGAATAATATGCCTTGTCTATAGAGGAACAGACTCATAGAACTTTGAAAATGATTGTAGATCTGAAACAGGTGCAGATGTAAATGACAGGATTTTGTTGCACTGATTTGCTAAGAAAATAATTTAGGACAATGTTTCTCAACCTTTACAATTCTCAGATATGTAGACTTCGGAGAAGGGCGGCATACAAATCTAATAAATTGAATTGAATTGTGGACTATCAAGCAAAATGAAATTCAATGGGGGGGGGGAAGTAAGGTTCTACATTTAGGCAACAAAAACAAAATGCACAGGTACAGTATACGTTGTACCTTGCTCAACAGAGGGATCTTGGAGTCCTAGTGGACAACCATTTAAATATAAGCCAGCGGTGTGCAGCAGCTGCCAAAAAAGCAAAAAGAGTTCGAGGCTGCTTTAACAGAGGGATAGAACCAAGATCACGTGTAGTGTTAATGTCACTATATAATGCCTTGATAAGGCCACACCTGGAATACCGTATTCTGTTTTGGTCACCACAATGCAAAAAGGATGTTGAGATTCTAGAAAGAGTACAAAGAGGAGCAACAAAGATGATTAGGCTAAAACATATGAAGATGTTGAAAAGAAGGACTAGGGGAAACATGATAGCAGTGTTCCAATAACTCGGGGTTGCCACAAAGAAGAGGGAGTCAGGCTATTCTCCAAAGCACCTGAGGATAGGACAAGAAGCAATGGGTAGAAACTAATCAAGGAGAGAAGCAACTTAGAACTAAGGCGAAAATTCCTGACAGTTAGAACAATTGATCAGTGGAACGGCTTGCCTCCAGAAGTTGTGAATGTTCCAAGACTGGACGTTTTCAAGATTTTATTTATTTATTTATTTATTATTTAGCTTTGTATGCCGCCCCTCTCTGCAGACTCAGGGCGGCTCACAGCAGGATACAACAATTCATGACAAATCTAAATATAATTTAAAATATTTTAAAAAACCCATTTACTAAGCAAACATACACACAAACATACCGTGCATAAATTGTACATGCCCGGGGGAGGTGATTCAGTTCCCCCATGCCTGACGACAAAGGTGGGTTTTAAGGAGTTTACGAAAGGCAGGGAGAGTAGGGGCAGTTCTAATCTCTGGGGGGAGTTGGTTCCAGAGAGTCGGGGCCGCCACAGAGAAGGCTCTTCCCCTGGGGCCCGCCAACCGACATTGTTTAGTTGACGGGACCCGGAGAAGGCCCACTCTGTGGGACCTAATCGCTCGCTGGGATTCGTGCAGCAGAAGGCGGTCTCGGAGATATTCTGGTCCAGTGCCATGAAGGGCTTTATAGGTCATAACCAACACTTTGAATTGTGACCGGAAATTGATCGGCAGCCAATGCAGATTGCGGAGTGTTGGTGAACATGGGCATACCTAGGTAAGCCCATGACTGCTCTCGCAGCTGCATTCTGCACGATCTGAAGTTTCCGAACACTTTTCAAAGGTAGGCCCATGTAGAGAGCATTACAGTAGTCGAACCTCGAGGTGATGAGGGCATGAGTGACTGTGAGCAATGAGTCCTGGTCCAGATAGGGCCGCAACTGGTGCACCAGGCGAACCTGGGCAAACGCCCCCCTCGCCACATCTGAAAGATGGTTCTCTAATGTGAGCTGTGGATCGAGGAGAATGCCCAAGTTGCGGACCCTCTCCGAGGGGGTCAATAATTCCCCCCCCCAGGGTGATGGACGTACTGATGATACCTCACCCCATGCCCTTGGATGATCTCACCCAGCGGTTGCATAACCATCTGTCTGAAGTAGTGTAGGATCTCTTGCCCACGCAGGAGGTTGGACTAGAAGACTTCCAAGACCCCTTCCAACTCTGTTATTATTATTAATAATTTCCAGAATTCCCCAGACAGTTTGATGGCTGCTGCCTGGAGAAATGCTGGTCTGTCTGCTGACTGCAGAATTCTAGGAGCTGCAGGCCACATATCTTAAAGTTGCTAAGGCTGAGAAACATTGATTTAGGACATACCAATTTCCCCTATTTTGTGCTAATGTCACCCTCACGAGATATGAGTTGACAGTAGCATCTCAGTTCTTGGTTTCAAAGCTCGGTCTTTAATGGATATGCATCAGAGCTTAATTTTCCCATCCTCCCCAGAAAGGTGCCATAAACCACACTTGGCATTTGCTATTTAAGTGAGGTTTATATGTATACATCCATTAACTTTGCACTGTTGCGCTCATTAAATCAGCTGCTGAATTTTCGCTGGCAGAGCAGAAATTTCCTTTTATAATTTCTTTTTAAAAAAGAAAAGCCTTTAGTGGACAGGACAACCTTGTGTCTGCTGGAAATGAGTCCTAACCTCTAGTTAAATATTGATGATTATAATAATTATATTATGTTGCTGCTTCTTATGTTGCACCTATATAAGAAGCAGCCTTCCCCCCCTACCCGGTTTGCTAATTTCATTTTCACAGTGCAGAAATGTGACTAATGGTGGTGTATAGTTTTATTAGCACTACACAAAGAAAACTTATTGGGTATGCACAAATGATTTAGGAAAAAAAGAGAAGATTGTCTTTATCCCCCCTCCCAAATAGAAAGAGGGTTTTTTAAAAACAAATACTTAATGTAGATGCGATCAAGTAGCTTAAACCTAGGCAATTTACCAGAGGCACAAAGGACAGCATGGAATTCTGCTTTCACCAAATACTTAATGACTAAACTTTGCAACTCCTCAGTTCTCAGAGCCTGAGAAGTGGAACTATTTATTTATGCCTGGCCTTAAAGATCCTAATTCAAATCCTAAGGACAGGGGGGCTCAAGTGATTGAATCACTGGGTGGGAGGTTAGCAAGGCCACATTCACAATTCAAAGTGTTGGTTATGACCTTTAAAGCCCTTCATGGCACTGGACCAGAATATCTCCGAGACCGCCTTCTGCCGCACGAATCCCAGCGACCGATTCGGTCCCACAGAGTGGGCCTCCTCCGGGTCCCGTCAACTAAACAATGCCGGTTGGCGGGCCCCAGGGGGAGAGCCTTCTCTGTGGCGGCACCGGCTCTCTGGAACCAACTCCCCCCGGAGATCAGAACTGCCCCTACTCTTCCTGCCTTCCGTAAACTCCTCAAAACCCACCTTTGCCGTCAGGCATGGGGAAACTAAACATCTCCCCCATGGCACGTTGAAGTTATATATGGTATGCCTGTATGTGTGTATGTTAGTATAGGGGATTTTCTTAAACTTATAATATTTTAATTAATTGGATTGTATTGGATTGTTTTTCACTTGTTGTGAGCCGCCCCGAGTCTTCGGAGAGGGGCGGCATACAAATCCAAATAATAAATAAATAAATAAATTCAAGATCCAAGAGCTGCCATGGGATCTGCCACATAAATCCCTGTGGCCGGTTAGGTCCCACAGAGTTGGCCTTCTCCAGGTCCCATCAACCAAACAATGTCGTTTGGTGGGGCCTAGGGGAAGAGCTTTCTCTATGGGGGCGCCGGTCCTCTGGAATCAGCTCCCCACAGAGATTCATACTGGCCATATCCCAGTAATGGGCAGCCAAAATTTTTACTGCCACACTGTGGGTGTGGCTTATTTTGTGGGTGTGGCTTAATGGTCATGTGATTGGGTAGGAGTGGCTTGCTCATCATGTGATCACGTGGGAGTGACTTGAACAATCATCACCATTCAAGTGAACTATTAAGTCCTTGACTTACAACCTTACCAGTGTCTCTCTCTGGGGTGACAATTTGCTTCGCGTTTCCCACGCTCTCCTTCCTGGATCACCATCCCACCTCAGGCTGGGTAGCTAAGCGAACGGATGCTGTCAGAAGCATAAATGCTGCCAGCGCCGCTTCCACTCACGCCTTCTGCTTGCACTTCAGATGGGAAGTGGCCACGAGAGACTGGAAGGGAGCTGAGCAGTAGAGAGGGAAGCACATCCAAGGCCAGGAAGGAGGAAAGAGGAAAAAAGCAAGGAGCGCAGATGCAGCAGAAGGGAAAAAAGGAGAGCCGAGTCAAGACCAGTAATCCAGGAAGTGACAGCTGCCAATCATCTGGAGCTGTGCACGCATCTTCATTTTCGCCAGTGGAACTGTGTTCCACCCCATCCTGCCTGCTGCCCACCCCTGCCCTATCCTCCTTGCCTTGCGCAAGAGCTTCAAGACCCACCTCTATCGCCAGGCTTGGGGCAATCAGACCTTGCCCCACTGACCAATAAATGTAATGTATGGTGTGATTGGACTGTATGATTACGTATTACCCTAGTGCTTTTAGTTGTGTTTTAAATTATTAGATGTGTGCTACATGCTTATGTTTGTATCTATTCTGTGAGATGCCCTGAGTCTTGGGAGAAGGGCAGCATACAAATCTAATAAATAATAAAAATAAATAATAATAATAGGTTGAGCTTCACTGCACTCCAGGTCCTGGCAGGGACGTGAAAAGAGTCCCCAACTCTTTTCCAGAACAACCAATGATGGGCTGTTGCCAGTGCAGGCCACTCTATAGAGTGGTAGTAAAATCGAGGATGGGTGCGCAGCTGTGCATCACTGGCGGGCGCGAATGTGCCCCTGCACGAGATTTGGCTTCTGTGCATTGCAGGAAGCCAAATCCCGAGTAAGGACACTTGCCCACATGAGATTTTGGCAATTATTGCCAGGTTTTTTGCTTCCACGCAAGTGCAAAAGCAAAGAAATAGGCGAAAATCGCTGAAATCTTGCGTGTGCGAGTGCAGACACAGAAGCCAAATTTCTCACCAACGCCTGCACACCTGCCCACTGCCCACATGTGCACCTGCTTGCAGCTCGCGCGCATGCACCAGCATCTGGGAGCGCTCTGGGAGCCCACAGGTAGCGCCGGCGATGGGCAGCCCTTCACTGAGAACAGCCATAATTTGCCAGCTAATCTTTTCAACCCTTTGGTGCTTTTGATCTGATCCTGGGATATTCAGTTCAAATCCTGTGGCCTCAAAATGAATTATACAATTGCGGCTAAACAGCTTATTTAAAGGATTAAATAACATTCAGGAAGGAAGCCGCCCCGAGTCTGCGGAGAGGGGCGGCATACAAATCTAAATAATAAATAAATAATAATAAATAAATAAGTGTTTTTAATAGGAAAGTGAACCCAAGAACAAGGGGGCACAATCTGAGGTTAGTTGGGGAGAAGATCAGAAGCAGCATGAGAAAGTATTATTTTACTGAAAGGGGAGTAGATGCTTGGAACAAACTTCCAGCAGAAGTGGTTGGTAAATCCACAGTAACTGAATTTAAACACCCTTTGGATAAACATATATCCATCTTAAGATAAAATACAGGGAATAGTATAAGTGCAGACTAGATGGACCATGAGGTCTTTTTCTGCCGTCAATGTTTCTATGTTTCTAAACCATCACTTTCAAATGTTATACGAATATCTGTCCTGAGTCCTATCAGAACGAGTGGCATATAAATACAAATAATGAATAAAATAAATAAACCCTCAAGAATAACCTGTTTTGCATTAAGCATACTAGAAAGGATAGGAAAAGTACAATCCCAAAATTGAGGGTTTAAGTCAGTCTCAGTGGTATGTGGCTCGTGCGTTACATGAGAATTGGGGTTAGCATCTGACTTTCTTCCATTCCAGTGGTTCAAGCTGGCTTTTTCGTGCCTTGGATGTTAAGTCAACATTATTGCAGACACATTTTTATAGTGTTTGCTATTTAATTTTTTTTTATCACAACACCTTGCAAGATGTTTCTGTTCCCAGATCCTGTGAAAATAAAGATGGCAACAAGATTAAAGAAGTTGTGGCTGCTGTCCCCAATCACAGGATGCTGGAGCCATGTCAATCGTCCAAAAATGTTAGGCATTAATATTACTAGACTCTTATGTTACTAAATTATTTTTGCAACACCCGGCAATGTACCCAAGGTAGTGCGCCGGGGTGGCACAGTGGTTAGAGTGCAGCACTGCAGGCTATTCAGCTAACTTCCAGCTGTAGTTCAGCAGTTCAAATCTCACCACCGGCTCAAGGTTGACTCAGCCTTCTGTCCTTCAGAGGTGGGTAAAATGAGAACCCAGTTGGGGACAATATGCTAATTCTGTAAACAATTTAGAGAGGGCTGTAAAAGCACTATGAAGCAGTATATAAGTCTAAATCCTATTGCTTTTGCTATTATTGTAGTAATATTTACAACATAGGGAAGTGATGGCGAATCTTTTAGGCACAGACTGCCCAAACCAGAAAGTGCCGGAAACCTGACAACCAGCTGGCTAAGGCGCATACACACCTTGTAAAGCCAATGACCACCTGGCTGGTGTGTAATTTATTTATTATTGATTGATTGATTTTGTCCATTACAAAATGAGGGTTTTAGTAGGTATAAACATAGTAAAATACATGATGAAGGTTATAGAGGAGATACTCATAGTAAAATATATCTAAGAAAGAAGAGAAGAGAAGATATACAAATAAAATATATCAATGAAAGAATAGAAGAAGAGATATAGGAATAGAAGAAAGGTATAGGAGATATAGGAGAGCAATAGGACAGGGGACGGAAGGTACTCTAGTGCAGGGGTCCCCAACCACCGGGCCGCGGACCAGTACCGGGCCGCGGGGCATGTTGCACCGGTCCGTGGAGTCAGCAGCTGCCGGCCCTCATGCCGCCACCCCCTCCCTCCAGCGCTTTGCCTCCCGCCGGGCAAGAGGCCTCAGGAGGCAGGTTCTGCCGGCCACAGGACGATGGACGGGACAGAGGGGCGGGAAGGACCGAGAGGCTCAAGCCTCTTTTGGCTTCTGCTGCGGGGCGCTTTTGCGTTTTTGGCTGGGGAGAGGCAGGAGGGCCAGCCTGACCCCCTCTCTCCAGCGCTTAGCTCCCGCTGGGCAAGAGGGCTTGGGAGGCAGGTTCTGCCAGCCATAGAGCGATGGCGGTAAAGAGGGGTGGGGAGGACCAGCACCCCCATGCTTAATCCCGCCCCCAACCACACCCCTTTCCGCTCCCACCGGGCCATAGAAAAATTGTCTTGCTGAAACTGGTCCCTGGTGGAAAAAACGTTGGGGACCACTGCCTAGTGCACTTGTATTCGCCCCTTACTGACCTCTTAGGAATATGGAGAGGTCAACTGTGAATAAACTAAGGGTAAAGTGTTGGAGGTTTGGGAATGACACTATGGAGTCCGGTAATCAGTTCCACGCTTCGACAAACTTGGTTACCTAAGTCGTATTTTTTACAGTCAAGTTTGGAGCGGTTAATATTAAGTTTAAATCTGTTGTGTGCTCTTGTGTTGTTGTGGTTGAAGCTAAAGTAGTCGCCAACAGGCAGGACATTGCAGCATATAATCTTGTGGGCAATACTTAGATCATGTTTAAGGCGTCTTAGTTCTAAGCTTTCTAGGCCCAGGATTAAAAGTCTAGTCTCGTAGGGTATTCTGTTTCGAGTGGAGGAGTGAAGGGCTTTTCTGGTGAATAGTGATGGGCGAACCCAATGGTGTTCGGGTTCGGCAAGTTCTGACGAACTTCGCACAAAATTCGGCCGAACCCGAATGGTTCGTGGCACCAAAGCTCCACCCCTGGAATCTCTTTGTGGGAGGGATTCCCCAGCTCCTTCAAAGGGAGGTCTTTTCATGTAAAAAAAATATATTTTTACAAGAAAGGACACCGCAGCAACGCCGCAAGCAAAGGGAGGTCCTGTCACATGAAAATAAAAACTTTTATTTTTACATGAAAAGACCTCCCTTTGAAGGAGCTGGGGAATCCCTCCCACGAAGAGATTCCGGGGGCAGAGCTTTGACATCATGTATACTGGCAGGTTGCTAAGGACGCCAAAGTGATCACTTCCTGGATCTTGGGGGCATGCAGCTGCACACGCTTCACCATTGTTACTAACTAATCGGCGATCCCAGTCTTACCGGTTCCGAACGCCGAACACAACCCCGAACTTTGCCCGAAGTTTGAAAAAAAATTCAGGTTTGTGTTCGTCATACCGAACATCGCAAAATTCGGTACGGACCCGAATTGTGCGGGTTCAGTTTGCCCATCGCTATTCATAATCCAATAGATGTAAAAATTTCTATTAAATGGTAAATTCCCATATGATGGACACATTTGGGTCTATCAAAATGAATACAGCAACATACTGTATATAGTTTGATAATTAGCAGCTCAGATTAGCTTTTTGCTTAGAATTATACTTTTATTTTTTATTTTATTCATTTGTTTATATTTGTCAAACAACTATAGTATGGTAATTTGTATAAATAAAACATTAGAAAAATGATGAAAATTAATGATAGAAGACAATAGAAGAGTAAGACAGGGACGGTAGGCACAATGGTGCGCTTATGCATGCCCCTTACAGACCTCTGAGAAAGTGGGGAGAGGTCAATTGTAGATAATCTAAGGTTAAAGGTTTTGGGGTTAGGAGTAGAAACCACAGAGTCAGGTAGAGCATTCCAGGCATTGATTACTCAATTGCTGAAGTGGTAGGGTTTTTTTAGCACATTTTTTGCAGTCTAGTTTAGAGCTGTTGACCTTTAGTTTAAATCTATTACATGCTTGTGTGTTTTTGCAGTTGAAGGTGAAATAATCACTAACTGGAAGAACATAATTCTCTCATACTAAGAGAGAATTCTACAGAAATACAGCAGAATGGGTCAAAACCATCAGGTTTAGACAATTTTTTTTTTGCTTCCTATTCTTTGCTACTAGGAGTTACACACAGTGTCATTAGGAACATAGACAATTAACACTGCAACTATTTGTCTCTTAAGTCCACTGTGGTCAATTCAGAATGTTAGCAGTTTCTTACAAAAACATTCATTTTTAGTCAAGCTTTGTTTTGAGAATCATCTACACATGGTCAGGTGTGCCACGAAGCTCAGAGAGAGAAAGAAAACAAGAGAGAGAGAAAGAAAGAGAGAGAGAGAAAGAAAGAAAGAAAGAGAGAGAAAGAAAGAAAGAAAGAGAGAGAGAAAAAGAAAACAAGAGAGAGAGAAAGAGAGAGAGAGAGAGAGAAAGAAAGCAAGAGAGAGAGAAAGCAAGAGAGAGAGAGAAAGAAAGAAAGCAAGAGAGAAAGAGAACAAGAGAGAGAAAGAAAGCAAGAGAGAGAGAGAAAGCAAGAAAGCAAGAGAGAAAGAGAACAAGAGAGAAAGAGAACAAGAGAGAGAAAGAAAGCAAGAGAGAGAGAGAGAAAGAAAGAAAGAAAGAAAGAAAGAAAGAAAGAGAGAGAAAGAGAAGGAGGGAAGGAAGGTGGGAGAGAGAAAGACATAGAGGGAGGTAGGGAGAAAGAGAGCAAAAAAGAGAGGAAGGAAGGGAGAGCGAAAGAAAGGATGGAGAGAGAGAAAAAAAAGAAGAAGGGAGAGAAAGAGGGAGGGAGAGAGAAATAGAGAGAAAGGGAGGAAGATCTACACCAACCAGGCTGACTGTCCATCTGGGAACCTTTGAATCTTTGAAGAATGGAGCTCTTCATTTATTGTATCAAAACAAAACCTGGGATATTGTCAGTGAAATTTTGTTTCAAATAATAATTTCTGAAGAAAAGTTTACCATCTTGTTCAAGGAGACCTAGCCTGCCTGTAGATGTCATCCAACTAGTATTCTTTGCCCACTCAACTTAAAATACTGTCAGAGATAAGAAGCACTAAAATCAATACTTGGGAATTTGGTTTTAAGGAGCAGTGTTGAACAGGAGATAAGAAGACATAATGCAGAAATACTGAGATAGATGCAGTGATACAAGGGTAATAATCCCACCCTGGAGACTGGATATGTGCCATTATTGGGGCCAGCGTGATGCCTACAAATACCCATTCATCCAAAAAGCTCCCTAAAAAGAGACTGTTTTGCATTCCTCTTCTAAGATTGTTTTCTACTCTCCTTAGATTTAGAAGAAAGAAATAGGCACATGAAGCAAGGGAAAAGAAGATCTAAAGGCTATTATAGCATTAATGTACTAGGAGTCAATTTTTCTCTACCAAAATTTTTACAATTGATCTCCTATTGATGGAACTAAGACGCATTTCAGAGCAGAAATGTGTTGACCTTAAAAGTTGTTTGGGGAGTGATCTTTATGATACCTTGCAGAAATGTTAAGAAAAAGGCCATGATTTAGGAGTCAAAAACAAGTAGGATGCTTGGCTGCATAGCTAGAGGTATAACAAGCAGGAAGAGGGAGATTGTGATCCCCTTATATAGAGTGCTGGTGAGACCACATTTGGAGTACTGTGTTCAGTGCTGGAGACCTCACCTACAAAAAGATATTGACAAAATTGAACGGGTCCAAAGATGGGCTACAAGAATGGTGGAAGGTCTTAAGTATAAAACGTATCAGGAAAGACTTAATGAACTCAATCTGTATAGTCTGGAGGACAGAAGGAAAAGGGGGGACATGATCGAAACATTTAAATATGTTAAAGGGTTAAATAGGGTTCAGGAGGGAAGTGTTTTTAATAGGAAAGTGAACACAAGAACAAGGGGACACAATCTGAAGTTAGTTGGGGGAAAGATCAAAGGCAACATGAGAAAATATTATTTTACTGAAAGAGTAGTAGATCCTTGGAACAAACTTCCAGCAAACGTGGTTGGTAAATCCACAGTAACCGAATTTAAACATACCTGGGATAAACATATATCCATTGTAGGATAAAATACAGGAAATAGTATAAGGGCAGACTAGATGGACCATGAGGTCTTTTTCTGCCGTCAGTCTTCTATGTTTCTATGTTTCTATGTTTCTTATACAGAACATCCCAAATCCAGCCTTGATTTTATTTTAGCTGCCATTCATAGTCATCCATAGCGAGGTCAATTGACAAGATTTGCTTCCTATTCATCTTCTAGGGAGAATCTTATATCTTTGAGTTTAGAAATGTATATCTCAAGGGCAAAAACAACCAGAAGAAATACTACTATGTGAGAGAGGAAGGGGGAAAAAATCCAGAAGCACAATTCTCAAAGTTCTTACATGAGGACTAGGAACATGACACTTTTCTATGCTTTGTGTAAACCCCATGTTCCACTGGCTCCAAATTGCAGACCTTAGAAGCGCTCAAAGGATCTTCTCCATCTCTGCACTCCCACAAAATTCCAAGGTAACCTGACTAAAGCAGGGCTACAAGAATGCACAGAAATGATTGTAGGAATTATTGCGATAACAGTTTTGCAATAGTTAATGTATTGGTACGGTATTTTTTTTTACTATTCTTTTTTTGAAAAGACAAAGCAAGGAACATTCGTGCTTCATTCTCTTCCTCCATTTCTGTCGGTGACTCATGTTGTATTTAATTAACATTTAGGGCTTTCAAAAAACTGTCATTTCTTCCTTCATCTTCTTGTGTTTCCATAGCACATGGATTACTGGGAGTACAATCGTAACTGGGGAATCGGGGCGATAACATTGTCCTACTGTGGGTTCTTGGGCATCTTCACTATTGGATTTTACATATGCCTATTTCCTGACAATTCCTGAAGCCACTACTATGTAACTAGATCAGAAGCTGATGGACTATTCCACTTTAATTTTGTTAATTATTTTCTTGCATTTGTAATCCATATACAGTGGTACCTCATGATACGAACTTAATTGGTTCCAGGAGAAGGTTCGTAAGGTGAAAAGTTCGTAAGATGAAACAATGTTTCCCATAGGAATCAATGTAAAAGCAAATAATGCGTGCAAATCCTTCAGGAAAATCCCAAACTTTAGAAGGGAGGCGAACAGAGGGCAGGGAGGAGCAGCTAAAGGGGGCGGGTGGAAGAAGCAAGGCTAGGCTAAAGGGTGAGTGGGAAGGAAGAAAGGCAAGGGGGGTGCCCCTCCCTTTTCTTTCTTAAAAAGACACCCTTTCAGTTCCTTTGCAAGCACGTTGTTCTCTGCAAAATGTTTCCTCCTCCAAGCCGCCCCTCCCTTTCTTCAAAAAAGGGAAAAAAAAGAAACCCCTTCATCCCAGCTGCAGCTGCTTGGGTTCGTAAGGTGAAAATAGTTCGGAAGAAGAGGCAAATAAATCTTAAACACCGGGTTCGTATCTTGAAAAGTTCGTTAGAAGAGGCGTTCGTAAGATGAGGTACCACTGTACTTTAATGTTCCTAATATTATGACTTGTTGGAGTATTGATTAAAAAACAATCTAAATATATCAAATTGAAAGACTGTCTGACCTTGTAATTCAGAAATTACAGCAAAATAAGTTATTGAAAAGGGCTAGAATTGATAAAGACAGTAGGTTTTACTGTGGGTTTGGAGTTGCTTTGTTTCCCCAATTCAAAGAACAACTTGCTGTTCAGGAAATGGAACCAAATAGTATGCCATTGCTTTTTTAAAAAATAATTGATTTCCTGGTATGTCATGGTCCTGTCTCAAGGGTGTTCCCACAACACAACCACAACAAAGGGGTTCGTTAGTCACGGGAGAAGACCTCAAGCAGTCATCAAACCTTGCACTTCCGATAATGATGAAGCAGCAATCAAGTAACCATATTGCCTTAGATCCAGTAGACAGTACAAAGCTTTTTTCCTCGTGTGCCGAAAGAGCGTGCACATGCGCTATCACGCATGCGCGAGTGCCCAGACCCATAATTCAATGCTGGGGAAGGGCAAAAACAGATTCCCCCACCCCCATAAATAGCCTGTTTCCCAACTACTGGTGGGCCCAGTAGGCTTCTTGTTTCTTTTTTATTGAATATTTTTTAAATGTAAGACAGGCAGAACTAACAACGTTTAACATATACAGTGAACCCTCGAGTTTCGCGTCCTCAAGGATCGCGAAAGGGCTATTTCGCTAGTTTTCAACCCGGAAGTAAACTCCACCATCTGCGCATGCGTGCCCTTCCACGCATGCGTAGATGGTGGAGTTTCCCCGCCGGGCAGAGGCTTCCCTGGGTCTTCCCCCTCTTGCCCCGGTAAGACCCCAGCGGCGGTGGGCTGGAGCGCGAGCTTGGGGCAGCCTAGCTCCGCTTCCCAGCTGGGAAGCGGAGCCGGCAACAGCGTGGGCGGGCGGGTGGCGCGCGCGAGCCTGCAACAGCGTGGGCGGGCGGGCAGCGCGCGCGAGCTTGGGGCAGCCTAGCTTCGCTTCCCAGCTGGGAAGCGGAGCCGGCAACAGCGTGGGCGGGCGGGCGGGCGGCGCGCGCGAGCTTGGGGCAGCCTAGCTTCGCTTCCCAGCTGGGAAGCGGAGCCGGCAACAGCGTGGGCGGGCGGGCGGCGCGCGCGAGCTTGGGGCAGCCTAGCTTCGCTTCCCAGCTGGGAAGCGGAGCCGGCAACAGCGTGGGCGGGCGGGCGGCGCGCGCGAGCTTGGGGCAGCCTAGCTTCGCTTCCCAGCTGGGAAGCGGAGCCGGCAACGCGCGCGCGCTTGGGGAAACCCCAGATCCGCTCCCCAGCTGGGGAGCGGCCCCAGCAACGCGCGCGCGCTCCCTAGCAACGCACTGCGGGCGGCGGTGGAAGTAAAAACACCATCTGCACATGCGCAGATGGTGTTTTTACTTCCGCACCGCTACTTCGCGAAAAATCGATCATCGCTTGGGGTCCTGGAACGGAACCCTCGCGATGATCGAGGGTTCACTGTATAGGAGCTACCATTGCTCCTCTTATTATAGAAGTCTTCCTAATACAAAAACAAAAAGCTAATTCTATTTTAGATCAATACAGAAAAGTAAACTTATCGATGAAATATCTGTTTGTATACAATACTAATATGCAAAGAAAAATAAACCTAAAATTTCAAACATTTTCTATTGATTATATAATTATGATTAAATTGTTAAACTCAGTTATTAGAAATAGTGTTATTCATTGAATTTCACTGCAAGTTGTATTCAAGAATATACATTATACTGTTTCATACTTTGTTTTTTTAAATCTTCAATAATCTTTTTTTCTCAAATTCCACCATTTATACACTTTCCCCCAAATTTTATAAAATTCAGATTCCACTTGATTAATTAACCTTCTCATCATCCTATCCAATTCTGCACATTCCATAATTTTCCTAAAAATCTCTTCATCTTCTGGAATTTCCTTTTCTTTCCATTTTTCTGCCAATGCAATTCTAGCTGCTACTAAAATATGAATTATTAAATAATATACTTCTTTTTTTATATTTAATATCTGTGATACCTAATAAAAAGAATTCTGGTGTCTTCCTAATTTCCTTATTTGTAATTTCTTTCAGCCATTTTTCTACCTTGTTCCAGTAAATTTTAGATTTGGGGCATTCCACCATGCGTGGTAGTATGTCCTTTTTACATTTCCAACACATAGGTGAAGTGCTAGGAAACATCTTTGAAATCCTGTTTGGTGGTGTTGTGGTTAGCTCTGGCCCAGCTACTGCCCCAAGGACTGTAGATGTGGGGGAGACATCCACATGCTGCAGACCTGTTTTGCCCCCCGGTGGAATCTGCTGATGAAGGCTCCTCTGACCAAGAAGACATGAGTGACAGGGAGGAGGAGAGTGTGGCAGACAGCTCAGAAGGAGATCAATTATCTAGCTCCTCCTTGGATTCAGAACAAGAGTTAATGATACAGCCACGCATGTGGAGAGTGATGCATAGGCAACAACAACTGAGAGATTATTATCAAAGAAAATGAGGCCACCTGTGGTTGGGTGGGGCTGTGGTAATTAGTGAGGCTGCTATAAATAGCAGCCTGTGGGTTTGGCCATTGTGGAGGATTATCTGATCGTTGTGTTTCGTGACTGCTTTACTGACTTTGACCTTTTGTGTGCTGATTTTTTCCCTGCTTTGAAACTAAACCAGAGCAAAGTATGTTTCACTTTGTGAAAGAAGGACTGTGAATTGCCTCACAGCTGCAAGCTAAATATCACAGAACTGATAAGGGACTTGTCAAATTACCAGTTTGTTTGGAGACAAGTGCTCTTTACTATACCAAAAGAAGGCTTAGTTTAAGTGATTTTTCATTATAAAGAACATTGTTTTGAATTTTCAAACGTGTGTGTGTCTGAAATTTGTACCTGTGAATTTTTGGGAGAAGTTTACCAGAGAGCCTGACAGAATAGGTGGTATGCTTCTTGTTTCAACCACCCCAGGCTCCGAAGGCTTCCCTAGAGCCAGGGGAAGGTAAAAACCCCATCCCCCCGGAAGCTCTCTGGAAGCCAAAAATGTCCTCCCAGAGCCTCTGTGTGAGCCAAAAATCAGCTGGCCGGCACACACATGCACACTGGAGTTGAGCTAGGGCAACGGTTCACATTCCAGAAAATATGGCTCTATGTGCTACCTGTGACACCCATGCCATAGATTCGTCATCGCTGGTATAGAGCCTTCACAGTTCCCACAGAAGTTGCAAAAATCTGGATAATCAATATATGTCAGGAAAGTGATGCAACAAACTCTTATTCTTTGTGGCCATCTGGGGGTCATTGATTTTTTTTTTTGCAGTCCATATATAGTACCTCTAGACTGACAATTCATCAAACCGTTAACCTGTAATCGATTTAACTCATTTTCTGCATTTTATTCGTTGCTCCAAGAATTATACTTCCCGTGAATTTATTTGTGTGTGCTGAAGTTGAATTTAACACCAAAAGATTAGTTTATCAGATTTATGATGAAAAAAACCCTGACCTGAGGTTCATGAAGCCGGAACACAATCCCGCTTTTGTTATTGGTGGTTTCCCAATCAAGTACTAACCACATCTGGTTTTGCTTCATGTTTTAAATCATCCAAGGTCAGCTTGGAGCATTGGAATTTAATGTAGGTATACAATGAATTGTTGAGATGGCAACTGCAAATAGAAACCTAGTGTGTGTTGTGCTGTCCTTGAATCTCTGAATAGTTTGCTCATCCTGGTCATTTTATCAATCAAAACTATCAGTCTCAACCTCAACCAATCTCAAAACCATCAATCTCAACCTGTACCTCTTTAAAGGAAAATGTGGGCATGAACTGAAAAGAGCCTTCGTTTTTTAAAAAATAATTTTTTTATTGATAAAACACACACAACAAACAAGAAACAAAAAGAAACAATTAACAAATATGTGACAAATCTTCTAGCATTGTTCTGTCTGGGTCACTCCGGAAGCCAATACCAACCCAAAAAGAGAAGCCAGACACACCGGTAAAAGGCAAAGGCAGTTTATCAAATTCAAGAAAAACACAGGTAACAGAAAATGTCCTTACAAACAGGAAAACGCTGTATCTTCAGATATATCCACGAAGGCAAAAGTCCATGCAGCAATACAGGATTCTTGCTGCCAAGACGAGGCTGTAGATAGCAGACCTACACCTCCCACGGGTCTTCCAAACTGCTGGGCCACAAGCCAGAAACAGAGACGTTGAGAACAAAGCAGGTCACCGTAACTCCAACTGATAACACTCCACATAGCTTCAAGGGCTTGCCTGCCTTTTAAACCCTGCTAAGGAGGACCACACCCAAGCCCAGCTGTTCCTAATTCAGTGCTGATAATACTTCTTTAATTGCTCCTTTCTTTGATCTGAACATCTCTGTCGCATGTCAATGATGGCTTGTGCTTCATCACCTAATGACTCCAAGCTACTGGCTGGGGAGAGCGCCCCCCCCCCCCCCCGGGGCTCTCATGTTGTTCTCCTTCGTCCCATTCCTGACTTTCCTGTCCCCTGTCCGACTGCTCAGCCCCCTCCTCTTCGCTGTCATCTTCCTCTGGGCATGGAGCCAGCAGAGACACAGCCGGTCCCTGAGCAGCCTCAGGCTGAACCACAACATAGCATATGCACTTAATACATCAATACTCACCTTAAAAACTCTACTATTCACAAATTGTGTGTGTGTGTGTGTGTGTGTGTGTGTGCGTATACTTGCATTTTATTCTCCATAGGGCTTCCTTAGTTTGAAATCTTGCTTTTCCTTTCTTCCCACCAGTAATATAATTTATTCCAAGTTTCATAATATTCAGTCTCATTTTTTTCTTTTAATTCACGTGCCCCATGGTAGTTTCAGCAGCCATCTAGATCTTTATCGGATTTCTTATTTTATTTTGCTGATTTGTTCCTGAACAGCATTGTGTTTTATTCTCTTTGTTATATCGTGAGAGCCTCCCAGTGCTATTTGGAGTATAGTGGTGGCTATTTTGGTTAAAAAATGTAATTTGATTAGTTGCGTTAAATGAATTGGTTACTCACTCACTTATAGTCGACCTCAAATAGAAGTGTTGTCCAATTCATTTCCACAATCTGTTTACTTTGCACAATATTCTTGGTAGCTGCATGGTCTTGGGAAAAGAAACATCTGCCTAAGATGTTGGAGGGAGGTTCTTGTCCTCTAAAGTATTTTTGGAGATGAAATTCAAGTACTGCAGAGCTGCAATCACTATGTTTAATACTGTCTAGTGGCCAGACAAATGAATGGCACTATCCATGTCAGCAAGGCAATGAGTAAACTTGCAACCACTTAGCAAAACACTCTGTATCTGTTGGAGAGCAACTGTTCCAGTCAGGAGGAGGGCTCAAGTGGGAAACTATTCCGGACTCTACCTAAACAAGCAAGGTCTGACCACTTCCTCCTCCACAATGGTTAGGTTTATTGGATTTATATGCCGCCCCTCTCCGCAAACTCGGGGCGGCTCACAACAATAATAAAAAACAGTACAGTACACAATTCCAAATCCAATGCCCACCCATCCAGTTCCAATTTAAATTAATAATCTCATAAAAAACAGTATATATAAAAAACAGGCACACAGTCAATCAATCAACAAAACAACATGGGCAAGGGGGAGGTGTTTTAGTTCCCCCATGCCTGACGGCAAAGGTGGGTCTTAAGGAGTTTACGAAAGGCAGGGAGGGTGGGGCAATCCTAATCTCAGGGGGGAGCTGGTTCCAGAGGGTCGGGGCCCCCACAGAGAAGGCTCTTTCCCTGGGTCCCGCCAGACGACATTGTTTAGTCGACGGGACCCGGAGAAGGCCAACTCTGTGGGACCTAACCGGTCGCTGGGATTCGTGCGGCAGGAGGCGGTCCCGAAGATATTCTGGTCCGGTGCCATGAAGGGCTTTATAGGTCATAACCAACACTTTGAATTGTGACCGGAAACTGATCGGCAGCCAATGCTTTTGAGCTTATCTAATCTTTCCCAGGCAAAAGCTGCCAGTCTGGGGGAGATTCCAGTAAAATAGGCATAGAGCAATAAAGCAGCTACTTTGAAATTTAGATATGTGGGTCTGGTTGTTCGTACCTGACAATATCTTAAATGCTCTTCAGATCCACATTCATCAAGAAAAAAAAAGAGAGAGAGAATTTATTATTCCACAGGGCTTTCCAAAGCTTTGGGATTTTCATGCAGCATTGAATTTTGGAAGCTCAACACATTTTGGAAGCATTAGACTGCAAGACATTGTCCAAAGGAGCTTTCTGTGATTATATTCATGAAACATTTGACTATTGATTTAATTATTTCATGCAAAACCTTCCTTTCTTGCACCATGCAAGAAGGGCAGGTTTTGTATGAAATAGTTATAGCAATAGTCAAATGTTTCATGAATATAATCACAGAAAGCTCCTTTGGACAATGTCTGCTTGCACCATGCAATAATACACCCACACCCACACCCACATACATACATATGTGTGTGTGTGTGTGTGTGTGTGTTTTCTGTCAAATCACCCTAGTATACCCAAATATGGGAGGAGCTTAATGCTTCCTTTTGCCTCTCTGCCCAACCCATGGCCATTTCCAAGGCAGTCAATTAATTTATTTATACCCGACAAACTATGTTATGTATGGGTCCCATGTTTTTGCTGAATTTGAAAATTACGGGAAACTAGGATAGATCTATTTTGGCCTTGTTCTGGCCTCATCAACTAGCCATACCCTCACTGGGATTTGAACTTGCAGCCAAAAAACCCTTCCCTGGTACAAAGCTGAAGGGATTAGATACTGTAGCCTAGAGGTTAATTCTCTGCCTTACAAGGCAAAGGCTGCAAGTTCAAATCCCAGTGAGGGTATGGCTAGCTGATGAGGCCAGAACAAGGCTGAAATAGATCTATCCTAGTCTTCCTTAATTTTCAAATTCAGTAAAAACATCTCTCTCTCTCTCCCTCTCTCTCACACACACACACACACATATTCTCAGTGATAGCACTTTGAAGTCTTAGCTGGCTAGACATTGAACATCTTCAGGACTAAGGCATGCAAACTGAACGTGGAAACTCAAGTGCCATTTCTCACTTCCACAAAGAGCCTAGGCTAATCAAACATTTTTATCAGTATTTACCAGAAGCAATTGCTTTGCAGGAATGCACGCCAAAGTACAGTAATTTGAATGGTCACTATTTAATTTTCAGTGTGATGGTTTGTTTAGCAACTCTGAAAGCCATGGATAGGGAACGATGGGAGAAATAATCGTCAGAGTTCTATATTTCTTTTTTCTTTTGAACATCCATTGCTCCTAAACCTGCCTGATTGGCTCATCAAGCGATAAAGTATCTGCTTTCCTGTGAGTTGAAATTCAGTTGGTGGTTTAAATGTTTTGGGTAAAAGTGTTCTCTTTCGAAGTAATACAGAAAAAAAAGAGGATGGGTGAACCAAATCTTCTGTTTGTACTGCTCTTATCAGTCTAAAACATGCTGCCAGAGACTCAAATATTTTCAACAGCTCTTTGTACGGCAGGAAGCAATGTATAATAAATTTAAAGTCTGATTTTGCAGAAATGTTTTATTTATTTATTTATTTATTTTTATTTTCTCAAGTATGTATTGGTAGTACAGTATATATAGATATAATGCTATTTATATACATGAGATGAGTACTAATAAGGGGAAAACATTTTTTTGGATTGTAACTTCCTTATTGATATGGGTAGGGTTTGTTTTTTTTTGGTTATGATGGTTATTAATGGTACCTGTAGGTTTTTTTACTTCGAGCAAGAAGATGTTATAGAGGTCATCAGCAGTGTTACAGCCAGAGAATAGAGTCTGCCAGTTAAGAGTTGAGAGGTTGGCATCTATGAGTTCATAGTTGTCTTTTTTAAAGTTGTACTTGGGTGCCCCATTATTAAGGTGATTCTTGCAATGGTGTAGATTGAAGTTGAAGTCTATCATGCTGTGGTTGCTGTTGGAAAAGTGTTATTTTATTTGTAGACCATAAATTGTGCTTTTACTGTAGCAGAATCTGAGGAGGCAGTTGTTGAGTCTAGTATTGTTTGTTGCTAGTTGGTTGAGTCTCAAATTGGTAACAGCATTGTACAGTGTTGTATGGATGGGTTCAGTCGTGCATTTGTTTAGGATCCAGTTAATGTGAGGTAGATTGGGGTCTCCAAGAAAGATAAGAGGGTATGGGCAGGAGGCTGCCCACGTTAGCAGTGAGGTTAATTGGTTCGCATGTCATAGTCTGGGGCTCTGTAACAAAGTAGGAAGTGCAGTGTTGCATTTAAGCATAGACCACAGACAATGGTTTCGCATATAAAAGGAGATCTTTATGTCATGTAAAATAGAAGGTGTACTTTGAACCATCTAATCTTTCATTTATTTATTTTAGGCGTCATAGTTCTAAGCTTTCTAGACCCAGGATTGTAGTTTCGTAGGGTATTCTGTTTCGAGTGGAGGAGTGAAGGGCTCTTCTGGTGAAGTATCTTTGGACATTTTCGAGGACATTTTTGGACAATTTCTGAATTTCTCCTCCATTGCCTTTTGCTATAATTCTGCTTGGAGCTATTTTTTTTTTTAAATGAAAAGAGCTTGTCTACCTTAGCCAACAGAACGAGAACCTTGTCTGCTTGAATATTTTTAGCACAAAATCCTGCTCAGTCATTGGATGTATCTAGAATGGAATTTCCCAAGGAAAAGCATTAAATTAGCCTCGAAATCCGAATACAGTCTGAATCTGAACTGGTCTTTTTTGTGCCAATGTCAGTACATTTCGTATTGCAGTCATGATGCTGTGGCTATATTGACAATCTTTGTTTGACTTAAATTTTGAAACCCCAATATCCCAGATAAGCTGACCAATTAACTTGTGGTTTCTTTTTCTCTGAAGAAAGATTAAAAACTTAACTTCTCTTGAACTTTGCATTAATGATAATTAGCAGCAAAGATATATTCACATTAAGCTTTCTTTCCCTTTGAGTGAATGCATTCTTGACACCGGCTAAATTGTTTTATTTTAATAGACTAATAAAAATTAGTAGCCCTTATGAAGTAATTTTGCCTCATATGTCATGTACTCCTGAAGGAACCTGTGTTGCATTGTTATTTTGTAGACTTTCCCCCCACCTTTTCACATATGATATAAAAGCCTGATAAAGATTCAGGAAATTGTTAAGTAAATAACCAGTTGCAAGCTTCTCCATTATCAGTGAGGAGATTTAACAGAATAACAGAGTTAGTTAGTTAGTTAGTTAGTTAGTTAGTTAGTTAGTTAGTTAGTTAGTTTGTCCGTTCATTCATTCATTCATTCATTCATTCATTCATTCATTCATTTACTAGATTTGTCTGCCGCCCCTCTCCGAAGACTCGGGGCGGCTAACAACAACAAAACAGTACAAATTCAATAGTTACAAACAATTTAAAACCCTCAATATATTAAAAAAACAATCATACATCTCAGTCAAACAATACATAAAATGGAAAAGGCCCAGGGGAAATCAATTTCCCCATGCCTGACAGCAGAGGTGCGTTTTAAGGAGTTTGCGAAAGGCAAGGAGGGTGGGGGCAATCCTAATCTCCGTGGGGAGTTGATTCCCTGAGGGTCGGGGCCACCACAGAGAAGGCTCTTCCCCTGGGTCCTGCCAGATGGCATTGTTTCATCGACAGGACCCGGAGAAGGCCAACTCTGTGGGACCTAACCAGTCAGTGGGATTCATGTGGCAGAAGGCAGTCCAGGAGATATTCCCAGAGAGTTGGAAGGGAACTTGGAGATCTTCTAATTCAACCCCCTGCTTAGGCGGGAAACCCTATACAATTTCAGACAAATGGTTGTCCAATCTTTTCTTTAAACTTTCCAGCATTGGAGCACTTACAGCTTCTGGAGGCAATCCACCAATTAATTGTTCTAACTGTCAGGAAATTTCTCCTTAATTCTAGGTTGATTCTTTCCTTGTTTTCCATCCATTGCTTCTTGTCCTGCCTCCATTTTATCCATACCCTCTAGTAAAACTGTTAGTATAGTCTTACAAGTAGTGAACGTGTTCAAGGGTGTAGAATAATGACTGATTCTTGGAGAAGACATTTGAAATATTAGTGTAGGACATGGAATAAGGTCTCTGGAATTTTGAATGGAGGACCCAAAGGTTATTTTTTCAAAAGGCAACTTGACATTTTTGTTTTCCTTGAAGACATTCTGCTTCTCATCTAAGAAGCTTTTTCAGAACTAAAGAAACTTCTTGGATGAGAAGTGAAATATCTTCAAGGAAAAACAAAGAAAGTCCAGTATCCTTATGAAAACAGCACTTTGGGGACAACCGTGACCTGGATGACTGAGAATCTCCATAGATATTTCAATAGAGGACTTGACACCACCAAGTGTTTTTCTTTGTTATTCCAGTCATCTCTTCAGTGATTGTAAATGAGGTATACAGTAGTCCCTCACCTATCGCTGGTGTTACGTTCCAGACCTGGCCGCGATAGGTGAAATCCACGATGGGGAATTTATCAACTGATAGTACTTTAGGGGGGATGCTCCCTGCTCCCTTTCTCCTCCTTCCCACCAGCTCCGGATGCCTGAAGGCGAGCAACGGCCGGCTAACCTTCCCCCCCACTACTACTTACTCTGCGCCTGAGGAAAAGAAGGGGAGGGGGGCAAAAGAATCGCCCCCCCCCCGAGCATTCCCGACCCACTGCTATTCTTTGCAGCAGTTCGGCCAAACGTTGTCTTTTTTGCCTTGCCCCGGCTGGAAAGTCCCTGGTGAGCTGCCCCGGCTGGTTCTTTTTTTCTCTCTCTCTCTCTCTTTTCTTTTCTTTTTTCCCCCTCCACCCGCCCAGCACTTCCTCTCCCGCCCTCGAGCCCAGTCTGGAAATCCCCACCGCGTCGCATTCCTTTCTTTGCTCGCGCTCGCTCGTTCGCACGCTGCCGGGAGCTCTTTCTACAACCCCAAGCACACCGCCGCCGCCGCCCACCACTAAGCGCGCCTCCAAAGACTGCCTTCTCGGCACTGGCGAGGCGGGTTGAACGAGGGGACGGGCCTCCGCCAGAGCTCAGTCCCCGCCCTGCTCATCATTCGCCCAGCCGCGGGCTGGTTGGCTTGTCCTGTCCTTCCAAACTTCTAAGCGCCGTATCTGTGCCAACACTGACTTCAAAACCCGCGATGAAGTGAAGCCATGGTGGGTGAAGTGCAATATAGTGAGGGACTACTGTATACCCTTTTCATAATATGCTTCAGATACAAGTATCATCACTGATCCACTTATGGTCTCCTTGCCATAAGTCAGTGAGCAATTCCTGTTCCAAGTTATTCTGCTGCCTATTTCTCCATTCCTTTCTCACTGAATTTGCACATTTTCTTCTGGGATACTTAATCCTATCACGCCAACATCACCATTTGTGTCAATGTTTATCTGACCTTTTGAAGACTGAAATATTCTTGAAATGTGGAATATCATTGACATCATGTTCATCATCTACTTTCCTAAGATGGCACTTACAAAGGACCCTTTGTATTTTCTACATCTGTGCAGTGACATCACACAAATCAATTTACATATTCAAATGTTAATACATTCGTGTGATTAGAAAGACCAACATTTAAATTTTCTTGCACGGAAACAATGCTTTCTTAGTAGCAAACCTAAATGCCACTTTTCCATAACAAAATTTTGTAAAGCGTCACTGAAAATGTTTGAATGATAAAAATCACTCATTATTTCTTGGCTTGGTGACTTTAAGTCTTGGATTTAGTCTCTTTCATTCAAAAAGCTGCTACAAGGACAAAATGGATATGTTTATCCTAGGCATGTTTAAATTCAGTTACTGTGGATTTACCAACCACGTCTGCTGGAAGTTTGTTCCAAGGATCTACTACTCTTTCAGTAAATAATATTTTCTCACGTTGCTTTTGATCTTTCCCCCAACTATCTTCAGATTGTGTCCCCTTGTTCTTGAGTTCACTTTCCTATTAAAAACACTTCCCTCCTGAACATTATTTACCCCTTTAACATATTTAAATTTCCTTCTGTCCTCCAGACGATACAGATTGAGTTCATTAAGTCTTTCCTGATATGTTTTATGCTTAAGACCTTCCACCATTCTTGTAGCCCATCTTTGGACCCGTTCAATTTTGTCAATATCTTTTTGTAGGTGAGGTCTCCAGAACTGAACACAGTATTCCAAATGTGGTCTCACCAGCGCTCTATATAAGGGGATCACTATCTCCCTCTTCCTGCTTGTTATACCTCTAGCTATGCAGCCAAGCATCCTACTTGCTTTTCCTACCACCCGACCACACAGCTCACCCATTTTGAGACTGTCAGAAATCACTACCCCTAAATCCTTTTGCTAACACAGAACTGCCAATGCAATACTTAGATTGAGGATTCCTTTTCCCCAAGTGCATTATTTTACATTTGGAAACATTAAACTGCAGTTTCCATTGCTTTGACCATTTATCTAGTATACAATCTGCATTGTTTCATTCTGCCAACTCTCGGCTGAAATATCTATCAGCATTTCTCCAGCAAGTCTTAATTCACATCCAAAGAATGCGAAAAGAAACATTGGGCAGTGAAATGTTTGTTCCTCCACCCCAAATTCTCTAATGTAAATGAATTACTCTGGGCATATAGATGTAAGTAATATTGAAAAAGTACCTTATAAAACAGACTTTAAATGGCAATGCAACTGATCTACATTAGGACTAGTGCACTAGTTCTATTGGAAACAGGGAAAAGTAAAAATATAATGTAAATTAGGCAGACTTAGCCATCTTTGCAAAAGTCATCTTGGTCCTTAAACAATCTTCAAAGAATAACAGCAGGAGAAGGGAAAAAACCAGCCAAATCTTATAGCCCAGGTTCAAATCAACAGGTTCAGAAAGAATTCTTTAGTGGGCAGGAAGTAACTCCCACTCATTTCTCATATTGATTCCTGTCAAAAGTGTGTAGAATGATGAACAATTTCATCCTAAGGAGACTCTGAGAAATATGGGAATGCAGACAGGATTCCAATACGTGGGGTGATCAAAATATATTAATTATGCATCCTGACAGCAGTTTCACTGAGCCAGGTAATTGGAAGCACAAAATAAATGTTTCCTTAAACAGGGAGATGACATTTCTTGATTCTTATTACTAATAAGAATAGGATACAATAATGGAAATAAATATTTCTCAATGTTCAAGATCAGTGGTTCTCAACCTGGGGATCAGGACCCCCTGCGGGGTGTTGAACAACCACTTCACAGGGGTCACCTAAGACCATGAGAAAAGACAAATTTCCCATGGTGTTAGGAAATAAAGCTTCTATTCTGGTGCCTTGGAACATATTTTTACAATCCGGCCAATCAGACATTTACAGTGGGGGTGTCCCTCTGGCCTTCCTGCCAATCATCCTAAAACTCTGCTGGGAGAATTGGCACCAGACTTATGGTTCGGGGTCACCACAACATGAGGAACTGTATTAAGGGGTCACAGCATTAGAAAGGATGATAACCACTGTTCTAGATCCATGATGGCAAACCTATGGCATGTGTATCAGAGATAGCAGACAGACCTCTCTCTGTAGGCACATGTGCCATAGCCAACTGTGTTCCTGCTGGCTTCCAGTGTTCTGTTACACACACATTTGGCTGTCTAATATACTGCTTAAAAAAAAATAAAGGGAACACTCAAATAACACACCCTAGATCTGAGTGAATGAAATATTCTCATTGAATACTTCGTTCTGCACAAAGTTGAATGTGCACAACAGCATGTGAAATTGATTGTCAATCAGTGTTGCTTCCTAAGTGGACAGTTTGATTCCACAGAAGTTTGGTTTACTTGGAGTTATATTGTGTCATTTAAGTGTTCCCTTTATTTTTTTGAGCAGTGTATATACCTTAATTCAGACCAAGAAAAAAAGTTTGTGTAATTGTAGGTATATATATACACACACACTCCTAGATCTATACAGTATGTGTATACAGTTGCAGGCAAAATGTTTGACATCCATTGTCAAATTTTACATAACCCTACATCCCTAAGTGAATAAAAGTTCATGCAATTTGAAGGTGAAACTTTTCTGCAAATTTGACTGTTTATCTGCAGTCGTTTACAAATCCAAAATAAGAAAACAGTGATGATGACAGATACACACATTTAAATATCCTTTCTTTGAAAAATCATTTCCTTGAGCAAGGAAAGGCTTAAAACTCTTCCTGTAGCCAGCGAAGGCTTTCCTATTATTGATTTTGAAATTTTTCTCATTCTAAATGCAGGAAAAATCTTTGAAGACCATTCCAGGACCTTTTATTTTATTTTCTCCAAATTCTTTAGATTTGGTTGATATGGAGTTATGTATTTTGTTGAAATAGCTAACCTATTTTCAGCTTCAACGTTTTCACTGAAAATGGGACATTGGCCTTTAGGATATATTGATATTTAGTCAAATCCATTTTCCTTTCACCCACACAATATTTTCTGTGCCTCTGCCTTCAGATAATCTCACATCATCATGCCACCCCCATGCTTAATGTTTGGCCAGATGTTCTTTTTTTCCAAACACTTCGCTTCTTGCTCCCCTCCAAATATATTTTATGTGGTTATGGCTGAAGAGCTCAGGTTCTGCTTCGTCTGTCCAAAGCACTTTATTCCAAAACATTTCAAGCTTACCAAGTTTTCTTTTCCATACTTTAGACATATTAGAAGTGACTTTTGTGATGATTTCTTCTGCCAACTTTCCTTGCAGATTATTTTTGTGCAAGCAACATTGTGCTAGAGGCACATAGACAATTAATCCAGTGCCAACTGAACTTTACAGAATGGATCCTTGCAGGTCTAACCAGTTTTAGCAAATATTTTTCTTGGCCTTTCAAATCTTAACATCATCAATTCCATGTACATTTTGTTTATTAAACATAGAAACATAAAAACATAGAAGTCTGACGGCAGAAAAAGACCTCATGGTCCATCTAGTCTGCCCTTATACTATTTTCTGTATTTTATCTTAGGGTGGATATATGTTTATCCCAGGCATGTTTAAATTCAGTTACTGTGGATTTATCTACCACATCTGCTGGAAGTTTATTCCAAGGATCTACTACTCTTTTAGTAAAATAATATTTTCTCATGTTGCTTTTGATCTTTCCCCCAACTAACTTCAGATTGTGTCCCCTTGTTCTTGTGTTCACTTTCCTATTAAAAACACTTCCCTCCTGGACCTTATTTAACCCTTTAACATATTTAAATGTTTCAATCATGTTCCCCCTTTTCCTTCTGTCCTCCAGACTATACAGATTGAGTTCCTTAAGTCTTTCCTGATACGTTTTATGCTCAAGACCTTCCACCATTCTTGTAGCCCGTCTTTGGACCCGTTCAATTTTGTCAATATCTTTTTGTAGGTGAGGTCTCCAGAACTGAACACAGTATTCCAAATGTGGTCTCACCAGCACTCTATATAGCGGGATCATAATCTCCCTCTTCCTGCTTGTTATATCTCTAGCTATGCAGCCAAGCATCCTACTTGCTTTCCCTATTGCCTGACTGCACTGTTCACCCATTTTGAGACTGTCATAAATCACTACCCCTAAATCCTTTTTGAAGTGGCTTTGTACAGATTAGGACACGTAATTGCGGCTTTGCTTGAACTGCTTTATTCCAACATAAACATAACGTTAATACAACAGTCAGTATTCAACTGTCAAACCTCCTCGGGGTTTCCCTATTTAACTACCAGCTGGCTGAGGAACGAACCAATGATTGTCCCTTGTTTTCCCCGGTCGCTAGGTTACCGCCCCTCTCCCGGTGCCCTTTCCTGTTCTCATAACACTTCCTGTATGGAGCCTCTCTAGGCATCTCCTGTCGTTGGTACTCCCGGACATAACACTTTTCTTCTGATTAACTATGATTAACTATGTGTCTCATATGTGAAATTGCCAATTAGAAACATTTGGAGGTTGTTGGCTTAAAACAGCAACAACACAAAACCTCACATTATTTTCTTCATTTTCCTATGTTCCCAAAGCTCTTTAGATGAATCCATGGTGATTGGAAGTTGGCAGAACAACAAAAACAAATCTGAGAAAGAATAGAAGAGTCAAAATCTTCCCTATCATCTGTAAAGTTATCTACTCCTGAATAATTGTACTTTTCCCCCCAAGTTTTTAATTTTATTTTACATATACATATCAATGTGGGAACAGTGTGGCACCTGGGTATCATACATCCTAATACAAATAAATCTAGTTAAATTAGTCTTAGTTATTACATTCAACCAATTTATATATTTCTAATAATAATACACATTTATATTGAATTATAGTCTATCATTATTTAATTATTCCACGTTTTAATATATTGCTCTAGTGCCACACCATATTATTTAATTGTACATAATAATACTGCTATTCAATTTCTAAGCTTCTCTCTATTCTCTTTCTTATTTCTATCTCTCTTCCAACCTTTAAATGTGTCATCCTTTTATTAAAAGACATTTTCTTTCTGTCTTACTTATCTTCTAATCATGCCACCATATTAAAAAGAAGGGAAAGAAAGAGAAGAGAAGAAGAAAGAGAGGAAGAAAAACAAATTAGAAGAACAAGGAAAAAAAGAGAAATCCTTTCCTTTCTATCCATCATCTCTTGTCCGCTTCAGTGCTATGCGTTTTATTTTAACTTGCCTCCCATATTCCTCTTACGTCTTTATCTCTGTCTGCATCTACTTTTTGGTTATTCAGTCTAGGTATTTCTCTACCTTCTTCCACTGTCTAGTTTCTAAAATATATGCCCAAGCTCCTATCTCCCTTTCAAAAGTTTCTTCCTGTATCTCCACTTCTCTTTTCGATTCTCTTAAAATATTCCCCCTTGATTTAATTAATCATTCACTGTTATTTTTATTATTATCTCTTCCTTCTCTTTTGTTCGTTGATTCTTTGGTTCAATCTTTTCTTCCATTTCTTCTATTAGTGCCGGAGGTGGTATTCAGCTGATTTGCAACGGTTTGGGCAAACTGGTAGTAGAAATTTGACCTGGTTCGTTGAACTGGTAATGACCTCTGGTTGGCACTGCCCCTGCCCACCTGCCCTGCCTACCCACTCACCACGCATTTGCCCTTCCAGGTGCTTGATGCTTGCACTTTCTGGCCACTTGGTGCTCGCCCTGCCCACCCCCTAAGTGGGCTTGAGCATAAATGATGTCAAGTTGGCCACACCCACTCAGTCATATGACAAACTCTTCCAAGCCATGCCTACAGAACTGGTAGAGAAAAATTTGCATCCCACCATAACTCGTCCCTTTTCTAAGCATCTTGATCTGTACTTATCATCCCTCATGTTGTGGTTAGCTCTGGCCCTGCTCCTGCCCCAAGGACTGTGGATGTGGGGGAGACATCCACAGCTCTCAGGCCTGTTTTGTCCCCGGTGGAATCTGCTGATGAAGGCTCCTCTGACCAAGAAGACATGAGTGACAGGGAGGAGGAGAGTGTGGCAGACAGCTCAGAAGGAGATCAATTATCTAGCTCCTCCTTGGATTCAGAACAAGAGTTAATGATACAGCCACGCATGCAGAGAGCGATGCATAGGCAACAACAACTGAGAGATTATTATCAAAGAAAATGAGGCCACCTGTGATTGGGTGGGGCTGTGGTAATTAGTGAGGCTGCTATAAATAGCAGCCTCTGGGTTTGGCCATTGTGGAGGATTATCTGATCGTTATGTTTCATGACTGCTTTGCTGACTTTGATCTTTGTGTGCTGATTTCCCCCCACTTTGAAACTAACCCAGAGCAAAGTGTATTTCACTTTGTGAAAGAAAAAGGACTGTGAATTGCCTCACAGCTGCAAGCTAAGTATCACAGAACTGATAAGGGACTTGTACAAATTACCAATTTGTTTGGAGACAAGTGTTCTTTGCTATACAAAAAGAGTGCTCTGTTTATTTGCATTTTCGGTATAAAGAACATTGTTTTGAATTTTCAAACGTGTGTGTGTCTGAAATTGTATCTGTGCATTTTTTGGGAGGATTCTACCAGAGAGCTCGACAGAACAATATAGTATTTCCCATTTTTTCCATAATCTCCTTAAATCCTTTCTCTGTAATGTCTTTTGTATTTTGGAAAAGCAACACCATCTCCTTCAAAGTTCCACTCATTTCTTCCTTGTGAAGCATCTTACTTCGTTTTTTAAAAATCCAACTTTTGTCCAGTAGTCCAAGAACCATTACTCAAACCTAAGGTTATCCTTCAAGAAGTACACTAATCACAGTTTTTTGTATCCCATAGATAATTAATCAGTACCGTTTAAATAGTCCCAGAAGTTATCAAAAACCTCTTTACGTCCTCCTTAAGATTCAGCCTTCTAACCTAACATTCAGGGGTCACTTTAATTAAACAATCTCCTTGTTCTCATATTTGAGTCCCAAGTAGTCATGGGTAGTTAGATATAACCCAGTAAATATTTTCACAATCCTTCATATAAGTATTCCCAGATTTGTATATTTTTCTTTCATCAGCAGGTGGCATTCTCAACTTAAATTTCAGTGTTGCCACTAATTGGTCTAATTTTAGTTTTTCAATCGTAATTTTAATTGCAGTTCAATTATAGAAGCAGGATAATCTTTTAACGTAAATCATTCCAGCATTTTAAAATGCCTTTCTATTATCATGTCTTCTCAGTTTAAGAGTCCAATTTTCTGTATTTTAATGCTTAATTGTCACTTTAACAAATAATTCTGAACAAATAGTTCTAAATTATTCCTTGAGGTTTGGTTTTAAGTGAAAATGATTTCTCTCCCCCAGTTCCAGTCACTGTTCACCTACTTTGCTCCAGCATCAGCTTGGTTGTCTCAGCTTCGTGGCAGCCATATTTAGACTGTCTTGTCTCCTCTCTGTGGCTGAGAGGGAAAAAGAATAGGAGAGCTGTGACTTGCTGCAGCCTCACAGGTCACTCTTCTTTGCTTCACCACCCCTACAGGGCAGTTTGGCTCCTTTTGGAACCCACTAGCCAGGAGAACTCAGCATGGGAGCATGGAAATACGCTCCGCATGTCCAATCCTGCCAGGATATCAATCAAAAGTCTGTAATTCTAACAATTCAATAACAATTTTGGGCCTTCTTAAAAGGGACACCCCCCCCCCCCAAGAATAGCTATGGATCAACTTGCTAAACTTCTCCATTTTTCATATTATTTCTACTGGTTTAAATATCATTGTTAAAGAAAAGTTTAGTATACAGAGTTTGAGTCAACTTCTTTTCACCTCAAGATTCGGTGAAGCATACAGGGTGACCAGGAACTTCTAAACTTTTGGAAGCATCTGTATGCATGGCTATTTCTCCTTCAATTGGAGATTCGCTCCTGATGATTTTGTGGATACATTCCTGTGAAACAATGGAAGCTGTTTTTGTTTGTCTTCTTCTGAGGTATTTTTAAATTTTATTTTGTCTTTTTAGCATAAAGTCCTTGTCTCCTCTGGAAATCTCACATCCAAATATTAATCAGCCTGCTGAGGTAAAGTCAATCAGGTATTGCCACAAAATAACACAGAGATTGGAAAGTAAGAGAGGGAAAGAGAGAGAGGGGAAGAGAGAAACCCCTAGTCAGTTTCAGAGTAATTTTCCAAACAATTTCACTTGCAAGTCCTCCCTAATGGAGAGGTAGCTGTAACTGCATCTGATAGCTAATTTGTTTTTTTAAATGTTTCTGATGTTGTATTCCTCCCCAGTTGCTTCTTGGTGGCTTTGTAATTTCTGTGAAACATCTCAATTAGCCTCATCCTTACTGAAACTTTTCCCACACTGAAAGTTTTGATTAAATAATATCCAACTTAAAATGTATGAGGTGATGTACCCTTTAGTTAATGTATCTACCCGGGGAAACCAGGAGAGGTTAGGTCATTCAAATCAGTATGTAAAATTCAACTCTCTTTCACTCTCTCCAAGGTCTCAGAGCTGCAGCAACAAAAGAAGATAAAAAAAGGACAGTTTCTCATCAAGAATAGATTAGATATAATTTTGGATGTTTGTGAACAAATGTGTGTGTGTACACACCTACATATACACACACAACACATACTTACTTACACTACATCACCAGATAAGAAGGGATTTAGATGGTAAAATTATGTTAATGGAAAAATAGGTAATCTTTTGGCTACTTTTTCAACTATACAGTGGTACCTCTACCTACGAACGCCTCTACCTATGAATTTTTCTAGATAAGAACCCGGTGTTCAAGATTTTTTTTGCCTCTTCTCAAGAACCATTTTCCACTTACAAACCCGAGCCTCTGAAACTGTAACCAGAAAAGGCAGGAAGAAGCCTCCATGGGGCCTCTCTAGGAATCCCCTGGGAGGAAACAGGGCCAGAAAAGGTCGGGAGAAGCCTCCATGGGGCCTCTCTAGGAATCTCCTGGGAGAGAACAAGGCCTCCACCCTCCCTTGGTTTCTTCAATCGCACACATTATTTGCTTTTACATTGATTCCTATGGGAAAAATTGCTTCTTCTTACAAACCTTTCTACTTAAGAACCTGGTCCCGGAATGAATTAAGTTCGTAAATAGAGGTACCACTGTATTTCAATTAAAATAGCATCTCCTGAAATTCCTAAATGATTTTCAGCGCAAAGCTTAATTTCCTAGTTTCCATTCATCTGACCCTAATTACCATTTCTTTTATCTAGCCACTATTTTTCCCTCCATAACACAGAGGTAGGAATTCTCTCGATCCCCCCCCCCCCGCCCCTGCCCTTCTCTCTTGCAAAGTTCAGGAACACACCTCACAAGGGTAGATCCAAAGATTTTAGCTAGTGAAATGGTGAAACTGGCTTTAAAAAAATGACAAAATATTTAACTCTTGTGTCCATGTAAAACATGAGCAGGGATCAGTAATTAGCTTCTTACCGGGTATAAATGGGATTAGAACACTCAAGGTGGGTCTCATTCTGTGGGTTTAACAACTGCCACTGAAGGTCCCATTTGTCTTCTTTCCTTCATTTTCTCTCCACGTCCCTCCTTTGCCATCCATGTGAAGAGACCTGTTTAGGTTTATTGGATTTATATGCTGCCCCTCTCCGCAAACTCCCTCTGGTTGTCCTACAATATATGCAAGATTCCCCATCTTTTCTCTTCCTACCACTGTCAGTTGTTGGCTAAAAACCCACCACAATTCTTCTCCTTAAAGTGTGATAGGTTTGGATGACTGTCAGCAGGTTCCTGGGATGCAGATTTTGCCCTTAGTGCAGGTCTGTCTGTCTGTCTATTATTCATTCAATCATTCATTCATTCATTCATTCATTCATTCATCCATTCATCTTTTCTTTTATGTGCACTGAGAACATAGGCACCAAGACAAATTCCTTGTCTACCCAATCACACTTGGCCAATAAAATTCTGTTCTATTCTATTTTGTTTTCTTCTCTTCTATTTTCTATCATCTACCATCTACCATCTATCAATCATCTGTCATCTGTCTATCTATCTATCTATCTATCTATCTATCTATCTATCTATCTATCAATCATCCATCCATCTTTCCGTCTATCTCCAGTAGGCAGGGTCAGTGAGCTAGAGCAGTGATTTTCAACCTTTTTTGAGTCATGGCACATTTTTTACATTTACGAAACCCTGGGGCACATTGAGCAGGGGGGGGGGCTAAAAAAAGTTTGGACAAAAAAATTCTCTCTCTCTCCCTTCCTTCCTCTTTCGTTCTCTCTCTCTCCATCCCTCTTTCTTTCTCTTCCTTCCTTCCTCTCTTTTCTGCTCTCTTTCTCTCCCTCCTTACCTCCCTCTATGTCTTTCTCTCTCTCTCCTGCTTTCTTTCTCTCTCTTGCTCTCTCTCTCTTGCTCTCTCTCTTGCTTTCTTTCTCTTGTTCTCTTTCTCTCTCTCTTGCTTTCTTTCTCTCTCTCTCTCTCTTGCTTTCTTTCTTTCTCTTTCTTTCTCTCTCTCTTGCTTTCTTTCTCTCTCTGAGCTTCGCGGCACACATGACCATGTCTCGCGGCACACTAGTGTGCCACGGCACACTGGTTGAAAAACACTGAGCTAGAGGACAATAGGGTGAGCACCCTTCAGTTTCACCATCACAATATCCCAAATCAATAATTGTTACCAAGAAATCATGCCAGCAACTGACGGAAGCACCTGAACATGTTCTATGCAGCCACTGATGGAAGTACCTGAACACAATATGCAGAATACTGTGTAAATTGGTAAAATGCCACTGCCTTGCGGCACATTTCTTTGTAGGGACAAGCAGTAGAAAAGATGTTATCACACCAGCTGAGATTTGCGAGCTATTCAGAAGTGCCCTGGACCTCACCCTACCAGTTTTCAGGGATCTAAAGATCCAGCATAAGGCCTGAGATGCGCCTTGCAAAAGTTCTGAAAAAGCTTCTGAAAAGAACAAGCAGTCCCCTAACCCAAAGTGAAATGGACATGGATGTAATTATGATAGCTACAGGGGAAGATAGGTGTTCAGTGGGATATTGGAGGAAAGGTGCTGCACCATGAGTGCCAACGGACCTCAGAAAATAGCCCTTTTGACACATAGCAAGAAATGCCTGGTAAAGTCTGACCTTGCAGTGGACCAGAGACAGGTTGAGGATAACATTGTGTGTTTGCGTCCTTGACAGTCAACTTTAGATGCCCTACGTTTATATCAAAATCAGAGAAAATATTGAACTGTGTCCATTCAAGCAAAATTCTTTATATGCAGACAATGTGTCCTTGTGGATCAGATTGTCTATTCTGACTGGCATAGATTCTTGATCTCCTGAGTGTTATATGCCATCACATTTGCATTGACTGTTGGTGAGTCCTTAAGCAACCATAAGGTCACACAGAGTTGGCCTTCTCTGGGTCCCGTCGACCAAACAATGTCGTTTGGCGAGGCCCAGGGGAAGAGCCTTCTCTGTGGCGGCCCCGGCCCTCTGGAATCAACTCCCCCCAGAGATTAGAACGGCCCCCACCCTCCTTGTCTTTCACAAACTACTCAAGACCCACCTTTGTCGCCAGGCATGGGGGAGTTAAGATATTTCTTCCCCTAGGCCATTACAAGTTATGCATGGTATGCTTGTGTGTATGTTTGGTTTTTTATAATTAGGGTTTTTAGTTGTTTTATTAAATTGGATTGTTACATATTGTCTTTTACCATTGTTGTTAGCCGCCCCGAGTCTGCGGAGAGGGGCAGCATACAAATCCAATAAATGAACGAACGAACAAACGAACAAACAAACAAACAAACAAACAAACAAACAAACAAACTTGGTCTAACCTGCTTTTCCATGGAAGAATTTTTGCCCCATAGGAATGTTACAAGGGGAAATCATTGCCTGCACAATTCTGATCTTTTGAGGTGTTGATACAGGAGTGGGCAACAGGCAGGACGGGGTGGAACGCAGTTCCACCGGCGGAAATGAAGGTGCATGCGCAGTTCCAGCTGATTGGCAGCTGTCACTCCCTGGATTACTGGTCTCGGCTCAGCTCTCTCTTTTTTTAAAAAAAAACAATGTATTTTTTATTAAAGATTATATTATGTACAATGTATTATTTTTATTTGGCAGTGTATTCCTTGACCACCTAGTTTCTTCACTTAATAGCGGATCTTGAAAGACAGAAGCTATTTTAACTCCAGCAATGTACCTTCATTTTCAATTCTAAGGCTGATCGCTGTATCTGTTGTCATTAATTTGGTCTTCTTTGTATTTAATTTTAGTTCCATTTTTCCACTGTGCTCTTTGACTTTCATTACTAGAGCTTTCAGTTGATTTATCTTTTCAGTTGTCAGAGTTGTGTAATCAGTGTAGTGTAAGTTATTGATGGTTCTATCTTCTTACAACCCAGCTTTCCACAATATATGTTCAGCAAATAGCTTGAAAAAATAAGATTGGAGATTATATAGCTGTCTCTGACTCCTTTGCTGACCTGGAACCAATCTGTTTTGCTAGAGTATAGGCTGACCTCTTCCAATCTGTTTCCATTGTGTTCTTCTCCAGATTTGTGGACATAGTTGGATTCTTACATAGTCTATCAGTTTCTATAACTTCCTGACTGAAAAATGAATATAATGCTGATGTAACTTCATCTTCTAGTACAGTGGTACCTCGAGATACGAGTTTAATTCGTTCCGGACCTGGGCTCTTAAGTCGAGCAGCTCTTATCTCGAACGACTTTTCCCCATAGGAATTAATGTAAATAATTTTAATTGGTTCCAGCCCTCAAAAAACTCACAAAGTTAGTCTAAATTATGCAGAAAGACATGTTTTTAATGAAGAAATGTACATGTACATATAAATGAATAATGAAGTTTCTTTCACTTAACTTGTAAACTTTCTTAAACTTTTAAATTTACATATGTTCAACTTCTCTGCCACCCAATCCTGTAGGACAGAGGTCCCCAACCCTTTTTGCACCAGGGACCGGCTTTAAGCGATCAAGAGAGGAATGGGTGAATGAATGGACGGAGGGTGGGAAGGAAGGAAGGAAAGAGGGAAGGGACAGGAACAGAGGAAGGAAGCAAGGAAACTTATGAAAGGGGAGAGTAAGAGAGGAATGAGTGAAGGGAGGGAGGGAGGGAAGAAGGTGGGAAGGAGAAAGAAAAGAAGAAATAGAGGAAGGGAAGGTAAAAGAGAGAAAGAAAAAGAGCAAGAAAGAAAGAAAGAAAGAAAGAAAGAAAGAAAGAAAGAAAGGGGGAAGGGACAGGAACAGAGGAAGGAAGCAAGGAAACTTATGAAAGGGGAGAGTAAGAGAGGAATGAGTGAAAGGAGGGAGGGAAGAAGGTGGGAAGGAGAAAGAAAAGAAGAAATAGAGGAAGGGAAGGTAAAAGAGAGAAAGAAAAAGAGCAAGAAAGAAAGCTGCAAGCACCCCCCCGAGCGCCGCTTCGCAGCTGTCTCCTGAAGCCGAACGCGGAAGTTAGCGTTTGGCTTCAGGAGACAGCTCCTTGGCGCTTGTATCTCGAATTTGGGCTTGTAAGTAGAACAAAAATATCTCTCCCCTCCCAGCTCTTATCTAGAGTTGCTCTTAAGTAGAGCAGCTCTTATGTCGGGGTTCCACTGTACTAGAGGTTCTTACAGGGAATATTTTCTAAAGCATCTTGAGTATCAACATTTCTACTCTACAAAAATTCTTCCATCTTTCCATGATCTTCTTTGAATTAGTTCCTACGTGTCATTGGTTTCATGTAGCATACTAATTCAAGACTGGAACATCCTTCTGAGTTTGAGATCTTTTGGAAGTCCTTCCTTGTTTTTCAATGTTTCTCTCTGATGGCTTTGCAGAGGTTGAAATGCTGTTTCTTGTCTATCTTAACTGCTCTCGGAAATTCTTTCTTAAGTTCCTTCTGGTTTCTTAAACTTCTTGGCAATTTCCATCATCTATTCTGACACACACTTTGTTTGCAATCTCTTTTCACATTCATTCCTAGCAATGACTCTAAAGTCATTCGAGTTTATTTATTCGAGTCCTTGGAGAGGGGTGGCATAGAAATCCAATTAATAAATAAAGTCAATGATTTCAAAGCGATTGCTCATGTTCTCCTTAAAATAAGGTGACCAGATTTTACCAAAGTGGGACACCATTGATGGGGGGTGCACGGATGACTGAAAAATCTCTACAGACCTGGGAGCCCCCACCTGCGCTCCCCCATTGTAGGGAACGAGGAGGCCCCATGTTCCCCAAGCCCTGCCCCCCTCCAATGCTGCCCCAGGACATCCCCCAAAGACCTGGGGCTCCAGTGCTCCCCAGGTCCAGGCTCTCCCTCTCCGGCCGCGGTGCCCACAGAGCCTCAAGATCCCACTGCACTCTGCAGCAACCCTCCCTTCCGACCAATGCTGGAGAGGCACATGCCCAGCCTCCCCCCAACCCCCCACCCTCCGTTTCACTACTGGACACCTGCAAAGCACCAAAGCCCGGGCCACTGCCCCATCCTCTTACCTCGGGGCCAAAGGAAATCTCTCCCATGTGCCACAGCTTGACCCGCCCTTCCCCACAGTCTCCAAGCCCCCTCCCAGCAGACTCACTGAAGAGGGAAGCCTAGCCCCACACCGGTTGACTCAGGGCATCACGGTAGCCGAGCTACCCACCAGGCGATCCCCCCCCAAGCCATGTGATCGCCCAGTCTCAAGGCATCCTCAAAAAATTGGAACTCCCCCAGAATGTCACGGGACGCGGGATAAACCACCCAAAATCGGGACCATCCCGCCAAAATTGGGACGTCTGGTCAACTTACCTTAAAATGATGGTATAATGTTCATTGTGATAACTAGTTGGCTTTCTTCTGCTGCCTTTGCTTGACCTTTAATTTGTCCATGAGCAGTTCATGATCATCCTGGCCATGTCTTTACTGTTATAACTGATCTTGGAATATTGACATATATTGACAAAAATATAGTCAATTATATTTCTACACATTCATTTTGATGATGCCCAAATACAGTACTGTATATAAAGTATCGTTTTTGTTGTTGGAAGATTGAGTTGACAATAAAGAAATAATTGGATTTGCAGAAATTTGTATGCTGTTCTCCTGCTTCATTTCAGTTTCCTAGGCCATACAACTTAAGTTAATTATGTTTTACTTCTTAATATTCTCTTGTCTTCAACCAGAACCTGTATATCTTGCTTGCAAATGCTCTTGATTTGAAATTGAACTTGAGCATAAAGCTCTATTTCCTCTTCAGCGTCAGATGTTGAAGTATACATTTGCATAATTGTCATATTAAAGGATTCTGTGCATAGTCTAATTGATATTATTTGGGCATTGATTGCACTGCATTGTACTGTCCTTGTTATATTCCTTCTAACTATTAAAACAGGACCAATCATTCTTTATTTTTTTATGTTCCCAGTTGCAAACAATATGATCTTTTAAATGAAATTATCCAATTCCAGTCCATTTCAATTCACTGATACGAAGATGTCGAATCAATCCTTTCATATCACTCTATTGAGATTTCTCTGTTCATGCTTCTTGTTCTATACTCCCACTCTAATTTTGTCTTTACTACTCTGGGTTTTCTTTTCCTGCATGACAACTCCATCAGCTTTAATTTAGCCATGCCATAAACACCATTACTACTCTGAAAGCAATAGCAACAGCACTTAGAGTTGTATACCGCTTCACAGTGCTTTACAGCCCTCTCCAAGTGGTTTACAGAGTCATCATATTGCCCCCAACAATTTGGGTCCTCGTTTTACCCACCTCGGAAGGATGGAAGGTTGAGTCACAATCTTGAGCCGCTGAGATTTGAACTGCCAAATTGCAGTCAGCTGGCAGTCAGCAGAAGTAGCCTGCAGTACTGTTTATGTTTATGTTTGTTTATGTTTACTTAGATTTGTATGCCGCCCCTCTCCACAGACTCGGGGCGGCTCACAACAAAGTGAAAAAAGCAGTTTACAACAAATCTAAATTTCTACTAAAAACATTTAAAAAACCGTATGGGCTACTGCCCATATGGGGTGGGGACATGACACAATGGGGTAGCGAAAAAGGTGCTTCACCCCAGAGCACCCAATTTGCACTGAAAGATGTTGAAAGAAAATGCAGGGCATCCTGCATAAGCCACACCCACAGTGTGATAGTAAAAAATTTGGTAGCCTATCTCTGTGTACTCTAATCAATTTTATATGTATAATTGCTATTTTAGATTTTAATTATTAGATTTGTCATTCTGTACCATTTTTATCACTGTTGTGAGCTGCCTCGAGTCTGCGGAGAGGGGCAGCATACAAATCTAATAAATACAAATACACTGCACCAAGATGCTTGTCCTCATCAACATGTTGAATGGCATCGGATTTGAGGAACCATATAATAGTGTCAGTCTCTTTATTTTGTCTAGCCATATGGTTTCCTTGGTAAAATATACTAATTGTTGTGCCATACAAAATGATCCATTTACTGCTGTCTCTGAAGTGATCATTTATTTCCAGCATTCTCCTATATCACTGTTGCCCAATAAAAATCCTTGCTTGCTGTAGCTGAGCCCTGGAGTAACCTTCATGCCTTTGGATGATCAAGCTAGAATAAAATATGGTTTTGGTATACATTCCCAGTGTTGCTGTGTCTTCCTTCTCAAGAACAGCTCCACATCGCAATGAGACATTACAGCAGGACTTTATGCAGGGCTGCAAATTTTTTTACTACTACACAGTGGGTGTGGCTTATTTTGTGGGTGTGGCTTGCAAGCCATGTGACCAGGTGGGAGTGACTTGATGATATGTGACTGGGGGTGGCTTAAAAATCATGTGACTGGCTTAAAGCTGGCCAACTTGATGTCACTCATGTCAAGGGTTTGAGTTAGGGGTAGGGTGCCTGGCCTCTCCTTGCCTCAAACAGATCCAATTTCCCTATTTACTATTACTGAACCTTCTATGTATATATGCCACATGTGTGCATACATATTACACGCAGGCACACAAAAATATACATTGTCTACTATATAAATGTATGTGTATATACACACAGACACATGCACAGTTCTTCTAAAATTATACACATTCAACCTCATTTACTGCAATAGGCAAAATATATCCAGAGCCCAGAAGGGGGAAAAAGAAAAAAAATCAAAAATTTTCTACTGGTTCTGCATACCTGACCAAAATATTTCTACCGCTTCTGCATACCTGACTGTACTCGTAAGAGCACATCACTGGTTATGTGATGCCATTAATTGAATCTTTGAATTTCTATTTGCAAAACTCCATGATTTGGGTTAAATATTTGGTTGTTGTTTCTTCATTACTATCTCTAACACCAACAGAGTTTCCATTCCATGTACCATCAACCCCATCATATCAAGACTGCATTATCTAGGTCAGTTTTCCCGCAACCTGTTGCCCTGGTAATTCATGACATCCCCAGCTGCTATATCTGTGCAAGCCTAATATATCTTTGGGGGTCTCAGGTTAGAGAAGACCAGTATGGTTCACAGATAGAGATTAAACCATAGTAACAGCCTCTGTATTTCCTTCCCCCCTCAATTAAATTTAGAGTCCAATCTCTGTAGTGGGCTACAGACTCTAATAAGTATAAATGAGTTTTCTCTTAGCTATTTGCTTTTATAGTTAAGCTCTGAAAGAAAAATGCGACCAATTATGCTATTCTTTTGGGCAGAAAACAATGTTATGGGAAAAATTAAAAGCATGAGATAAAAAATAAAAGGAAACATAGCTAAAGTTAGAGTACATTTATCTTCATTCATACTTTCCCATATCTTACCTGTCTTTGAAAACATCCTGGGTTCTATCATGTCCATTCAAAGCTTCATATATCTCTTGCTGTTCTTTAAAATTCTCATCTTTTTCTTTTGGAGGATCAACTCAACCAGAATTTTCTCAGTACATATTCATTCATGGTCTGTTCATTCTTGATCTTATATTTTTTGGTTAAATAGTAACCAAAGCATACAACTTGTTTTATATTTTATCTAACATATCTTTCATTTGCGTATAATTACATGGGCAGAGGCATTTTCTGTTAGACAGCTATTTTCAATTCTTTCAATAAACATTCACCACCATAATCCACACACTGGAACCACAAATTCTGCCAGCATTTTATGTGTTAAATTTTCTCCATCTATTTCTCCATCTTGTTATAGTCCAAACTTTAATAAACATTCAGACAAGTAAGCAAGGTTATCCAGGCCTAAAATTTCAAGCCTGGTGGTGTAAGGAATTTTATTGCGAGGAGTTGAGTGTTCTTCTTGTAAAATACATCTGGACCCTCTCTAATGTATCAATGTCTGAAATATAGTATAGGTTCTAGGCAAGTGAGCAATATTCAAGGATAGGTCTGGCAAAGATTTTGTATACCCTAGTGAGCAGAATAGCTTTACCAGAGAGAAAACGTCATAAAATGAAGTTGACAACTCTTAATGCCTTTTTGGCAATGTTGTTACAGTGAGCTCTGGGGCTTAGATGTTTTGAAATGATTACCTCTACTTACAAATTCGTTCTGTGACCAGGTTCTTAAGTAGAAAAGTTTGTAAGAAGAAGCAATTTTTCCCATAGGAATCAATGCAAAAGGAAATAATGTGTGCGATTAGGGAAACCACAGGGAGAGTAGAGGCCTTGTTTCCTCCCAGGAGATTCCTAGAGAGGCCCCATGGAGGCTTCTCCCCACCTCTTCCGGCCCTGTTTCCTCCTAGGAGATTCCTAGAGAGGACCCATGGAAGCTTCTACATGCCTTTTCCAGCCCTGTTTCCTCCCGGGAGATTCCTAGAGAAGCCCCATGGAGGCTTCTCCCAGCCTTTCCTGGTTGCAGTTTCCAAGGCTCAGGTTTGTAAGTGGAAAATGGTTCTTGAGAAGAGGCAAAAAAAGAACACCCGGTTCTTATCTAGAAAAGTTCATAAGTAGTGGTGTTCTTAGGAAGAGGTACCACTGTACACTTAGGTCCTTGACAGAGTGTGGGCCATCTTTTAGATCATTTCCGCCCAGCTTGTATTTGATGTTCTGATTTTTATTGTCAATGTGTAGGACTGAGCATTTATTATATATGGATTCTATGGATTCTAATGGATTCCTACTTCCACACACATTTAACTAATTCCACACATATTTAACACCCATCTCTGCTTCATGACATAGATTTTAGCTCTTTTATTCATAAATATTAGGGGGCCACAGCGGATCAGGGGTTAAGAAGCTGAGCTTGTCCACTAGAAGCTCAGGTTCGCGACGTGAGCTCAATGTAATGGGGAGAGTTCTCATCCTTGCCCCAGCTCCTGCCAACCTAGCAGTTCGAAAGCATACAATGCTAAATATTCATTACCTTGTTGTAAATAGTTTAAATTTAAATGCTTGGCTTTGATTGGTTGTTGGTTTGAGCGGGATATTTGTTTGAGTGTCAGTTTCTTTAAGCGCGAAAAAGAAACAGTATAAAAGCGGAGACACGGAGACGTTTATTCATTCTGCACTAACAAGTACTTGGGTTACGATGCGGCGATCTTTTTTGTGAACACAATAAAAACGTTTATTGAACCGCGAGTGCCTCAGCTCAAGTTATTTCATACAAATGTCAGTAGATAAATAGGGACCAATTTGGTGGGAAGATAATGATGTGCTGTATGATATCATGTTGGCCACACAACCACATTGGCTCAAAGGCTTTGAAACAGAGATGAGCACTGTTTCCTATAGTTGGCAGCAACTAGTGGAGTAAAATCCACAGGGATTCCTTCACTTTTTTAAATTAAAAAATCATAAATATAGCCACAACTTCATCTCACTCAATGTACTGAACAACTAAGTTCACATCACCTTCATTCAGATCAATTCATTTTCTTCAATTCAGATTCTTCCCCTTTTTATTAGTATAATTGAAACACAGCATATTTTATTTTATTTTATTTCATTTGTTAATTCATGTGCATTCAGTTCCAAAATGCAAATCTCCCATATGGCATGGTTTTCACCAGATGGACCCTTCGATATTGACCTTTGCCACTCATCATGGATTTAGTTAATCATTATGTGCAACTTTCACTAGGAAAATAACCACTTGTACATGATGTTGCACTGCGTCCTACAGAAAAATTGCTAACTCTATAGCAATAGGACAACTAAGAATCTAATTTTCAGCAGAGATGCGGTGCTGAGGCACTAAGCCAAAGAATAATACCCCAAGGGATCAAAATCTGTTTATTTTCTATGAAATTCTTCTGAAAATCACACACACTATTAATGTTGTCTTTAAAATACTGACTTGTTTGCACATTTATGCATGGTATGTTTCTGTGTATGTTTGGTTTTTTAAATTAGGGTTTTTAATTTTTTTAAAAATATTAGATTTGTTATATGTTGTTTCACTATTGTTGTTAGCCGCCCCGAGTCTGCGGAGAGGGGCGGCATACAAATCAAATAGACAGACAGACAGACAGACAGACAGACAGACAGATAGATAGATAGATGATTGTAACTTCTTTGATTACTTACATCCTGTTATCCACTTCCTTCCATTTTTCTGCTTCTTCTACTAATATGCTAAGCATAGTGTGTTAAATCGGAGGCATGCCCAAAATATGTGCATTTTTGCTTGCAGATCCCTTTAGGGGAGCAGTCATTCTTTGTTTCATGTACGACCAGTTAATTCTTAGTACTGTAATTAATTAGAATCTTCCAAAGCATCATTTCAACTACTGGAAGTAGCTGGCAGTCCATGTATTCTTAGTAACATCTCAAAAACCATAATTCGAAGTATCTTTTTCTTCTCTCTTATATTTTCCAAGTGACTAATTTCCATAACCATATATTGCCACTGGGGGGGAAAATACAGTAGTCACAAAATATTTTTATTCTTTGGGAACCTATCTAAATTTGACATTGCCTTCCTGCATAGAATTAATCATCTCTTTATTTTTCTAGAATACTGTCCCATGTTGTTTATACATGACGAGCCCAAACAAAACTGCCCACACCTTTTTGTTATTTGCCACTCAGTGGTTGACATTGCCTTTTGCTTAACATTTAATATTAACTCATTTTTTTTCATTTTCTATTTTTACTTTTATGAGTTCTAAATTTTGATTGTTCATTGACTTTTCCCCTCCATATATGGCTCTACTGCATTTTGTTAAGATCTTAACACTTTTCATAATGGGCATTCTGTTACATTTCCTGTCTTCACAATAGGCATGTATACCTCACTTTTACACAATCATAATTCAACTTTGGGTTGGGCCAGGGGTGGATAGCAGGCAGGGTGGGTGGAATGCAGTTCCACCGGCAGAAATGAAGATGTGTGTGTAGCTCCAGCTGATCGGCAGCTGTCACTTCCTGGATTATTGGGCTCGGCTCGGCTCTTATTTTTTTCCCTGCTGCTGCTGCTACATCTGCGCTCCTAGCTTTTCTCCTCTTTCCTCCTTCCTGGCCTCGGACGAGCTTCCCTGTCTCCTGCCCGGCTTCCCTCAAGCCTCACATGGCTACTTCCCACCTGAGGTGCAAGCAGAAGTGGGTGGAAGCAGCGCTGGCAGCATTTATGCTTCTGACAGCACCCGTTCGCCTAGCTACCCAGCCTGAGGTGGGGGGAGCAACCCAGGAAGGAGAGCACGGGAAACACAAAGCAAATTGTAACTCTAGCGAGCGACACTGGTAAGGTTGTAAGTCGAGGACTTAACAGTTCATTTGAACGAAGATGATTGTTCAAGCCACTCCCACCTGGTCACATGGCCAGCAAGCCACTCCTACCCAGTCACATGACCATTAAGCCACACCCACAAAATAAACCACACCCTCAGTGTGGCAGTAAAAATTTGGCTGCCCATTACTGGATTGGACCAATTATGGAAGTCATGAAGGTCAACATTTACTGAATTAGACTTGCTAGCCATTACCTTTGAAGACCATCTGCTGAAAGACTGCTAGGCATCCTGGCTTGTTGTAAGAACAAATTATTAGACTAGATGGTCTGTTGTCTCTTTCAGCATTACACTGTTTATGGTTGAGCATAACATAAACTCCTCCAGTTTTCTAGGCCATAAATACAAACCAGTTCCATGTTGGTTGGATGTTGGTTAGTTCCATTTCTAGTACTTCAACTATTCTTTCTCCTACAACTTTCTCTGGCTTGGGGCTTTCATATTTGACAGCTGTCTGTTGTGATTTGTAGCTGAACTTCTGGTGGCATTGGTGTATAAATACATTCTCTTTCTACAAATGTTTTTGTCATAGTTGTTCCATCTTTTTTTTAAAAAAAATTATTAGCCTCTAACATTTGTTCCGCTGTCTCCATTAGTTTATCTTCAGTGGCTTACTGATTCAAAGGCATTTTTTTACCTAGTGGGCTTGACCTTTTGGAATTCAACTTTGACCAGACAAGAGTGGTAGCATTCAAGTTGAAATATACTCGTATTAATGGACTGCAGATTAGTTTCACAGGCCTTTTTTTTCTTCTGTTCCCTTGTTTCCCAAATATTTTTTTTCTCAAGTCTTTTATTTTCAGTTTCAGTGTAAAATATTGGGTCACCGAATGCTTGAATTACCACTTTGGAGAATGTTCTCAGTCTCTAAAACCATAACATTCCAGCACTCAAGAAATCAAGAAATATATAGATTTAAGATTGGAACAAGGGGATCAAATCTATACAGTATCAACATCTGCAACTACACACACACATACACAAACTCATGTGTCTATGTACAACATTTTGTACTTTGTGTTTCTTGACGGTCTTATTTAGTAAGATAATACTATTTCAAGACTTCTAATTCCCTAAGCACTTATAAGAAATCCTGTTCATTTTCTCCCCCATCATTTATAGGGTTCGGAAATGTTCCTGCAAATAGCAAGATGTCTAATTAAGAAGCTTTGAAGAAAAGATGACAAAGCACTGGTTGCCATAGAAATGGAACTTGATAGGTGCTTTGCAGCCCCAGCTAGACATACTGACAGATTCATAGCTATTCATGGAAGCTAATAAGAGTAAATAAATAGTAACAAGAAGCAGTGGAGAGTAGGGGGTGGCGCAGAGGGACTCTGCAAGATATTCCACATGTTCTGGGCAGCTATGATGAAGATGTAGACCTGCTCAAAAGAAGATTACCCTAACATTTGAAGCTTGTGTGTTTGCACCTCAGATGTCATTGCTATTATTTTGGTCACAAAATAATGGTCACTTGTCGATTGTTTTGATATTTTATTTATTAATTTCTTTTTTATGGCCACCTACCTCAAATGCATGCCTCTGGAGTGACTATGCATTTTTGAAAGTGGTACAAATGGCAGTACATTTATCATGATACTGTCACACACAATTATGCAAAAATAGAATAAAATAGAATAGAATATTATTGGCCAAGTGTGATTGGACACACAAGGAATTTGTTTTGGTGCATATGCTCTCAGTGTACATAAAAGAAAAGATACATTTGTCAAGAATCATGGGGTACAACACTTAATGATTGTCATAGGGGTCAAATAAGCAATGAAGAAACAATCCATATTAATAAAAATCTTAGGATACAAGCAACAAGTTACAGTCATACAGTCCTAAGTGGGAGGAAAAGGATGATAGGAATAAGGAGAAAAACTAGTAGAAATAGAAGTGCAGATTTAGTAAAAAGTCTGACAGTGTTGAGGGAATTATTTGTTTAGCAGAGTGATGGCGTTCGGGAAAAACTGTTCTTGTGTCTAGTTGTCTTGGTGTGCAGTGCTCTGTAGCGACGTTTTGAGGGTCAGAGTTGAAACAGTTTGTGTCCAGGATGCGAGGGATCAGTAAATATTTTCCCCACCCTCTTTTTGACTCATGCAGTATACAGGTCCTCAATGGAAGGCAAGTTGGCAGCAATTGTTTTTTCTGAAGTTCTGATTATCCTCTGAAGTCTATGTTGGTCCTGTTCAGTTGCAACATCAAACCAGACAGTTATAGTGGTGCATGATTCCTCTGTAGAACTGTATCAGCAGCTCCTTGGGCAGTTTGAGCTTTCTGAGCTGGCACAGGAAGAACATTCTTTGTTGTGATTTTTTGATGATGTTTTTGATGTTAGGTGACCATTTTAGGTCTTGAGATATGATAGAACCTAGAAATTTGAAGGTCTCTACTGTTGATACTGTGTTGTCTAGTATTGTGAGAGGTGGAAGGGTGGAAGGGTTTCTCCTAAAGTCTACCGCCATTTCTACGGTTTTGAGTGTGTTCATATATACATGGATATTGTTGCATCATATAATTGATATGCTTGATGTAATGTATAATTTTATAAATGTATAAATAAAGTCCTTTAGAAACATAGACACATAGAAGATTGATGGCAGAAAAAGACCTCATGGTCCATCAAGTCTGCCCTTATACTACTTCCTGTATTTCATCTTAGGATGGATATATGTTTATCCCAGACATGTTTAAATTCATTTACGGTGGATTTACCAACCACGTCTGCTGGAAGTTTGTTCCAAGCATCTACCACTCTTTCAGTAAAATAATATTTTCTCACGTAGCTTCTGATCTTTCCCCCAACTAACTTCAGATTGTGTCCCCTTGTTCTTGTGTTCACTTTCCTATTAAAAACACTTCCCTTCTGAACATTATTTAATCCTTTAACATATTAAAATGTTTCGATAATGTCCCCCTTTCCCTTCTGTCCTCCAGACTATACAGATTGAGCTCATTAAGTCTTTCCTGATAAATTTTATGTTTAAGACCTTCCACCATTTTTGTAGCCCGTCTTTGGACCTGTTCAATTTAATCAATATCTTTTTGTAGGTGAGGTCTCCAGAGCTTAACACAGTACAGTATTCCAAATGTGGTCTCACGAGCACTCTATATAGCGGGATCATAATCTCCCTCTTCCTGCTTGTTATACCTCTAGCTATGCAGCCAAGCATTCTACTCGCTTTCCCTACTGCCTGATCGCACTGTTTACCCATTTTGAGACTGTCAGAAATCAGAAACCCCTAAATCCTTCTCTTCTGAAGTTTTTGCTAACACAGAACTGTTAATACAGTTCTTTACGGCAAGTGACACCTATGCAACAAAACTATTCTAATAATCTGTCACAGTTGTATGGTAAAGAGTGGTGATTTTTTGCACCCAGGAAATGACCACTAATTGGCTTGTACCGATGAAGACTTAAGTAGAGCAAAATGTTTTGAGGTTTTGGCCTGAGAGCTTTGGTTTCAGCTCAAGGACTGCCTTCAATGACACAGAGGTAACAAAAACAAGAAATAAAGCACTAGCAGGTAAAGAGTTCATAATAGTTTAGTGACTGAACATAAACTGTTTATTTCCATTTATAAAGTTTTTTCTTTGACCTGCTCTACATGAGTCTTTATTGATTAGCCCGTGGGCCAAATCAAAATGCAAAGTTCCAGAAACAAATTATTACTAAAATTTGATAAAAGCAGTTTAAAATGGAATTTGATAAAATACAATTTAAAATGAAGTTGGAATAAAATTCACTCTAAAATGAAAATGAATAAAATACAATAATTTAAGAAATACATAAAATAAAATAAAATTATATTTCGGTGTCACCTCTGCAATCTACCCCAATCAGTCCGACATAAGCAGATCTCAATTGAACCATTTTGTTTAAATATTGTTAAAAGTTATTTTCACGTAGGTTTTAATCAAAGCCAAGAGTCAAGGTTCTATTTTAAGACATGTTAGTTTATTCTATAGTATTTTTCTGTTTACCATATCAAATCCTGCTTCAAGGTCTATAAAAGCAGCAAACAGAGGTCTCCTCCTGTATGTATATTTGGCAATTAGATTAAAGACAAAAGCTGTTATCAATAGTAGATCAGCTTTGTCTAAAACCTTTTTGTTCTTCTGTGAGGATGTTGTTTTCCTCTACCCAGATTTCAATTCTGTTCAAAAAGTACCTAGCATATATTTTTGCTGCAATGTCAGTCAGGATAATGGGCCTATAATTACTAGGTTTTATATCATTTTTTATATATGGGGACATCTGTTGCCAAAAGACCTAAGTACCAAAGCCAACTGCAAGAACATTGCCAAGAAGGTTTCAAGAGTTGTTAATCTAATCCTGCGTAGCTTCTGCTCTGGCAATCTCACACTATTTACCAGAGTTTACAAAACTTTTGCCAGACCCATCCTAGAATGCAGCTCATCTGTTTGAACCCCTACCGCATCTCAGACATTAACACCCTCGAAAATGTCCAGAGATACTTCACTAGAAGAGCCCTTCACTCCTCCACTCGAAACAGAATACCCTACGAGACTAGATTTACAATTCTGGGCCTTGAAAGCTTAGAACTTTGATGCCTTAAACATGATCTAAGTATTGCCTACATGATCATATGCTGCAACGTCCTGCCTGTCAACGACTACTTTACCTTCAACCACAACAACACAAGAGCACACAACAAATTCAAGCTCAATATTAACTGCTCCAAACTTGACTGTAAAAAGTACGACTTTAGTAATAGCGTGGAACTCATTACCGGACTCCGTTGTATCATCCCCTAACCCCCAACATTTTACCCTTAGACTGTCCAAGGTTGACCTCTCCAGATTTCTAAGAGGTCAGTAAGGGGTGTGAATAAGCGCACTAGAGTGCCTTCCTCCCCCTATCCTATTATCTCTCCTATATCCCATATATCTTCTCTTCTATCCCTTTATCTTTCTTCTATTCTCTCATTGATTTATTTTATCCTATACTCTCTCTTCTATTCCTTCTCTAATTTTATTTCCTCGAAGGTGTCCTCTACCTTCATTGTGTATTATTGTGTATTGGACATAGATAGATAGATAGATAGATAGATAGATAGATAAATAGATAAATATAAATATAAATATAAATATAAATATAAATATAAATATAAATATAAATATAAATATAAATATAAATATAAATATAAATATAAATATAAATATAAATATAAATATAAATATAAATATAAATATAAATATAAATATAAATATAAATATAAATATAAATATAAATATAAATATAAATATAAATATAAATATAAATATAAATATACAGTAAATATAAATATAAATATAAATATGCAGTGAAAGGCTACTAAAACTTTTACTACCACACTGTGGGCATGGCTTATGTATTTTCTTTCAACATCTTTCAGTGCAAATTGGGTGCTCTGGGGTGGAGCTCCATTTTCGCTACCCCACTGCGTTCCCCCCACATCTGGGCAGTAGCCCACCTGGGTATATAGCAAGTATTATTTATGTGTGTAAAAAGACCTGGATTCCACCAATTGGGAAATTTCCTGCATAATTTTGCTAGTAAAAAAATTTCTCACCTGGGGCTTTATTGTTCTTTAAGCTTTTAATGATGGATTGCATCTCCTTTTCTGAGATGGGTGGCCAAGGGGGTGGAGGAGGAGGCCCTGCTCTACAAGATTCCAATCAGCTCTTTCTAGCACTACAGGTATTAGTCAGAATGACCTTTACTACATTGGTGGTATTCTTGGCAATGTACGCCCCATATTTTTGTTGAAATAGGGCAGTTGAGCCAAGTAATTAAATGGGTCAGCTCTTTATCCAGGAGAAGTATGAAGCATTAAATTATGTACAGTAAATATTTTTGGAAGGTAAAACTCCTAAAGAGAACTTATTGATTTATGGTAAGCTATCAGGTTGTTATTTGAGATTGGGATTGGGAATTTAGAATAAACTTTGATAGAATATATTTATTCAAGGCAGCAGACAGGCTATTAAGGAAAGGTCTTACAGCCTGGTCATAATTCTGCAGTCACCATGCTCATTTGCAATTGTGCACAGTGTAGGGGGGAAAAATTGATCACATACCACTAAGCTCACACCCTATTTTCTCATGCAGCTGTCAGACTGATACCGGGCATTGTAGAAAAGATTGCTTAGCAATTGATTTTTGGAAGGCTTTGCCATTGGCAGTAACAGCAAGGCTGTTGAGTCATAGCTGGTGAAACTGATGGTGAAGTCAAGATGGACAAATGTATCACTAATATAAATAGCCAGCAGTGCTGCCAGAACCTTGAAATCATTAGTGGAAAATTACAAGCCTCGTTGCAGTTTTGCAAGGAGAAAGGCAGTATGAAGTTTGATGCGGCTCTTAATTTGAGAGAAAAGGAATGCGTAAGAGATGAAACAGATAGCCAGATGTTAATGTCTACTTAACAAATATGGCATTTGATTGAATGTCACAGTCCTTGATTTTCCAAAATAAAAGCGGGAAACCATATGGGGAGCAAAGGCGGCTTAAGTCAGAGGTTTCCCTAGGCAGCAGAGAAACTCAGCTTTAGGTCATCTAGGATCTGAAAATAAAATTTTGAGACTTTGCTTGACCAGGAATCTATCCATTCTTTTGTAACTTTGGTTTTGTCGCTTTCAAATTGATGCTTCTTTCTGTTCTTTTCCTGTTGGGGAAAGAGAAGTGTTTATGTGTCAGCTTAGGTCTCCTGAAAATGGGTACAGTATAAATGTGATTGGTAAATTATCCCCACAACAATGGTGCTTTCCTTGGTCATCCACTACCTAAAGTCAGTAATGCTAACTAAAGGTGATGATGGCCATACTCAATTGAAGAAATAGGTTTGGACAAGCCAGTCCTAGATAATAAGATTAGAAGAAAGAAGTAGATACGGTGGTACCTCTACCTAAGAACGCCTCTACTTAAGAACTTTTCTAGATAAGAACTGTGTGTTCAAGATTTTTTTGCCTCTACTTAAGAACCATTTTCTACTTAAGAATCCGAGCCCGGAAAAATTTCCCAGGAAATTTGAGAGCGGCACGAAGGCCCGGCCAGTTTCCTGCCATTCCCCCTGGGTTTCTCTCTCTGGTGCAGTATATGGGAGGCAGCCTTGCGCCGGGTGTATGGGAGCGCGTGCTCCTCCTCGCTACCTCAGAGTCGCTCTTTTTTTTTTAAGCCTTAAAGTTTTGGATTTTTTTTTATCCCCCTCACCTTCTTCCTTCAGTAGCGACCATCCTCCTCCTCTTCTTCTTCCTCCTCCTCCTCCCACCCAAATTCCGAGCTTTTATTTCTTTCCTAATGGGTTTGAATGCATTATTTGCTTTTATATTGATTCCTATGGGAAAAATTGCTTCTACTTACAAACTTTTCTACTTAAGAAGCTGGTCATGGATTGAATTAAGTTTTTAAGTAGAGGTACCACTGTAGTTTGAAAGAGAGGGGGGAAAAGAGAGGGAGAGAGGGAGAGGGAGGGTGACTTTGGGACCTAGAAAATGCCAGCATAAGCACTGATGTCCTTATGAAAAGACTGAGGGCTCAATTAAATATGACAATAATCATGTAGCTGACAATTTTCATGCATGGTTTGTTTGTGTAGTGAATGGCAGTCATCAGAAAGTGGGGATTTTGTTAAACATGATCCAGATCCAAATATGGGAACAAAATATATTTAGTTTTATCATTGCAAAATAAAGAAGTAAATATTAGTTTCTTGTTTAATGGCCAGAAAGGACATTTCTAGAAAATAGTGCATTATGCTACAGATACACTGCCTCTATGTAATTATATCAATACCATATTCCTTTGTGATTTTTGGAATTATGTCTGTATGGGGAATTATGGAGAAGGGCTGTTATTCTTATTGTTCATCACATGGTCAACCAGATTGACTGCACTTAACATTTTTGTTCATTTATCAAAACGACCTGGGATGATCGGCAGATATGGATGTTTGATGGTCTTAAAGGTATTATAGGATGTCAACTGTTTTGAGCAAAGCTGCCTTTTGCAATTCTGATGGTGATTTTGTCAGTGCCGATTGTGTTCAGAGGGTGCTCCAGTTGTTTTGTGAGTGAACCCAAGATGCCTGTTATTATTGGTATTATCTAATGACTGATATTGACAAAATTGAACAGATCCAAAGACGGGCTACAAGAATGGTGGAAGGTCTTAAGCATAAAACGTATCAGGAAAGAGTTCATGTATAGTCTGGAGGACAGAAGGAAAAGGGGGGACATGATTGAAACATTTAAATATGTTAAAGGGTTAAATAAGGTCCAGGAGGGAAGTGTTTTTAATAGGAAAGTGAACACAAGAACAAGGGGACACAATCTGAAGTTAGTTGGGGGAAAGATCAAAAGCAACATGAGAAAATATTATTTTACTGAAAGAGTAGTAGATCCTTGGAACAAACTTCCAGCAGACGTGGTAGATAAATCCACAGTAACTGAATTTAAACATCCCTTGGAGAAACATAAGATAAAATACAGAAAATAGTATAAGGGCAGACTAGATGGACCATGAGGTCTTTTTCTGCCGTCAGACTTCTATGTTTCTATGTTTCTACTTTTGCTTTCTTTCGGTACTGTCATTCTGTTTCTATATGCAGTTCTTTGTATTTTGCTATCTTCTCCGGTTCTTTCTCTTTTATTCTGCTATCTCCAGGTACTGCCACGTCTATTATCCAGATTCTTTGCCTTTCTTGTTAACAATTGTTAAGCCTGGAGTATTATGTGACAGCTGCATATCTGTTTGAATTCTACCCTCAGAGTACGTTAGCTTCATTTTCTGTTATTTTTTTTCCTATTGTATGGTCCCACCAGTTCTTGCTTGCAGGCAATAGTATTTCCTGTGGATCTTCCAATGTAACATAGTTGCTACTTTGTAGTTTGTACTCAGTCTGTGCAATCTTCTTGCAGCAGCTAACCAGGCGATCCATTATTTCTTGCAGCTTCATTGTAGAGGTGGTATCTGTTTCTTCAACTCTGGCTTTGTATGCATTTGTTCTTAAAGCTTGGTCTTGTACAGACAGAATTAACCCCTCTGTCTCTTTCTTCAGCTTTCCTGCTCTTAGCAATTGCCAAGTCTTGTTATAAGTCTGTTTTCCTTGCTTTTTAAAAAAATACACTGGTCATGTAATGCTTTGTCTTTTCTATTCTTCATTTGGTCTTTCTTGTAGGCCAGATTGGTCTTTCCAGTACTGAGTTTGGCCTTCCTTTTATACTAGCTTCAGGACATCTTCTTCACTATCCTTCAGATATTCTTCCAATGCCCTTTTCTTAGAAACATAGAAACATAGAAGTCTGACGGCAGAAAAAGACCTCATGGTCCATCTAGTCTGCCCTTATACTATTTTCTGTGTTTTATCTTAGGATGGATATATGTTTATCCCAGGCATGTTTAAATTCAGTTACTGTGGATTTACCAACCACGTCTGCTGGAAGTTTGTTCCAATGATCTACTACTCTTTCAGTAAAATAATATTTTCTCATGTTGCTTTTGATCTTTCCCCCAACTAACTTCAGATTGTGTACCCTTGTTCTTGTGTTCACTTTCCTATTAAAAACACTTCCCTCCTGGACCTTATTTAACCCTTTAATATATTTAAATGTTTCGATCATGTGCCCCCTTTTCCTTCTGTCCTCTAGACTATACAGATTGAGTTCATTCAGTCTTTCCTGATAGGTTTTATGCTTAAGACCTTCCACCATTCTTGTAGCCTGTCTTTGGACCCGTTCAATTTTGTCAATATCTTTTTGTAGGTGAGGTCTCCAGAACTGAACACAGTATTCCAAATGTGGTCTCACCAGCGCTCTATATAGCGGGATCATAATCTCCCTCTTCCTGCTTGTTATACCTCTAGCTATGCAGCCAAGCATCCTACTTGCTTTCCCTACCGCCTGACTGCACTGTTCACCCATTTTGAGACTGTCAGAAATCACTACCCCTAAATCCTTTTCTTCTGAAGTTTTTGCTAACACAGAACTGCCAATACAATACTCAGATTGAGGATTCCTTTTCCCCAAGTGCATTATTTTACATTTGGAAACATTAAACTGCAGTTTTCTTCTTTTTCAACCATCTGATATGCTTGCAACTTTCTAAACCCACCTATTTTCCTTGGTAAGTAGTACCTACCAACATTGCTGCATGAATGAAGAGCATGATTCGGTGTCCTTATTTTTCTGGTTTTCCTATCCAGGGCCTTCAGTTCTGCTTGACTCAAGTCCATTATTCCAGCTGTGTATCTAATGACTGGAGGGGCTCAAGTATTAATTGCCTTGATGGCATTTCCTCCACTGGGTTTGGACTTTAAGATCTTCTTCACTATCTTGATATATTCACTTCTGAACTTTTTCTTATGGTTAGTGTGCTTTTTGTTGTCTGCTTGAAGGATCCTCAGGAACTTGTAATTATTGTCTTCATTATGCTATTTCCATAGGAAAACCTGATTCCTTCAGTTGTCACCAACCCACGTTTGATGGTGAGCATGGTACATTTGTCCAGTTTCAGCTCCACTTAAAACTAGATGCTGTTGCATTGCATCAGCTACTATACTGTTAGTAATTTGGAAATTGTTGATAAACAGGTATTGGCCTGTAATTATCAGTCATACTGTCTAACTTCACTAGTGTCAACCAATTCTTGATCTTCCTTGGCCCTCTATTTCTGTTCTTTCATTTTCTCTGCTTTGTTCTTTTGTCTATTTCCTTTAACCAAGCTGCATTTCTTTGGGTTATTCCACTCAGCAATGCACTGTTTCTTCCTTGTCAGGTCTGGACTGATTTACTGCCAATTGATGAATTGATAGAAATGTGTCTGAATGGATTAAAATTGGATATTCTGCATATAATTTGCAATTCAAGCTTTGTATCTGCTGATCGTCTTGTTTATAGCTTTAATTGCTGCTTTGTTATTTCCAGTCCTCCCTTCGTCTTCCTTGTTTCTAAGTAGTATTTCTTGAATAGGTATTCTTTGGTCTTCTTATTCTTCCACGTCTTTTCTTTCAATTCTATAGCTGTGCTGCCTTCCTCTCCTGCCATGTCTCCCTGGTTTGCCTCTATAGTCTGAGTTACTTCTGGCAAAGCTTTGATTTGTTTGCCCTGCTAGACCTTTGCATTTCTTCCAATTCTGCTCCTGTTGAATACTTTATTTCATATTATAAATTGATGTTGATCTGCTAGCCTCTGTTCTGTTATATCTGATTCTGGAGGTTGTTCTTTCCACTGTGCATTTATTTCAAATACCATCTTCTTGCTGGACATGATCTGCAATTGATTATTTCTTTGTTTCCAGTCTCTGTACGTTGCTGACAAGTAAACGTCTTTCCTTCCAGTAGTTCTGCAGCTGCTGGCCCCAGTTGCTCAATCAAGAGACCTGTAGCTCATTTTCCACCAGATGTCCAGGAACTCCAACACCTTGCACAAGCTTTCATTTACATCTCAACATATTATTTTTTATGGAAGAGATACTCTTTGTCTGACTCTTCTGATGAGGTTTGTCCAGAACCTCTGGCATAGGCTATCAGCTTCCCCAGACCACACAAGACCCACAAACACATCAAGGTTAATCTCTAACAGGTAGGACTGCAATGAGAAAGCTCCTAATAAAGTTTCAATTTTTCCTTCTTATTTTTACTCTTGTACAGAATATTGTTTATTATTATTGAATTAATCATTTCATTGAGGACCTCTCAATAGAAAAGTCAAAATCTCACCTGGTGTGGTGTGTGGTGTTATATACCACATTTTTCCGAGTATAAGATGCACCTTTTTTCTCCCTAAAAGGGGCTGAAATTTCAGGTGCGTCTTATACTCTGAATGCAGCTTTTTTTCCAAGCTTTTCCCCCCAGCCCTAACTAGGTGCTAACAATCTTCTCAGCTCTTATCTTGCAGGTTCTTTCATTGTTACTGTCTGAGAAGAATGTTTTCTAAGCCCTAAGTCTTTGCAGATTTTTCCATTGCTCTAACTTGCTCCAAATGTTTCTTTCCAGCCCTAACCAGGTGTTAACAATGTTCCCAGCTCTTACTGGCTTGCAAGCTCTTTTATTGTTACCCTCTCAAAATAAGGTTTTTTTAAAGCCCTAACCAGGGGATAAAATAATGTGCTGAAGCTGAGCAGACTAAGGATGCTAGCCAGATGAATAAGCAAATACTTTTCCCAATTTTCCTCCCAAAAACTAGGTGTGTTTTATATTCCTGTGCATCTTATACTCCGAAAAATATGGTACTATGTAGAAAATCACCATTTTGTTATATGAAGACAGGCTCTTAATTTTGCAGTGTAAGTGTTTGTCTGAATCATGAAATACTATCTGCTATGAACAAATATTTAATTTTAAAGTGCCCATCACATCTCTTTAACTAGAAAAGATTATTCTTATCTCGTCTAATAATGACTGCAGCCCCAAAAAAGAACAAAATGTGTACACTTTGTACAGATATTCATTGTGTATAGGAAAAAAAGAACAAAATGTATATACTGTGTATGGATATTCACATATACAAAAGAAATATAACCAAATTTTCACTGCCAAGAATATCAATTTCTGTTTCCCCTCTGTGTACTTTCTGGTCACTTTCAGTCTTCATTTTCAGGTGAAACGCCAAACAGCTAAGTAGGGAATTAAATTGATATCTGATTATTATTGTCAATTTAGAGCATGTATCAAGAACATCTATCAGCTTAAGTGCTATTTCAGGTTATATGTTGGATATGTTGAAGACTCTCCTCAAATGGGACAGGGCTAGGATTCATTTTAAGTGGGGTTCCTTTTTGCTAGTAGCCTGGATTCATTGGATGAAGACGCACAGGCTATAATAGACATGAGGCAGCGACGTGCAGCTCAAAGACGGGGCCAATTAGAAAGGTATTTCCATCCCTGAATTGGCAACAGCTGGGTTTGGGTGTGGTTCTCCTCAGCAGGGTTGAAAAGGCAGGCCCGCCCTTACAGTCTTGTGGAGAGTTATCAACTAGGAGTCCTGTGACCTTGCTTCGATTCTCGGCGTCTCTGATCTTGGCTTGTGGCCTAGAAGTCTGGAAGACTTGGGGGAGGCGTGGGTTTTATTATCTCCAGCGTTGTTTTTGCCAGCAAGAATCCTGTTTTATTGCCTGGCCTTCGTGAAACCTCTGTGAAGCTTCATAGTGTTCCTGTCTGTAAGAACAGTTTTTGTTACCTGTGTTTGCTTTGAATGATATAAACTGCCTTTGCTTTTTACCAGTGTGTCTGGATACTCTTTTTGGTTGGTGTTGGTGTCTGGGGGGACCCAGACAGAACACTTTTAAGAGTTGGAATGTATTCTTTATCTGAAAAATCCATTATTTAACCTATCCTATCTTTCATAATGTAAATCTTCTACTTAGTGGGAATGGAATAGAAGGGATTGTGGAATTATTTTTCTATTAGGTAGCACTTGCTTAAAAATTAAGTACAGTGATACCTTGTCTTACAAACTTAATTGGTTCCAGGACGAGGTTCTTAAGGTGAAAAGTTTGTAAGACGAAACAATGTTTCCCATAGGAATCAATGGAAAAGCGATTAATGCGTGCAAGCCCAAAATTCACCCCTTTTGCCAGCCGAAGCGTCCGTTTTTGCACTGCTGGGATTGCCCTGAGGCTCCCCTCCATGGAAAACCCCACCTCCAGACTTCTGTGTTTTTGCAATGCTGCAGGGGAATCGCAGCATCACAAAAATGAGCACTTTGCTGGCAATGGAAGTTTGGAGATGGGGTTTCCCAGCGAAGGGAGCATCAGAGAAATCGCAGCATCGCAAAAACACTGAAGTCCTCGAAACCCCACCTCCGGACCTCTATGTTTTTGCGATGCTGTGATTTCACTGAGGCTGCCCTCGCTGGGAAACTCCACCCCGAGACTTCCATTGCCAGCAAAGCGCCCGTTTTTTTGTGCTGCTGGGATTCTCCTGCTGGGATTCCCCTGCAGCATCACAAAAACACAGAAGTCCGGAAGTGGGGTTTCCCATGGAGAGGAGCCTCAGGGGAATCCCAGCAGTGCAAAAACAAATGCTCCACTGGCAACGGAAGTCGAAAGGTGGGGCGTCCCAGTGGCAGCGGTGGGTTTGTAAGGTGAAAATAGTTTGTAAGAAGAGGCAAAAAAATCTTAAACCCTGGATTTGTATCTTGAAAAGTTTGTATGACGAGGCGTTTGTAAGACGAGGTATTACAGTACTGTACTCCCATATTGTATAAATCACATTTTATCCTAATAATAGTCCTGTAAAATAGATTATTGACTCCTAGTCCCCTAGTGCACTTAGAGCTAGCTGAGAGAACTTCCCCATGTTTACATTGGTTATATGATAACTACAATATTTTGAATTTCACCTCCCAATGTGTCCCAGCCAACATAGTATGGTGAGGCATTTTGGGAATTTCAGTGCAAACAACTGGAGGAGTCCAGTTTCTGATTGCTATCCTTATTACTTCATACAGGTCTCTGGGTACTTAATTAATCCTTCCATTCCAGAGATAGCCCAACGAGAAGGATATCATATCAATCTTCAGAAGGTGCTCAAGGACATTGGAGATTTGCCCAGTAGAAAAATATTACAAAGTTTGGAAAAAAAATGACTTGAAATGCATCATGTTGTAATTCTGTGGCTTGCTTATATTGTTCAAGAAATTGCCATGGGCCAATCTAAGAGATAATCTGGTGTCTCTCAAGGACTCAAAGAAGGTTATTATTCTTCCAGTTGATTATCAAGCCCAGTTGAGCAAGCATCTTTATAGCTATTATGATATGTAAACAGTGAGAGAGTCTGCACAACCATAACACATATATCATTGCTATGTCCTTATTCTAGCCCTTGAGATACTCACAGCAGTGGCTATAAATCATTCATTTGTACATTTCTCCTGTCCTACTATGAAGAAACATGGCTAAATGGTCATGGTTCTGCCATTCATAGCACAGTAGAGATGGGATCTAACAAGAATCGGTGCTTTTAATCTGTCTCCAAAAGAAAAAAAAGGGGGGAGATAATCAGTTCTTAATATAATATTTCCATTTGTATGTACTTACATTATTAACTCAAAAAACCGAACCATTAATATTTCTCCCCTTGGTTGTGGTTAAAGAGAGAACAAAAAGGCAATAATCAACCACATGTAGCAAACAAGAATTTAAATAGAACAATTATAAGATCACTTAGGATTTTTCACAGTAGGGGATGAAAATATCGTCAAACTGCTTGGCAACAATATTTGAGGACATTGCATGGAGAAAATATATACTAAAATTGGTGTAGTATTTAATAAGATTGAAGATACAAGGGCTTTGTTTCATTTCAACTTCTATTTATTGTGTGTCATTCTGGTCTAAAAACTGACAAAGCAGTAATATTGGATTAGGAGCAGTAACTTCTTCTTTACAATCCCTTTACACTTTTGATGAATGTCTTTATGCGGAGGTTCAACAAACATTTGTCAGCTATGTTGTAATTTGGGTTCCTGAACTGACCATGGAATTGAATTTGGTGGCCTAAATGGGGCTTCCACTGAAATGATTCTAGGGGGAATGGGCCTTGTATCTTAGCTATAAGAAGAGGAAGAAGGGGAGAAAAGAAACTTAACAGCAAGCATCAGATTGGGGTGGGTTCTATCCAGTGAAGAGCTGCAAAAATATTCACCACCACACTGTGGGTGCGGCTTATTTTGTGGGTGTGGCTTGCTGGCCATGTGACCAGGTGGGGGTTGTTTTATGATCATGTGACCGGGGTGGCTTAAAGGACATGCGACTGGATTAAAGGTGGCCAATTTGACATCACTCATGTCAAGGGTTAGGGTTAGGGTGCCTGGCCTCTCCTCGCCTCAAAGAGATACAATTTCCCTATTTATTTACTATTACTGAACATCCCAAATATACTAGTGTTGGTCATGACCTTTAAAGCCCTACATGGCTTTGGACCAGACTACCTCTGGAACCGCCTGCTACCGCATGAATCCCAGCGTCCGATAAGGTCCCACAGAGTTGGCCTTCTCTGGGTCCCGTCAACTAAACAATGTCGTTTGGTGGGCCCCAGGGGAAGAGCCTTCTCTGTGGCGGCCCCAGCCCTCTGGAACCAACTCCCCCTGGAGATTAGAATTGCCCCCACCCTCCCTGTCTTTCGTAAACTACTCAAGACTCATTTATACCGCCAGGCATGGGGGAGTTGAGATATTCCTTCCCCCTAGGCCATTACAAGTTATGCATGGTATGTCTGTGTGTATGTTTGGTTTTATAATAAGGGTTTTTAGTTGTTTTATTATTGGATTGTCACATGCTGTTTTTATCATTGTTGTTAGCCACCGCGAGTCTACGGAGAGGGGCGGCATACAAATCCAATAAATTATTATTATTATTATTATTATTATTATTATTATTAAATTATTAATTATTTTATTATTATTATTTAATTCTATGTATATATGCCATATGTGTACATACATATCATACACAGGCACACAAAAATATACATTATCTACTATATAAACTGTATGTGTATACACACACACGCAAGCACAGCTTTCTAAAATTATACACACTCAACCTCATTTACTGTGATAGGAAAAACATACCCAGAGCCCAGAAGGGGGAAAAAGACGGTGGCCCCCGGAAGTGATGTCATCAGCAGGCACCTACCGGTACTGCATTCCTGACCGTACCCATAGGAGCCCATCACTGGTTTTAACTTACCTTGCTGTTGGTTTGCTTCTTCCCGTACCATGTGACTGCACTGCATACACAAGAAAAAATCAGCAAAGAAATTTCAATTTAAAAAAATAAAAATAAAAAGAATTGGCAGCATCCATAGACTGGCACCAACAGAACCGGTTCCATGATGTCACCAGTGGTTTGCTACCAGTTCTATAGAACTGGTGCTAACCAAGAGGAACCCACCTCTGCATCAGATAGTTGCAAAGAGGTATCTTTAGCCCAATTTGCTTCCAGCTTTCAGCATTGCCTCTTTCTGCAACACAAGGCATTTAGTGCACTACAAAAGTTATTCATTTTGTAAAATTATTTCAATTATTTGCTTATCTCTTTCAGTATAGAGGTTGGTACAATAAGGAAGAGAGAGATAGAGTGAAGAAAGAGGAGTGATTTATAGCATTATAGCATTTAGTCGGTGCTTTACAGCCCTCTCTAAGTGGTTTACAGAGTCAGAATATTGCCCCCAACAATCTGGGTCCCCATTTTACCCACCTTGGAAGGATGGAAGGCTGAGTCAACCTTGAGCCTGGTGAGGTTCGATCTGCCAAACTGCTGGCAGCTGGTGATCAGTCTAACCACTGTGCCACTGAGGCCCTTTATGAAGGCATGAAGTACACATGCAGTGAGGATTTTTGTTCTGTAAGAAACACTAATAGAACATCTGTACAACTGGAACTTTGCTTTAGTAGGATTGTTTGGTAAATCATGGCTGGAGAAAGAGGATTAAGCCCCTATATATTGTTTGTGCTGTCTTTCCAAACACTGCCTGACATTGATGGAACCAAATTGGAAGACAAAACTTCCTTTTGACATTACTACACCTAATGCAAGCAAAGTTAATAATAATAATAATAATAATAATAATAATAATAATAATAATAATAATAATAAATTTATTGTCATCGTCAAAAACAACGAATTGTCATTGGCAATAAAAGTCGTGTGACACCCAGAGACCAGTCCCACCATACATAAAATCAGAATAAGTAAATTTAAAAATAGAATAAAAAATAGAATAAAAAATAGAATAAATGTCCCACCCACTACAAATTCCCCACCCTGAACCACTCAACCATCTACATGACAAACCGAGTAATATTGTCCAACAGTTCACTGATGGTGACCCTTTAGTTCGTTGTTAAGTACAAGTAGAGCTCTGGGATAAAAACTATTCAGGAAACATGTGGTCTAAGTTCCAGTTGTTCTATATCTTCTGCCAGAAGGCAACAATTCAAAGAGATTATAAGCAGGATGAGAAGAGTCTTTGAGAATAGTATGCACCTTCCTAGAACAGCGAGATGTGAAGATGTCATCCAGGGTGGGTGGCTGGAGCCCAATGATGTTCTGGGCAGTTTTAATAATTCTCTGTAGAGCTTTTTTGTTCGCTACAGAGCTGCTCCCACACCAAGCTAGAATGCCGTATGTCAAGACATTCTCAATGGTGCTGCGATAGTAGGACAACAATAGATGCTGAGATAAGTTCATATTCTCAATCACTCTAGATCAGGCGTGTTAAACTCACAACCTGTGGGGGGCAGAGGCATCACGCCCATCCAGTTTTAATGAAGGGGGGGAGTTGCAATACGTCACGTGATGACAATGTGTTTTGAGTTTGACACCTCAGTTCTAGATAGAAGTTCTGTAGTCAATCAAAAGGCATTATGCGGGTTTTCTGAATTCTTACCTTTTAAAACATTTTTTATTATTTTTCTCTGAGAAGAACAGTAAGAGAATAAATATTGGGAAAAGATGGAAGGACTACAGATTGTCAAATCCATGAAATTATTTCCTTTATGATGCAGGGTAGAGATGGGATCACCTGGTGTCCCATTTTCCATCTCTATTCTGCTGAAGGGTTAAGTCTGGAATAAGCAAAGGCTGTTTCCTTTGGAACATAGTGCTAATTACAGTATTGTTTTCAATGATTCTAATAAGTTCTGTCCCTTTTCAATGCATAGATAATGATGACGTAGATTTTGGTTATTAAATCTCTTTTTATCTCTTGCCCGGTGTTCATATCTTCCTCCTCCTGCTTCGGCCTTTCCTTGTCCTATATTGTCAGTTAACTGATTTAGATGTTTGATGATTTTTTTAAAAAATAAATAATTATCAAGAAGGTTTTTTGGGCTGAGCTAAGCATTGGGTGTGCTTGCTGTAATTTGAATATCAGGATTGATTGGAAGAAGCTGGACAACAATGAAATGGGGAGATGTTATCATCTCAGTCCCTTGCAAACATCGCAAGGCAATTGCAATAGAATTCTTTGACTTGGAAGCAAGCCAGTCTCCCTTTGTCTTTAATATTAAAATTGAACATTTTTCATAGAAACCACATTTAGCTCTTTCATTTTGGGTGTGGAAAAAAAGAATAACTGTTCTATTGAAATTTCTGCCAAACATTAGTTCCCCTGAAAGAAGAATCAGTTTCCATCTTGATTGCATGCCTCATTATCTGCTTAAATTTCAAAGAGCTCATCTTTTGTTGATATTTTTTTCAAAAAGAGAGAGGGAGGGAGAGAAAGAGAGAGAAAGAAAGAGAGGAAGGAGGAGGAGGAGAAGGAAAGTATAGCCAATATATACATTAGGTACATTGATGGACACATAAGGGTAGGGTCAGGTACGTAGAACCAGTAGTAAAATTTTGATTTTTTTTTTTTCCCTTCTGGGCTCTGGATATGTTTTTCCTATTTATTTGTTTGTGTGTGTGTGTGTTTGTTTGTTTGTTTGTTTGATTTATATGCCGCCCCTCTCTGAAGACTCTGGGAGGCTAACAGCAATCATAAAACAGCGTACAATAATAATCCAATACTAAAAATGAGTAAAAACCCATTAATATAAAAAACCAAACATACATACAGACATACCATGCATAAAATTGTAAAGGCCTAGGGGGAAAGGGAATCTCAATTCCCCCATGCCTGGCGGCAGAGGTGGGTTTTAAGTAGCTTACGAAAGGCAAGGAGGATGGGGGCAATTCTAATCTCTGGGGGGAGTTGGTTCCAGAGGGCCGGGGCCGCCACAGAGAAGGCTCTTCCCCTGGGTCCCACCAAGCGGCATTGTTTAGTTGACGGGACCCGGAGAAGACCCACTCTGTGCGACCTAACTGGTCACTGGGATTCGTGCAGCAGAAGGCGATAAATTGCAATAAATGATGTTGAATGTGTATAATTTTAGAAGAGCTGTGCGTGCATGTGTGTGTGTACATATACATATAGTTTATATAGTAGATAATGTATATTTTTGTGTACACATATGGCATATATACATAGAATTAAATGGTATCTTTTGGATGTTCAGTAATAGTAAATAGATAGGGAAATTGTATCTCTTTGAGGCAAGGAGAGGCCAGGTACCCTAACCCAAACCCTTGATGTGAGTGACCTCAAGTTGGCCACCTTTAAGCCAGTCGCATGTCCTTTAAGCCACCCCGGTCACATGATCATAAAACCACCCCCACTGGTCACATGGCCAGCAAGCCACACCCATAAAATAAGCCACACCCACAGTGTGGTAGTGAATATTTTTGCAGTTCTTCCCTGGTTAGGTATATGGAGAGTCAGATTGGTATACTGTAGTGCTTAAAGTGCCAGCCTAGAAACCAGGAGATTTTGAGTTCTAGCCCTACCTTAGGCATGAAAGCCATCTGAGTGCCTTAGGGCCAATTATTCTCATACGTTTGCTTTGTAGGGAAACTAACAGGAGGAAAGAGAATTCGGTGGGTTCCCTGCCTTGAGTTATTTATGTAGGAATAAAAATATAATAAATAAACATTGTGGCATGAAGACACATGCAACATAATCTTCCAGATGCTGTCATTCTCTTTTGCCAAAACAAACAAACAAACAAAAACAATTAACCAACTTACCCCCTCAGGAGATTATTATGCTCCTTCTGATTTTAATGAACTTCGGTATCATTTCAGGAGTTTAAAAGAAAAGTGTTATACTAAAACTGTTCTTTCTTTCAGAATGATATGTTTCCAAAGCATATTTGTTTTCATTGTTAGACCATTCAGATTGGGCAGGCTACGTTATCAATGGGAGTAGTCCTTGTTTAGAGACCAGAGGTGTTCTTACCGGTTCTTTAGAGCTGTTAGTAAACCGGTGATGACATCACAGAGCTAGTTCTGTCGGTTCTGTCCATTTATTTATTCATTCATTCATTCATTCATTCATTCATTCATTTATTAGATTTGTATGCCGCCCCTCTCCGAAGACTCGGGGCGGCTAACAACAGTAAAGAAAACAATGTAACAAATCTAATATTAAAAAATAATCTAAAAAACCCCAATTTAAGAGACCAATCATACAAACAAGCATACCATGTATAAATTCTATAAGCCTAGGGGGAAGGGAAAAAATTTCAATTCCCCCATGCCTGACGACAGAGGTGGGTTTTAAGGAGCTTGAGAAAGGCAAGGAGGGTGGGGGCAACTCTGATATCTGGGGGGAGCTGGTTCCAGAGGGTCGGGGCCACCACAGAGAAGGCTCTTCCCCTGGGTCCCGCCAAATGACATTGTTTAGTCGACGGGACCCGGAGAAGGCCAACTCTGTGGGACCTAACCGGTTGCTGGGATTTGTGCGGCAGAAGGCGGTCCCGGAGATATTCTGATCCGATGCCATGAAGGGCTTTATAGGTCATAACCAACACTTTGAATTGTGACCGGAAATTGATCGGCAACCAATGCAGACTGCAGAGTGTTGGTGTAACATGGGCATGCCTTGGGAAGCTCATTATTGCTCTCGCAGCTGCATTCTGCACGATCTGAAGTTTCCGAACACTTTTCAAAGGTAGCCCCATGTAGAGAGCATTACAGTAGTTGAACCTCGAGGTGATGAGGGCATGAGTGACTGTGAGCAGTGAGTCTCGGTCCAGATAGGGCCGCAACTGGTGCACCAGGCGAACCTGGGCAAATGCCCCCCTCGCCACAGCTGAAAGATGTTTCTCTAATGTGAGCTGGTGCCGCCATATTGCTTTTGGCTTCTGCGTATGCACAGGAGCTAATTTTTGTTTCTGCGCATGTGCAGAAGCTGGGGTTTAAGCACTATGCATCTGGGCATGCACACTGCATGTGAGGAAGCAAACCGGTGGCAAGGTAAGTTAGAACCCACCCTTGGTAGAGACCACAGGTGGCTAAACAAAACTGTATAACTGCTACAGTCCTGTGATGAAAACTGTGGCACTGGTTATTGAAACGGATGTCCATGTGCTGCCTCTATGTTGGTTGAAGCAGGCATGATTCCCTTGAGTACCATTTGTTGGGGGGGGTCAAGGGAAAGGGAGGGTTTTGCCTTCTCTTTCTGCTCCAGATCCCCATATACAATTGGTGGGCCACTGTGTGACATAGTATGCTGGACTCAATGGGCTTTGTCCTGATTCAGCATGCCTCTTCTTATGTTCTTATGTTCTAACTGTGCTTGTGGTCTTACCTTGCCTTCACTTTTCAAACCCGTGAAAAACAGAAACATAGAAGACTGACGGCAGAAAAAGACCTCATGGTCCATCTAGTCTGCCCTTATACTATTTTCTGTATTTTATCTTAGGATGGATATATGTTTATCCCAGGCATGTTTAAATTCAGTTACTGTAGATTTACCAACCACGTCTGCTGGAAGTTTGTTCCAAGGATCTACTACTCTTTCAGTAAAATAATATTTTCTCATGTTGTTTTTGATCTTTCCCCCAACTAACTTCAGATTGTGTCCCCTTGTTCTTGTGTTCAGTTTCCTATTAAAAACACTTCCCTCCTGGACCTTATTTAACCCTGAAGATCATAAATGTGAGGATGGTTATTTTCTTATCTCCATTGTAACTGCAAACAGTCCTGTACGAGGCATTCTCTAAATGAGGGCTACCTCTAAAATGCTGCAAAGGAAGTACTTTACACTTTGAGCACAGGTACCAGGCATGGTTGAGCATGCTTTGACTGGGAGGGCAACCTTGCATTTGTGGACCCACTTCCGAGCATATAGTTTGTTCTGTCGGGCTCTCTGGTAGACTCCTCCCAAAAATTCACAGGTACAAATGTCAGACACACACACGTTTGAAAATTCAAACAATGTTCTTTATAATGAAAATTCACTTAAACCAAGCCCTCTTTTGGTATAGCAAAGAGCACTGGTCTCCAAACAAACTGGTAATTTGTACAAGTCCCTTATCAGTTCTGTGATACTTAGCTTGCAGCTGTGAGGTAATTCACAGTCCTTCTTTCACAAAGTGAAACACACTTTGCTCTTGTTTAGTTTCAAAGCGGGAAAAATCAGCACACAAAAAGTCAAAGTCAGTAAAGCAGTCACGAAACACAACGATCAGATAATCCTCCACAATGGCCAAACACACAGGCTGCTCTTTATAGCAGCCTCACTAATTACCACAGCCCAACCCAACCACAGGTGGCCTCATTTTCTCTGATAATAATCTCTCAGTTGTCGTTGCCTATGCATCACTCTCCGCATGCGTGGCTGTATCATTCACTCTTGTTCTGAATCCAAGGAGGAGCTAGATAATGGATCTCATTCTGAGCTGTCTGCCACACTCTCCTCTTCCCTGTCACTCATGAATTCTTGGTCAGAGGAGCCTTCATCAGCAGATTCCCCGGGGGGGGGGGGAGGCAAAACAGGCCTGCAGCATGTGGATGTATCCCCCACATTCACAGTCCTTGGAGCAGGAGCTGGGCCAGAGCTAACCACAACATAGTTGAAACAAGAATCCCGAGCAAGAATTGCACATGGCAAAATACAACATGAACTCATAGGGGCCGAATGGAAAGAAAATGTTTTTCTTCTAATGCGCCCTCACTCATAAACCGAAGCGGCTCCTTTGACCCTTTGCTGAATCATCTATACCGAAAGCAGAAAAAGATTTGGGAGCAATAGGCAGGCAGGCAGCTTGCTAGCTGCTGTTGCTATGGCTACCAGAGCAGAGATGGAAGGAGGCCTAAGACGTATAGATATAGATGTGAAAATAATTGTGGCTCTTTTCTCCCCGTGCCCATTTTTGGACGCCATGTATATTTTTTAAGAGTCTAGGTTCCCATTTAAGACTGCCCTTGTGTTTAGTTATTTCCTGTCGGTTTCCTTTTAAGCTTCACTTCATTTGTATCTGCAGTAGAGAAATTTGTCCCACATTTGCTTAAGGAGAGGGGAAAAATAGACTGCATTTGCTTCTTGGATTTGGATTCGCTTCTCCCTCCCTCCTGATTATTGCCAACATCTCTTCTGTCGGTGGGTGAAAAGAAAAGCTAATCATGTTTAATTTGAATTCTCATTTTCAAACCCTAACCCAATACAGGTGAGATGGGAGATGGATTTTTTACTTCTGGCTTCTGGAGGTATAGAGAAAGGGGTGAGAAGGGAAGCTACAGATTCAAAACAGACTGCTTTCTCCTCTATTTACTTTTTTGCTTTATTATACAGGTAGTGCTCAGTTTATGACCATCTCTTTAACAACCATTTAAACATTTAAATATGTTAAAGGGTTAAATAAGGTTAAATAAGGATTTAGGGGTAGTGATTTCTGACAGTCTCAAAATGGGTGAACAGTGCAGTCAGGCGGTAGGGAAAGCAAGTAGGATGCTTGGCTGCATAGCTAGAGGTATAACAAGCAGGAAGAGGGAGATTATGATACCGCTATATAGAATGCTGGTGAGACCACATTTGGAATACTGTGTTCAGTTCTGGAGACCTCACCTACAAAAAGATATTGATCAAATTGAATGGGTCCAAAGCCAGGCTACAAGAATGGTGGAAGGTCTTAAGCATAAAACGTATCAGGAAAGACTTAATGAACTCAATCTGTATACAGTGATCCCCCGGTTATTGCGTCCCCGACCATTGCGAACAGGGTAATTTGCGATTTTTCAATCCGGAAGTCAAAATACCATCTACGCATGCGTGCCCTTTTTTTTCTATGGGCACGCATGCGCAGATGGCAACCGGGAGATCAGCTGCTGGGCGGCTTCGCTGGGTCTTCCCCCTCTTGCTGGCATCAGCGAGGAGTTTCCCCACCGCCCACGCAAACTCCTCGCTGCCGCTCGCCCGCCCTTCGCCTGCCCACGCCGTTCGCTCCCCCTCTTGCTGGCGGGAGGGCGAGAAGCCCTCCCCAGCACCCGCTCGCCCGCCCTTCGCCGCTCGCCCGCCCTTCGCCCTGGCGGAGAAATTCCAGCCCCCACCTGGTCCCGCCCGATCCTCCTCCCTGAGGCAGCTCGCCCTCCCATGGCCGCTTCCTCCACCCTCCATCGCAAGCCCTCGCCACCGCAGCCAACACGCGCTGCGATCTTCAAGCCCGGCTCCTTTCGGCCCAGCATCCCGGGCCAAGCAGCTGCCTTCCGTGACTGAGCCTGGCTGGCCCGGAAGATCGTAGCGTGCGTTGGCTGCAGCGGCGAGCGAAGCCAAGCCGGCAGCAATGTCGCCGCCGCTGCAGCCAACGCGCGCTACGATCTTCCGGGCCAGCCAGGCTCCGTCACGGAAGGCAGCTGCTTGGCCCGGGATGCTGGGCCGAGAGGAGCCGGGCTTGATCCGCTGAGCCTGGCTGGCCCGGAAGATCGTAGCGCGCGTTGGCTGCAGCGGCGGCGACATTGCTGCCGGCTTGGTTTCGCTCGCTCGCTCGCCGCGCCGCCCCCCAATCTTCGGCTCCTCAGCGGCGAGCGAGCGAAGCCAAGCCGGCAGCAATGTCGCCGCCGCTGCAGCCAATGTGCGCTACGATCTTCCGGGCCAGCCAGGCTCAGCGGATCAAGCCGGGCTCCTCTCGGCCCAGCATCCCGGGCCAAGCAGCTGCCTTCCGTGACGGAGCCTGGCTGGCCCGGAAGATCGTAGCGCACGTTGGCTGCAGCGGCGGCGACATTGCTGCCGGCTTGGCTTCGCTCGCTCGCTCGCCGCGCCGCCCCCCAATCTTCGGCTCCTCGCTAGCGCTGCGGAAGTTTAAAACACCATCTGCACATGCGCAGATGGTGTTTTTACTTCCGCAGCGCTACTTCGCAAAAACCCGCTCGTTGCGGAGGGTCCTGGAACGGAACCCTCGCAACGAGCGGGGGATCACTGTAGTCTGGAGGACAGAAGGAAAAGGGGGGATATGATCAAAACATTTAAATATATTAAAGGGTTAAATAAGGTCCAGGAGGGAAGTGTTTTTAATAGGAAAGTGAACACAAGAACAAGGGGACAGAATCTGAAGTTAGTTGGGGGAAAGATCAAAAGCAACATGAGAAAATATTATTTTACTGAAAGAGTAGTAGATCCTTGGAACAAACTTCCAGCAGACGTGGTAGATAAATCCACAGTAACTGAATTTAAACATGCCTGGGATAAACATATATCCATCCTAAGATAAAATACAGAAAATAGTATAAGGGCAGACTAGATGGACCATGAGGTCTATTTCTGCCGTCAGACTTCTATGTTTCTATCTTTCTATGTTTCTAAGGTCCAGGAGGGAAGTGTTTTTAATAGGAAAGTGAACACAAGAACAAGGGGACACAATCTGAAGTTAGTTGGGGGAAAGATCAAAAGCAACATGAGAAAATATTATTTTACTGAAAGAGTAGTAGATCCTTGGAACAAACTTCCAGCAGACGTGGTAGATAAATCCACAGTAACTGAATTTAAACATGCCTGGGATAAACATATATCCATCCTAAGATAAAATACAGAAAATAGTATAAGGGCAGACTAGATGGACCATGAGGTCTTTTTCTGCCGTCAGACTTCTATGTTTCTATGTTTCTATGTTTCTAAGGTCCAGGAGGGAAGTGTTTTTAATAGGAAAGTGAACACAAGAACAAGGGGACACAATCTGAAGTTAGTTGGGGGAAAGATCAAAAGCAACATGAGAAAATATTATTTTACTGAAAGAGTAGTAGATCCTTGGAACAAATTTCCAGCAGACGTGGTAGATAAATCCACAGTAACTGAATTTAAACATGCCTGGGATAAACATATATCCATCCTAAGATAAAATACAGAAAATAGTATAAGGGCAGACTAGATGGACCATGAGGTCTTTTTCTGCCGTCAGACTTCTATGTTTCTATGTTTCTATGATGCTGAAAAAAAGTGACTTATGGCCAGTCTTTATACTTATAACTATGGCATAACCCCTACAGTCCTGTGTTGAAAACTGTGGCAAGTGCAACCAACATGTATTTACGTCGGTTGGCGTGTCTCAGGATCACTTGGGTCCATTGTCACTTGTGATCATCCCAGAGGTCTTCCAACAAACAGAGTTAACAGTGGAAGGCTGGTTCTCTTAAGAACCATGGCGATCAAAATAATAAAATTGGGCTCAACTCATTTAAGAACCATATCACTTAGGACAGAAGTTCTGGTTCCAATTGTGGTAGCAGTTTTAAAGAAGACTCATTAGAAAAGGTCTATAGCAGCCTCCATGGGCCCTTTCTAGGAAGCTCCTCTCTGTGGCACGCATTATTTGCTTTTACATTGATTCCTATGGGAAAAATTGCTTCTTCTTACAAACCTTTCTACGTAAGAACCTGGTCATAGAACGAATTAAGTTCGAAGTGGAGGTACCACTGTAACTTCTTCAGGGTGAGCAGATACCATCATGGAGGACATATCTGGGTTTCCACTAATCAAATTCCTCAGATTGAGGAAGTTACTTAGATAAGCAGAGAAATGTTTCAGAACCAAAAAAGAAAATAAATCCAGTTGCTGTGACTCAAATTTCAGGTGGTATTTGTAGTCAATAAAACATAGTTTTTCTAATTATGTTGCATGGAACCTTGAGGTTCTTTGAGAGACTAAGGATCAAAACAAAATCCATAGCAATTTTTCTAAAGGCCAGCTGAAACTACCAAAGCTACCATTTTGTAGATCAGGAGTTTTGGGATTTTTAATTATTTTTAACTAACAGCTTTTGCAGCCTGAAAAAGTTTGAAAATAATACATCAGAGGTTGGAGAGAATTCTCGCCCATATAATCATGCTGCAGATTTGGGATTCCCAATTTGTAAGCTTTGAAACCGACGTTTAGACAAAAAGTTTAGATCTCAAATCATCCTGAATTTGAACCAAAATTTGGGTTTGGACCTACTATATTGAATGTAAATTAGCAGTTGTTTAGATTCGGGAAAAAATTAAAAACAAAGTATTTTTCATATCATTACTTTCAGGTATTACATAACCAGATCAGAGGGTTTTGTGGCTTCATGAACCAATCTGCTTGATGTTATTTTGTTCAGCAAGTGTGAAAAGAGCTATTTTATATACAAACACACACACACACAGAGGGAGAGAGAGTATGTACTGGCTGCCTCAAGTTTATTATTAATAGTAACACTGGCATATGAGACTTCTTTTGCAAATAGATGATAATAATTTATATGCTGGGCTGGTGGGAACCTATAGATGAAAGATGAAACCTATAGTAAAAAATGAGTGAGTTAAAATATTTTCTGATTTTCTAATAAAGACTTTATGAGCCAAATCTTGGCTCATAACAAACACATCAGATTTAACTGTGGTTGAAAATAAGAAAATATAGATACCGTACTTGATGTGCAATATCAGGGAAAGATAGAAAGAAGACAAAGAACTGTAGTAGATCACAAAATATCAAGATCTGGAAAATGAACCTGCAAGATCATGGCATAAACCAGCTGTGGTGATCCCAGTGGTTATTAGCACACTGGGTGTGGCAAACCAAAAAGCATTGGAAAACACTTATAAATTCTGCACATTGACAAAATTCCCATCATCAGTTACAAACTATGATGGTACTTTAAGACATTCAAGGTTCTTGGGAACATCCTGATGCTTATGAAGGCCAATACCGGCTAAAGAATTAGCAACTGTGACTTCATAGTAGTGTATAATAATAATAATAATAATAATAATAATAATAATAATAATAATAATAATAATAATAATAATAATTTGTATGCTACCTGACTCTCAGCAAGTCAATTTTCTGATGTTAATTGAAAATGCAATTGGTATGTATAGCTGGATGCATCTCAATAATATAGCATGACTGCTAGATATAATCCTTCCCACAGGGATAAATGTAGTTCCAATATTTTAAATCACCTTTTTCCTCTTTACACATTTTTGGAGTATGTGAATTCCAATACAATAATAATGCCATAACTATAATGTGCACTTGAAGTAGATAAAGAGTGGCAGTGCCCACCTCCACATTATTGTTTTGTCTGCAAAACCCCATTTAACTATTTCCCCTTTCCCCTCTGTTGTGTTGCAACCATGAAGCCTCCAAAATGGCTCAGCTATGTTTACTTCAGAATTAACAGACAGGCCCCAACCTTATTGGCCTTTTGGAAGGCACTAGAAGCTTGATTTTTCTCTCAGGCGCTTAGGCTGCAATGTTAAATGCCCATGTCTTGAGGGCCATATGCTCAGTCTGGAATGCAGATTTGGTTTGTTTTTGTTACAGTTAATTCTTATTTTTATTTTAGTTTATGCTGCCTCTCCAGAGTCATTTAGGTGAGTCAGACAGATAGATAAACCAACCAACCAACCATAGAACAAGGCAACAAATATTCAACATAAAATTCAAAGAATTAACAAAATTCTAATTCTGTGGTTTATAAGGGGCTGCTTCTTTTAAATTCTTCTTTTATTTCAGAATACACAAACTCCCTCAGTCTGTTAATATAATGCTGCTCCAAGTTGGCCTATAATCTACCTTGAATTCCTTCTTTGGGTAGAATGATTCATGGTGGAGAGTTGTAATTACATGCATAGACAAATCTGTTGTTAGCAATTATCTCATTAATAGTCTCATTTTAGGAAGAGTCTATAATAAGATTCCTAGTGTTTGAGGTAATGCCCTTTCTTGTGTTCTATGTGCTACTTTATAGTAGCGCTAAGAATTTTCTTTGGAACTTTCAGATTTTCCACACACCACCTGCAAACCACTACCGGATCTCATAGTTTAAACTTGGCAGGATTCTGAAAACTAAAGTTATGGGAAAACTTGCATTATGATCATTGGAGAGGAACCAGATGATTCTGTAAAGCTTTTCTTAGATTGGAAGGAAACATTTCTTCTCTATGTCTATAACTCATACCCAGTTACAAGCTGGTGAAAAGTCATCAGCACTCCTCCAATATTATTTATGGGAGCTGGAATAATGACCACACTCAGAATTAATATAAGACAGATCAACTAATTTTCCGTGGAAGATTCTTCTCTTGCTTTGTCTTCATGGACCAAATTATGAAAACCTTGTCCTTTCCATCCACTGGGGTATGAAATTAATTTTTAAAAACTGCATATATGGTAATGAAGTATAATTGCAGCTGCAGCTGATAGTAAAGGTAGTGTGATCCAATTATAAAGAAGAAAATTAATTAAATATTGTGAAGTATAAAAATAAAAATAAACCACATTCTAGAAAAGGACAGTAGGAAATATTCCCCTATACTTGCCATGGAAACTTTTTGGTTTTGGTTCTTTCCCAAATCTCTCTTCTGGTTCTGTCTATAGTGACCGCTAATATTTTGAAGAATTTTATATACAGAATGTAGAGAATAACATAGGTGGAAGGGATTTCCATCTTCTGGTCCAACCCCCTTCTTAAGCAGAGAGAGGGAGAGACAATTGGCTGTCCAACTTCCTCTTAAAAGTTGTGGATGCTCTACAACATCTGATGGAGGTTGGAGCACCCACAACTTCTAAAGGCTCAGAATTGTTATCACCGACAGGACAATTCTCCTTAATTCTAAGTTGGATCTCTCTTTGTTAAGCTTCCATCTATTACTTCTTTTCTTGCGCTCAGGTGTTTCAAAGAATAACTTGACTATTCAACCTATTCATCCTTGACAATAACTTGTAGATACTATTCCTCTGTTGATACAGCCTAGATTTGTGTTGGGTTTTTTGGCACCTGCAGCCTACAGCTGTCTCATATTTAAATGATTTTCCACTAAGATTCCAAGAACTCTGGCATAGTTACTGCTGTTGAGCCAGGTACCACTTTTTCTATAACTGTGCGTTTGGTTTTCCTTACCTAAATGTTTTTTTCACCACTGAATTATATTTCATTTAAAGGCACATGTAACCTGATGTTTGGTCCTGTTGTTCTACATGAACCTTTGAAATACTCACCTTAGAGAGCAGTGGGGAGCAGCTCCGAGTTCTTTTATAACATTAAATGAGGAAAAGTCACAGATATTCCATATATAGAAATCAACTAGCATGTATTTACGGTAACTATTATGTCAGCCATTCTAATAGTAGAGCTGTCACTCCAGAAGCTCAAAATCCAGTGAGCATCAAGCAGAACCTCTGTCAAACACATAGTAAACAGTTGGAGTTTAACAAAGAGACTATTTAGGAATGCACTCTGTCTAAATTGTGTAAGTCCCGCCACTCCATAACATTATTGCCTTAATTGCAAAGGGCAGGCCTCTGTGGGATCAGCATTCATATATATTTTGAAGTGTCTCTGCAGTGTTTTTTTGAGCATTTTCAAATGTGGTTTTTTGCATAATAACCAACTAATCAAAAGTGATTTGGAAAACAGCCATGCGACACACGTCAAATGTACCCATTGAGAATGAGTCATGCCATGCAGGTTTCCTCATAAGAATTTTGAAAAGCGAGTGCTAAACCTCTAGGATGAATATGGGAAAGATTTCCTTTCCTCAACTTTATATGAGGAACAGTTCCATATCTGCATGATTTTTAACTCACGATTGCCTTTCAGATGACCACCACCACCACCACCTTTTTTAAAATGGCCTTTCCACTGAGTCTTAATCTTCACTCCTCCACTCGAAACAGAATACCTTACGAAAATAGACTATCCTGGATCTTGAAAGCTTAGAACTGCGACGCCTAAAACACGATTTAAGTATTGCCCACAAGATCATATGCTGCAACGTCCTTCCAGTCAACGGCTACTTCAGCTTCAACAGCAACAACACAAGAGCACGCAACAGATTCAAACTTAACATCAACCGCTCCAAACTTGACGGTAAAAAATATGACTTTAACAATAGAGTTGTCGAAGCGTGGAACTCATTGCCAGACTCAATGGTGTCAGCCCCCAGCCCCCAACATTTCTCCCTAAGACTCTCCACGATTGACCTCTCCAGGTTCCTAAGAGGCCAGTAAGGGGCGTATATAAGTGCACTGATGTGCCTATCATCCCCTGTCCAATCTTCTTTCCTTATCTCATATATCATACATTTTCTCTCCTTTCCTCCTACTTCTCTTCTTTCTTACTTTCTATCATTATATATATTACTTAATGTCTATTCTCTTTCATATGTATTGTATATTGGACAAAGAATAAATAAATAAATAAAAATAAACTATCGTCACTATCATCACTATCGCCTTAAATAAGATCTAAGTATTGCCCACAAGATCATATGCTGCAACGTCCTGCCTGTCAGCGACTACTTCAGCTTCAACCACAACCACACACAGCACACAACAGATTTAAACTTAATATTAACCGCTCCAAACTTGACTGTAAAAAATATGACTTCAGTAACCGAGTTGTCGAAGCGTGGAACTCATTACCGGACTCCATAGTGTCATCCCCAAACCCCCAACACTTTAGCCTTAGATTATCTACGGTTGACCTATCCAGATTCCTAAGAGGTCAGTAAGGGGCGAGTACAAGTGCACTAGAGTGCCTTCCGTCCCCTGTCCTATTGCTCTCCTATATCTCCTATACCTTTCTTCTATTCCTATATCTATTCTTCTATTCTTTCATTGATATTTTCTATTACTGTACTATACCTTCTTTTCTATTATTTCTTAGATATATTTTACTATGAGTATCTCCTCTATAACCTTCATCATGTATTTTACTATGTGTATATAGATATATACCCACTAAAACCCTCATTGTGTATTGGACAAAAGAAATAAATAAATAAATAATAAACTATCGTCTGTAGTCCTCACTAACATCTCTACAGTAACATGTGAGACTGGGCCATGCCGCAAAGTGCTATTCACCTTCCAGGAAAGATATTAGCATGTAAATTTAAATGGGAGTCAATGACATTCTCTGTCTGATCTGATCATCAGACTGTATCAGAAGTGTATTGCTCATGTTATTAGAAGATAGATCTTTCATATGGATAGTTTTCCAGTTTTTTTAATTAGTGAAAAGACAGAGAAGCAGGGAAGAGGGGAAGTGAAAGACAAAATGTGCCCTCTAGATGAAATCCCTTTTTTTTTTTTGCAAATCTTTTTATTGTTTTATAGATACATATATCACAATTTGTTTATACAGTTTACAGGTCTTATCCAACTTTTTTACCGGTTACAGTTGTTATATGGATAATATTAACTTAATACTATGCAATGCAAAACAGGGTAAAAACATTCAAATGGTATTTTCATTTTTTTTTTTAAGGTTTGTACTGCTATTTTGTATAAGGTTATACAAATCTTTTCCTTTGAATCCACTCGTGCCAATTGTTCCACATGCTTTTAGTTTCGTTGATTCTGTTTCCCTTAAGTAGGTTTGTCAATTTATCCATTTCTGCACATGTATATATTTTTTCTATTATTAAATTTATATTGGGGGTCTGTTTGTTCTTCCATGTTTGCGCAATTGCAATTCTTGTAGCTGTATTTATGTGAGTCACTAAAAAAAGGGTTTGTTTCAAGTAAGATTTTTTCCAAATTCCGAGTAGCATCCCCTCCGGTGAGTACTCTATTAGATGAAATCCCTTTAAAATCAAGAATTTGACTCTCTTTTTAAAAGACAAAATATTTATAAACCAGCACCCTGAAAGGAACAATTAACACCTGTTCTCCCTCCACCTGTTTTTGTTCAGGTGAGCCTCTCAAAAGAAAAGGGTTGTTTCCTTCTTCTGTCATAATTTTCTTCAGCTCGGTTCTTTCATTTCTCTGAAGTTAAAGTCTCTTAATGGCTTCAAGGAGATTTCTGGATCACTGTTTATCTATAATAAAACAAACAATAGCCTGGAAGAGGGCTTGACTGATTTAGTAATCCAATCACTAGTATTTGATGATCTATTAAATTACTCCTAGATGGCTCCAGATGCACCACTAACTGGAAAGGGATTCTGCAGCACTGAGCAATCACTCTTTCCATTAGCCTACAAATAACCCATACATTGGAGGTCAGCAAATAAGCATTGCCAAGTGGTCAGGTATAGGGGGGGAAAACAGCTTGGCTAGCTCCGGTGACTAACTGTACTTTGTTTATGTGGGAATTGGAGAATGAGCTTTTCATATATTATCAACTTCCCGGGGCCTACAAATCAGGCTTCTATTAAAAGCATAAAATAGAGCCAAAGTTGGTAGATAATGGTAGATAAATGGTAGACGTGGTAGATAAATCCACAGTAACTGAATTTAAACATGCCTGGGATAAACATATATCCATCCTAAGATAAAATACAGAAAATAGTATAAGGGCAGACTCGATGGGCCATGAGGTCTTTTTCTGCCGTCAGACTTCTATGTTTCTATGTTTCTAAGTTGGCCAACCTATCCAATGAACAGTTAAAATAGTTTTGTACTCCAGTGGCAGAATTATATCTTATTATTTTCATCTGTGTCACTGGAAACGAAAGAGTGGAGTATATTTTTGATGAACAGAAATGCTTGCTTTTCAAAGGAGTCAATTCTTTGTGCTCCAGCAATTAAGTTCTCCTCAGATATCCATTCTAAGAAAAGCTGTGGCAGGCATTGTCAAATGTTCCAAGATCACGTGAAACGTTAATACCACTTTGTTTGTTTGTTTGTTTGTTTGTTTGTTCGTTCCTTCGTTCCTTCCTTCCTTTCTTCATTCATTCATTCATTTATTTATTTATTTATTAGATTTGTATGCCGCCCTTCTCATAGAAACATAGAAACATAGATGTCTGACGGCAGAAAAAGACCTCATGGTCCATCTAGTCTGCCCTTATACTATTTTCTGTATTTTATCTTAGGATGGATTTATGTTTATCCCAGGCATGTTTAAATTCAGTTATTGTGGATTTATCTACCACGTCTGCTGGAAGTTTGTTCCAAGGATCTACTACTCTTTCAGTAAAATAATATTTTCTCATGTTGCTTTTGATCTTTCCCCCAACTAACTTCAGATTGTGTCCCCTTGTTCTTGTGTTCACTTTCCTATTAAAAACACTTCCCTCCTGGACCTTATTTAACCCTTTAATATATTTAAATGTTTCGATCATGTCCCCCCTTTTCCTTCTCCGTAGACTCGGGGCGGCTCACAGCATACAATAAGACAATTCATAACAAATCTAATAAATTTAAAAAACATTTTAAAAAACCCATTATTAAACCAGACATACACACAGACACACTATACATAAATTATATAATTTATGTATGGTGTGTCTGTGTGTATGTCTGGTTTAATAATGGGGTTTTTAAAAATGTTTTTTAAATTTATTAGATAGGCGTGGGGGAGGGAGGGGGAATGCCTCAATTCCCCCATTCCTTGACTGCAGAGGTGAGTTTTAAGGGGTTTACGGAAGGCAAGGAGGGTGGGGGCAGTTCTAATTTCCAGGGGGAGCTGGTTCCAGAGAGTCGGGGCCGCCACAGAGAAGGCTCTTCCCCTGGGACCCGCCAGATGACATTGTTTAGTCGATGGGACTAAATGCCTTGGTAAGGCCACACTTGGAATGCTGCATTCAGTTTTGGCAAAAAGATGTGGAAATTCTACAAAGAGTCCAGAGACGAGCAACAAAGATGATTAAGGACTGGAGGCTAAACACCTAAAACATATGAAGAATAGCTGCAGGATCTGGGTATGTCTAGTAATCTTATAAATACCTTAAATTAGATGTAAGATATAGACAAGGGTGGGTTGCTGCCTTGAGGGGGGAACACAGTGAGGTAGTGAAAATGGAGCTCCACTCCGGAGCACCCAGTTTCGCACTAAATGTTGAAAGAAAATGTAGGGTGTCCTGCATAAGCCACGCCCACAATGTGGTAGTAAAAATTTTAGAAGCCCTTCACTGGATATAGATATAGAATTTCTAGTTAATATTGTTAGATGCCTTTAATAAAATTCTAATAATGATACAAATAAGTTTTTTAACCAGATGCGTATTAAAGACAAAATTCTTATTAGTCTTATAAACTTTTCAGTTCCAGTTATTTATATAAGCTTTATGGTTGCTGCAGATTTGATCTAAGCATTGCTGTATATAATTATTTTCCTATTGATTGAATAATTTAGAAAATTATTATTATTAAAATTCTAGAAAATTGGAATATTCAACTTCTGTTTAAATCCCTATCTTTGGAGACCTTGGTTGATTGGAGCTTGGTTGTTGTTGTGCAAACCTTTTTTTAACCCAACCAGGTGGTATTTTCAGTGCTAAAAGAGAGTGGAGTTTGCTCGGTGTTTATATATGTAGAAGTTTGCCCTACGCAGTTGGTGGGGGTATTTTATTCTTCTTGGTACTTTCTTGATTAGTGCTTCATTGTTTGGCTGAATTAGCTCCTTGATTAGATATTGTTGAATAGATATTGTTTACTTCTTGATAGTTTGTTTAGTGTTAAACCTGGTATTAATTCCTGCTTATCTGAGTGTTGATTGCTTGGTTTTAGTCTTCTTGTTTCTTGTTTAACTCTCTTTTTAATTGTCTCCCTTGAATGGCATGTATATGTTATATATCTCTATGGGTCTGTTGATTGCTGATTTGTCTGAGTGCCAAGTCTCCAGGAATTCCTAGCATTTTGGGACTTAGTTGATCTAGGGACAATATAGGCAACACTTTTTCCAGTTAATCTATAAAGATGAGATAGAGAATTAGTATGTTTAAATTCATTGATAGTAGCTGCTTTCCTACAGAATATACTAAATCCCAAACCCTGTTTCTATCTGTTCTGTCGGGCTCTCTGGTAGACTTCTCCCAAAAATTCACAGGTACAAATTTCAGACACACACACGTTTGAAAATTCAAAATAGTGTTCTTTATAATGAAAATTCACTTAAACTAAGCCCTCTTTTGGTATAGCAAAAGAGCACTGGTCTCCAAACAAACTGGTAATTTGTACAAGTCCCTTATCAGTTCTGTGATACTTAGCTTGCAGCTGTGAGGCAATTCACAGTCCTTCTTCTTTCACAAAGTGAAACACACTTTGCTCTGGTTTAGTTTCAAAGCGGGGAAAAAGCAGCACACAAAAGGTCAAAGTCAGTAAAGCAGTCATGAAATATAACGATCAGATAATCCTTCACAATGGCCAAACCCACAGGCTGCTATTTATAGCAGCCTCACTAATTACCACAGCCCCACCCAACCACAGGTGGCCTCATTGTCTTTGATAATAATCTCTCAGTTGTTGTTGCCTATGCATCGCTCTCCGCATGCGTGGCTGTATCATTAACTCTTGTTCTGAATCCAAGGAGGAGCTAGATAATTGATCTCCTTCTGAGCTGTCTGCCACACTCTCCTCCTCCCTGTCACTCATGTCTTCTTGGTCAGAGGAGCCTTCATCAGCAGATTCCACGGGGGCGGGGGGCAAAACAGGCCTGCAGCATGTGAATGTCTCCCCCACATCCACAGTCCTTGGGGCAGGAGCTGGGCCAGAGCTAACCACAACACTATCTATCTCAGTAGATCTGTTCAGAGAACAATCCTTTTGAAAAGGTCAATTGGGGATAATCAGAGGGACTCGGGAAATATGCTTTTTCCGTAGCTAGGCTTGCCTTCTGGAATATCATCCTACCTAGGTTCATTTGTTCCCACTCTGCTCATTTTTTGGAAAACCTTGAGGACCTGGTTATTTTTCCCAGGAATGGGGGCCAGGAAAGGAATGAAAGCCATCAGTGATATATTATGTTTCCAGGAGCCATTTTGGTTGGGAAATGTATTTTTAATACATATTGTATTCATATTGTATTTTTTGATCCTGTACGCTGCCCAGAGTTACATTATGGGCAGCCATACAAATTGATTTAAATAAATCAATAAAATTCTAATTAAAGTGTGATCTGATAGGTGAAATAATTTGTTAAATGTCATGCCTGTTAGAAAACATCATCTTAGCTATTGCAAATAAAACTCTCTAATATACATTATTGTATTTTAGTGAGGTAGAAATATTTATTATTCAGCCATTATGGATAGGGTGACTTTTCCTAGCCTCATACTGCTTGGTTATGAGTCTTTACTGCATTCATAATTCCCATAGAAACAAATCCATTGTGCAATAACAAATGTGTCTTTCTCAAAAGTTAGGACATAGTTAGGACATAGGCTGGCATGTCATGGTTTCAATTTTTGAAGTTTTTTGTGTGATCCAGTTATGTGAAATTCTGTAATTCTGCAGGAGAGAATACCAGCTAAGTAACATTGCTGTTGAGAGAATGGCTGTTGCAACCACTGTTGTTCCTGTGGTGTGGTTTACTTCAGTTTCACACATATGCATCAAAACCAATAGAATATTAGAACGATACATATGCATCAAAACCAACAGAACTACGACCCTTAAACATGATCTAAGTATTGCCCACAAGATCATATGCTGCAACGTCCTGCCTGTGAATGACTACTACAGCTTCAACCACAACACAAGAGCACACAATAGATTCAAGCTTAATATTAACCGCTCCAAACTTGAATGTAAAAAATACAACTTCAGCGATCGTGTTCATTCATTCATTCATTCATTTATTTATTTATTTATTTATTAGATTTGTATGCCGCCCCTCTCCATAGACTCGGGGCGGCTCACAACACAATAAAACAGTTCATGACAAATCTAATAATTATAATTTAAAATATTTTTTAAAAACCCATTACTAAGCAAACATACATACAAACATACCATGCATAAATTGTATATGCCCGGGGGAGATGTCTCAGTTCCCCCATGCCTGATGACAAAGGTGGGTTTTAAGGAGCTTACGAAAGGCAAGGAGTGTAGGGACAGTTCTAATCTCTGGGGGGAGCTGGTTCCAGAGAGTCGGGGCTGCCACAGAGAAGGCTCTTCCCCTGGGGCCCGCCAACTGACATTGTTTAGTTGACGGGACCCGGAGAAGGCCCACTCTGTGGGACCTAATCGGTCGCTGGGATTCGTGCAGCAGAAGGCGGTCTCGGAGATATTCTGGTCCGATGCCATGAAGGGCTTTAAAGGTCATAACCAACACTTTGAATTGTGACCGGAAATTGATCGGCAACCAATGCAGACTGCCGAGTGTTGCTGTAACATGGGCATACCTAGGGAAGCCCATGACTGCTCTCGCAGCTGCACGATCTGAAGTTTCCGAACACTTTTCAAAGGTAGCCCCATGTAGAGAGCATTACAGTGTTGTTGAAGAGTGGAACTCATTACCGGGCTCCTTAGTGTCATCCCCTAACCCCCAACATTTTACGCTTAGACTATCCACGGTTGACCTCTCCAGATTCCTAAGAGGTCAATAAGGGGCGTGCATAAGCACACTTGCGTGCCTTCCATTCCCTGTCCTATTGTCTCTCCTATATCTCCTATATCTTCTCTACTATCCCTATATCCTTTCTTCTATTCTCTCACTGATATATTTTATTCCTATATTTTCTCTTCTATTATTTCTTTGATTACTTCGATTGTATCCTCTATAACCTTCATTGTGTATTATTGTGTTTTGGACAAAATAAATAAATAAAATAAAATAAAAAACAATACAGAGTCAAAAATAGATCTCTGATGATAAATTTGAGATAAATAACCTGCTTGGTACTCAGATACTTAGATGACTGCAAACAATGACTAGGTTTTAAAAATGTCCCTTAACTTGAACTTTCCAACATTATTGTTTTGGGAAATATAAACAGTGGCTGTGTAGATGTATATACTTTATCTGAACAGAACACAGCAGGATAATATCAACAACTCTTTAAAGAAAACATTTACAAACATATAGCCATGTCCCTTAGGACTTTTTTGTGATGCCGTTGAAAGCATTGGTTTTAATGTACAGTACCCAGTCTGAGTTATATCATTATGCTGATTTGTGTCAGTTTGTTAAAACAGGGTCCCTATCAGGGAAGGGCTGCCTATCACCAGCGCTACCAGTGCATTACCGGTTCCTGCACATGCCAAATCTCATGCGAGAATATTCACATGCATGAAATTTCATCGATTTTCAATGATTTTTTTGCTTCCATGCATGCGAGGAAGCAAAAAGAAATCGGTGAAATCTTGTGTGTGCAAGCGTTCTCACGCAAAATTTGGCTTCCTGCGCATATGCACAGCTCCATTTTTCCAACCACAGCTGAGCACCGGACCATACTGGCTGCAGCCCAATACTGGTCTCTATAATGATGATTATGTTATAAGAGGCCACAATTTACAACACATTTAGAGGATCTACAAGCAGAAGATCATAGATAGATAGATTAGATAGATAGATAGATAGATAGATAGATAGATAGATAGATAGATAGATAGATAGATAGATAGATAGATAGATAGATTAGATAGATTAGATAGATAGATAGATAGATAGATAGATTAGATAGATAGATTAGATAGATAGATAGATAGATAGATAGATAGATAGATAGATAGATTAGATAGATAGATAGATAGATAGATTAGATAGATAGATAGATAGATAGATTAGATAGATGATAGATAGATAGATAGATAGATAGATAGATAGATAGATAGATAGATAGATAGATAGATAGATAGATAGATAGATAGATAGTGTTCTGCTGGGCACTATGGTAGGAGTCTCCCGAAAATTCAAGGGTACAAATTTCAGACACACACACACTTGAAAGTTCAAAAACAATGTTCTTTATCACAAAAATTCAAAAGAAACAAAGCACCGTTTTTGTATTGCAAAGAGCACTCGTCCCAAAACAACCTGGTAGTCTGTACAATCCCCTTAATCAGTCCTTAAGTACTTAGCTAGCAGCTGTGAAGGAACGTCACAGCCCTCCTTCTTCCATGAAGTGAGACCCCCACACTTTGCTCTGCTTTGGTTTCAAAGTGGTGAAAAATCGACGAAGTCTGGGAACAGCAAGGCATGGTCCTGAAGAAACAACGATCAGATAATCTTCCACAACGGCCAAGCCAGCATGCTGCTATTTATATCAGCAGCTCTAATTACTGGAGCCCCACCCAAACAAAGGTGGCCTCTCTTATCTCCTGTAATATTTCTTCAATTGGTCTCTTTTATGCATAATTCTGCACATGCGTGGGTCTAACACTTCCTCATCCGAATCGACCCAAGATAATAGAGATAGGCTTCCTGGGCTGTGTGCCAAGCCCCCCTCTTCCAAGTCACCCCCACCTTCTTCTTCGTCCGAGGAAACTGCACTACCTGGCTCTGTTGGCAATAAAACAGGCCTATGACATGTTGATGTTTCCCCTGCATCCACCTCTACATTCCTTGGGGTAGGAGCTGGGCCAGAGCCAACCACAACAGATAGATAGATAGATAGATAGATAGATAGATAGATAGATAGATAGATAGATAGATAGATAGATAGATAGATAGGATTTGCAGAATGATCGTTGCACTCTAGAATTCCAAGTAGCTTAATAATTCTTCTTACAAAACATTCACTACTATATCATGATTCTTAGGGATAGTGAGAATTTTATATTCAGCATTAGCGTTTGACAGCCAACCATTTTTAATCTCAGTCAACATCTGATGATGTCTGACAGCTGGTGAACATTAGCAATCAGTATTTGACAGTAGCTGATTACTGACTTGCAATTATTTTCATAATTTTTGTGCTCAATTCATTCATTGAACCAATCAGGAATTCACATCTTTGTAAACAGCAACAAGCTAGCTGAACTACAGCATCATAAACAAATCCTGGGCGTTGAGGATACCATTTCTCAAACTTCATTGGGGTATAAGAAATCTCACTCAAAAAACTGTGTACAGTGATCCCTCTATTATCGCGAGGGTTCCGTTCCAAGACCCCTCGCGATAATCGATTTTTCGCGATGTAGGGTTGCGGAAGTAAAAACACCATCTGCGCATGCGCGCCCTTTTTTCTATGGCCGCGCATGCGTAGATGGTGGAGTTTGCGTTCCCCGCCGCCCACGCAACCTTCCCTGGGTCTTCCCCCTCTTGCTGGCGGGCGGGCGAGCGGCGGGCATCAACGAGGAGCCGGGGTTTCCCCTTTGCGTGGGCGGCCGGGAAGACCCAGGGAAGGTTCCTTTGGCCGCCCAGCAGCTGATCTGCTCGGTAGCGCAGCAGCAGCGAGGAGCCGAATCGGGGTTTCCCCTTTGCGTGCTTTCTCAAACTTTTCTTTTGTTTTCTCAAACTTTCCTCCAAAAACAAACTCAAAAGTTTGTTTTCTCAAACTTTCCTCCAAATCTCATACCTTTAATTTATTGGAACAATGACCACCTATTAAGATTATCGAATGCTTTCTGGGCATCCAAAAATATTAGTGTCACTGGTTTTTCGGGATATGCTTCATAATATCCTAGAACATTTTAACACCATCCTCATATTATTCCTAATTTGCTCTATGGGTAAAAAACCATTCTGGTCTAAATGTATTATATGGTTTAGTATTCATTTCAATCTTTCTGCAATTATAATGGTAAAAAATTTATAATCTGTGTTCAGCAATGAGATTGGCCTATAGTTTTTCATTTGTTTGAGGTCTGTTCCTTCTTTTGGAATGAGAGATATATAGACTTCTTTCCAGGAATCTGGTAATTTAGCTTTCTCCAATATACCATTATACACTTTCAATAACATCAACTCTAAGTCCTCATACAGTCTCTTATAAATATCTCCTGGTAAGCCATCAGGTCCCTGCGTCTTATTAATTTTTTTGTTTTTGCACTGCTCTTCTTAATTCTGTTGTTTTTATCTGCTTGTTTAATATCTCCCTCTGTTCATCCTTTAGTTCCGGCATCCCCTTGACTTTTAAATATTTTTAAAATATCCTCCGCTTCTATGTCCTCTTTTTTTTTTACAGAACCTCAAAATAATTTTGGATTTTTTTTCTTTCTCTTCATTTTATACTATGACTCTCCATTCTCATCTTGTAATACCCAAATCAATCTTTTCCCCCCTATTTTTTTTTAAGCTAGCCATCTCAAAACTGTGTATGTTTAAAAGTGTTTTTTAATATCTGATCTGGCGTACAAAAATCTAGGTATTTGCTAGGAAGCAAGAATTTTCTGTATCGATTTGCTTTTGTCTAAGACTTATGCAGTACAGTGATACCTCGTCTTACAAATGCCTCGTCATACAAACTTTTTGAGATACAAACCCAGGGTTTAAGATTTTTTTTGCCTCTTCTTACAAACTATTTTCACCTTACAAACCCACCACTGCCTCTGGGATGCCCCGCCTCCAGACTTCCGTTGCCAGCGAAGCACCCATTTTTGTGCTGCTGGGATTCCCCTGAGGTTCCCCTCTATGGGAAACCCCACCTCCGGACTTCCGTGTTTTTGTGATGCTGCAGAGAATCCCAGCAGCGCAAAAACAGGTGCTTCGCTGGCAACGGAAGTCCGGAGGTGGGGTTTCCCATGGAGGGGAGCCTCAAGGGAATCCCAGCAACGCAAAAATGGGGGCTTCGGCTGGCAAAAGGGGTGAATTTTGGGCTTCATTCCTATGGAAAACATTGTTTCGTCTTACAAACTTTTCACCTTAAGAACCTCATCCCGGAACCAATTAAGTTTGTAAGACAAGGTATCACTGTATAGGCTTCATAGCATTTTTAACTGTTCTTCCTAAATGTGGGCTCTCCTTCATTAGACTCTATTTCTCTATCTGGAATAATATAGAGCAATTTGTCTTGGCATTTATGCATGCCTATTATAAAGTGGAGGCTTATTCATCAGTAATCTTATTGTCTTTAACGCTACTCTTAGAAACCGTGAGAAATGCATTAGAAGTAAAGCTGAATCCTTGCTAAGTTAAAAGAATGCCTGCTAGTTGATAGCAGTCACCCTCCTGAAGATTGTCCGGAAGCCATAGGCCAGAATTAAGCAAAGCTCCAATAATTACTGAGTGGTTGGCAGCTGTTTGATTGTTAAGGTTAAGTGAGGTGAAATGTTCCATTGCCAAATTTGAGGCAATTTCAGTGTTTGAATATGAATGTTAACTTTTGCTGGCTGGATGAAAGCTGCTTCCAATTCTAAAGAGCTTCTTCAAATTGAGCTTGACTCCTGGTGACTTCACAGATACTTTTGTGTAGGTTTCTTGGCAAATTGTATAAAAATGGCTTGCCATTCTCTTATGCTGAGATTTCCTATTCTAAACCTGCTTAGCTTTTCAAGACCAGTCAAGGTCAGCTACAGAGGGGCATAACATTGGGCATTTCTGGTGTTTGCTTTTATTAAAACAAATTAAACTCATACCTTCATCACCTCGAGGCTCGACTACTGTAACTCTGTCTACATGGGACTACCTTTGAAAAATGTTCGGAAACTTCAGATCGTGCAGAATGAAGCTGCGAGAGCAATCATGGGCTTTCCTAAATATGCCCATGTTACACCAATACTCCGCAGTCTGCATTGGTTGCCGATCAGTTTCCGGTCACAATTCAAAGTGTTGGTTATGACCTATAAAGCCCTTCATGGCACCGGACCAGATTATCTCAGGGCCCGCCTTCTGCTGCACGAATCACAGCGACCAGTTAGGTCCCACAGAGTGGATCTTCTCCGGGTCCCGTCAACTAAACAATGTCACTTGGCGGGACCCAGGGGAAGAGCCTTCTCTGTGGCGGCCCCGGCCCTCTGGAACCAACTCCCCCAAGAGATTAGAATTGCCCCCACCCTCCTTGCCTTTCGTAAGCTACTTAAAACCCACCTCTGCCATCAGGCATGGGGGAATTGAGATCCTCTTTCCCCCTAGGCCTTTACAATTCTGTGCATGGTATGTATGTATGTTCGGTATGTTTGGTTTTTATATTAATGGGTTTTAATCGTTTTTAGTACTGAATTACTATTGTACACTGTTTTATTGTTGCTGTTAGCCGCCCCGAGTCTGCGGAGAGGGGCGGCATACAAATCCAATAAATAAATAAATAAATCAAGTGAAAAGAAATATTTAGGACACATTGTAGTTAAAATGTAAGGATAAACATTCTATAAGATTGAACCTCAGAAATGTGGAATTAATCTGTTATTTAAACTGCATATATTTTTCCTGATGACAAAAGTGGGACTTGTATGCTTGTGTAAATATATGTAATTTGTTCAAAGCTTTTTGTCTTTGAATTTAAGAGAGATAAGAGTCAACAATGGTTTGGAAAACATGATGACAGTGTGATAGCATGTTAGCTAAGATTTTCATGCCTTTTCTTTTAAAACTCTTGGACACATTTTGGTGGCCAACACAAAAGGCAAAATATTTATTTGTTTATCCCAGAATACTTTGAAATATTTATTTTGAGGGATTTTTTTATTCATTGATGCTTGTTTTCTGCCCATTCTTTTGACTCCTTTCTTTTTTCCTATTTCTAAAAGCTTTTTAATTACAAGTTTGGGAAAACCTTCAGAAAAATACAAAAAAACTTTCAACTGTCTACACAAAAGAACAAAAACAAACTATGGAAGAAAAGTGGAAAGGAAAAGAGCACCATTATGGAGAAATAAATAAATAATATAAACAAAAAGGGTATCATCTATATATTCTATCTATTCCCTCTCTCTCTCTCACTCTCTCTCTCTATTCTATCTTTCTTTCTTTCTATCATTCAATCTCTGCAAAAGGGAAACATATTGCATGATTTATTTTGATTAGTAGAAAATATTGCTTGTTCAAAAAAACCCGATGCCTGGATAATGTCCTTAATAAACAGAATAATACTTTTCCAATTTCTCAACATAATTCTCTTATCAATTCTCCATGCCTGATAAAGCCAAAGTTCCTGAAAACAGTCAGGTCCTATATTCTTGAAACACAGATGACACTGTCATGTTTAAAACCAAAAGATTTTTCCATCTCTCTATCTCTATTAAAATAATTTTTCAAAAGAATGTTTATACCTAAAAAAAATGAATGTATGAGTCAATGACCCTTCAATATTTGATAAATTGTTTTCCTCCCTGTGTGCATTACAGTATTTGAGTGCAACTATGTTGGCCATCTGTTGATCAAAATAAAGCATGAATATTACACGTACTCCTTGACTTATACCAATTTGTTTAGTGATCATTCAAAGTTTAACTGCATTGAAAAAAGTGACTTAAGTTATGATCATTTTTCACACTTATGACCATTGCGGCATCTGCATGGTCATGTGATTTACAATTGGATACTTGACAACAGATTCAAATTTATGACGGTTACAATGTCCCAGGGACATAGTTCCCTCTAAGCTGAGCAGTGAGCAATCGCTCACTTAAAAATCATCATCAACTCAGAGTTTTCCAAACCTGCCCAGAAGCCGAGAGGGAAAGAGTGAGAGGGAAGGAGAGAGAGAGGAAGAGAGGAAGAGAGAGAAACAGATAGAAAAAAGAGAGGAAGGAAAAGAAAAAGAATGGGAGTAAGGAAGAGAGAAAGAAAATCAAAATCTAGTTTGAAACTAGATCAACTATTTAAGTGGCATTTTGATATTGATAGAGTTGCCCTATTATGAGCTCACTGTTATAGACACACAGTACAGTATTTTATTTTGAAATTCTCTGAGGCAAAACAGGGTGGGTTTTTTGTTTGTTTGTTTGTTTGTTTGTTTGTTTGTTTGTTTGTTTGTTTATTTATTTATTTATTTATTTATTTATTTATTTATTTTTGTGCCGCCCAGCTCAGACACTATACTTTTCCGCCCATCCCCCCCAAAAATTAGAGGGAACACTGCCCAGGGATATGTGATCCCTTTTGCGACCTTCTGACAAGCAAAGTCAATGGGGAAGATAGAGTCACTAGTAACTGAGTGAGATCATCCAAGGGCACAGGGTGAGTTGTCATCAGCTGATGACACCCAATTGTACAATTGAAGCAGTGGAAGTGATGTGCCAGTGCCTGGAGGCTGTTAGGGTCTGGATAGGTGCCAACAGGCTCAAACAAGATGATGATGATGATTATTATTATTATTATTATTATTATTATTATTATTATTATTATTTATTAGATTTGTATGCCGCCCCTCTCCGAAGACTCAGGGCGGCTAACAACAATGAAAAGACAATGAAAACAAATCTAATATTAAATATAATCTAAAAAACCCCAATTTAAAGAATCATTCATACATTCAAGCATACCATGTATAAATTCTATAAGCCTAGGGGGAAGTGAAATTTCAAGTCCCCCATGCCTGACGACAGAGGTGGGTTTTAAGGAGCTTGCGAAAGGCAAGGAGGGTGGGGGCAACTCTGATATCTAAGGGGAGCTGGTTCCAGAGGGTCGGGGCCGCCACAGAGAAGGCTCTTCTCTTGGGTCCCACCAAACGACATTGCTTAGTCAATGGGACCCGGAGAAGGCCAACTCTGTGGGACCTAACCGATTGCTGGCATTCGTTCGGCAGAAGGCGGTCCCGGAGATATTCTGGTCTGATGCCATGAAGGGCTTTATAGGTCATAACCAACACTTTGAATTGTGACCGGAAATTGATCGGCAACCAATGCAGACTGCAAAGTGTTGGTGTAACATGGGCATATCTTTGGAAGCCCATGATTACTCTCGCAGCTGCATTCTGCACGATCTGAAGTTTCCGAACACTTTTTAAAGGTAGCTCCATGTAGAGAGCATTACAGTAGTCGAATCTCGAGGTGATGAGGGCATGAGTGACTGTGAGCAGTGAGTCCCGGTCCAGATAGGGCTGCAACTGGTGCACCAGGCGAACTTGAGAAAACGCCCCCCTCGCCACAGCTGAAAGATGTTTCTCTAATGTGAGCTGTGGATCGAGGAGGAAGCCCAAGTTGCGGACCCTCTCTGAGGGGGTCAATAATCCCCCCCAGGGTTATGGATGGACAGATGGAATTGTCCTTGGGAGGCAGTACCCACAGCCACTCCGTCTTATCCGGGTTGAGTTTGAGTCTGTTGACACCCATCCAGACCCCAACAGCCTCCAGGCACATCACTTCCACTGCTTCGTTGACTGGAAGATGGAGTGGCTGTGGGTTTTGCCTCCCAAGGACAACTCTATCTGTTTGTATTCCTGCTTCCAGTTTTCTAAAATCAACATTAAATTGATTATTTATTTAAATAACACTTTTCTATCCCACACTAATTATGTAGGAAAATACTGTACATGCTCTAAAATGAACATGGCACTATTTTGGGCTCCAATCTCCCATGTATTCTTCCCAGTAGTGGGTTGTAAATCCCATTGCTACCAGTTCATATGCGCACATCATGCTTCTGCGCATGAGCAGAAGTGTCCCATGTGGGTGGGTGGAACCTCCCACCATTGCTGCTACCAGTTTGCCAAACTGGGCCAAACTGGGAGCAACCCACTGCTGATCTTTCCTCCCGTTTCCCAGAAATGACTATTCTTATGTGGCCATGTAAGATTTTCCTTTACAGAGGAAAATTTATTCCTTTGTCACATTCAATAAAAGGTCTAAAGCATATTCTTTATACCAACATAATAATGTAAGGCTGCAAGTTACTTTCAAATCTCATTTTCAGAATTTTTGGAAGATGTTTTCACTGGGTTGTCTAAAACAGTGTTTCCCAACCTTTTTTGAGCCGCGGCACATTATTCGTATTTTCAAAATCCTGGGGAACACTGAAAGGGGGGGGGGGGGCGGGCTAAAGAAAAGTTTGGACAAAAAACCCCTCTCTCTTCCTCCCTTTCGCTCTATTTCTCCCTCTTTCTCTCTTTTCCTTCCTTCCCTTCATTCTCTCTCTCCATCCCTCTTTCTTTCTTCCTCTCTTTTTTGCTCTCTTTCTCTCTCCCTCCTTCCCTTCCTCTATGTCTTTCTCTCTCCCTTGCTCTCTCTCTCTGTCTCTCTTGCTATCTCTTTCTTGCTTTTTTCTCTCTCTTGCTCTCTCTCTCTCTTTCACTGTCTTGCTATATGTCTCTTTCTTTCTCTTTGCCTCTCTTGCTATCTCTCTTTCTCTCTGTGTCTCTCTTGCTATGTCTCTCTTTCTTTCTCTTTCTCTCTCTCTCTGTGCCTCTCTTGCTAAGTCTCTCCTTTTCTCTTGCTATGTCTCTCTTTCTTTTTCTCTCTCTCTGCCTCTCTTGCTATGTCTCTCTTTCTCTCTCTCTTTCTCTATCTCTCTTTCTCTGCCTCTCTTGCTGTCTCTCTTTCTTGCTCTGTCTCTCTTTCTCTGCCTCTCTTGCTATGTCTCTCTTTCTCTCTCTCTCTGCCTCTTATATGTCTCTCTTTCTCTCTCTCTCTCAGCTGACTGCAAGCGGGAGCCCTGACGGCGGCAGCTGGACGTGGTGCTGGACACCGTATATGCCAGGCACGCAGCGCCAGCATGTACGACGTCCAGCAGCACGTCCAACCGCCACCGTCAGGGCTCCCACTTGCAGTCAGCTGAGAGAGAGCGAGCGAGCGATCCCTCTCGCCGCCGCCATCTCCCCCGACTGCCTGCGGCCGCTGCGCCCCCCCCCGCTCCCATCGGACACTTGCCGTCGAGAGAGAGAGAGAGAGAGAGCGATCCCTCTCGCCGCCGCCATCTCCCCCGACTGCCTGCGGCCGCTGCGGGCCCCCCCCCACTCCCATCGGACACTTGCCATCGAGAGAGAGAGAGAGCGATCCCTCTCGCTGCCGCCATCTCCCCCGACTGCCTGCGGCCGCTGCGGCCCCCCCCCCCACTCCCATCGGACACTTGCCGTCGACGCCAGAGGAGCTCCAGCTGGGCGGGGCGCTGCCGGTACTTCCGTCCTGGGGCTCCCGCTCGCAGCTGTCCCCCGCCTCCTGCTCGATGCCGCGGTTTTCGGCGCTCTCCTGCTGGGCCCCAAAGAAAGAAGGCGGGAAAAAGGTGCGAAGAACGGAGCTCTCCTTCTTCCTGCCTTCCTTCTTTGGGGCCCAGCAGGAGAGCGCCGAAAACCGCGGCATCGAGCAGGAGGCGGGGGACAGCTGTGAGCGGGAGCCCCAGGACGGAAGTACCGGCAGCGCCCCGCCCAGCTGAAGCTTGGCGGCACACCTGGCCATGTCTCGCGGCACACCAGTGTGCCGCGGCACACCGGTTGGGAAACGCTGGTCTAAAAGTAGGGATACAATTTCCTATCTTTTTAAGGTGAGAAAGACATTTTTAAAAACCAGATGTATTTTATATGAATAAAGATTTGTTTTTGCTGAGATAGACAGCTATATTTGTGGTATGTTTGTGTGTGTGCTTGTTAGTAAATGGGGTTCTTTTTAAACTTTTTAAATTATTTTAAATTTATTTGGATTTGTTACGATTTGTTATATTTTGCTGTGAGCCGCCCCGAGTCCGCGGAGAGGGGCGGCATACAAATCTAAATAATAAATGAATAAAATAAATAAATATATTAAATGCATACGTGCATACATACATAGTTCCCCTCCAACTGTATCTCCAAAAAATCAAATTCCCACAAAAAAAGAATATTTCTAACGTATTTCCCACTTTCATCTTTAACCTTCTAAGCTATGTTTAGGTTAAAACTATGTTTAGGGGCACGCATAAGCTCACTAAGGTGCCTACCGTCCCTGTCCTAATGTCCCCATGTATTCATAACCATCTCAAGTACTCATAACCATGTTTATACATTTTACATATTCACAATCATATTTATACATTTCTGTAATTATGTATACTCTTGACAAAATAAATAAAGAAAATAAATGTTAAACTGGCTAATCCTACCAAGAATATGGAGTGCCTACTCCTAGCAAAGAGATATCCTCCAAGGTCATTGTAGTTGGACAAAATAGGAATTGTAGTCCAACATATTTTGGAAAACGCCAAGGGAGCAAATGTGTTTCTAGATTATCGACCCTGAGAGTAAAGTGTGTTTCTGAATTTATTTATTTATTTTTATTTATTTATCAATCTGTATAGTCTGGACTCTGGAGGACAGAAGGAAAAGGGGGGACATGATCGAAACATTTAAATATGTTAAAGGGTTAAATAAGGTCCAGGAGGGAAGTGTTTTTAACAGGAAAGTGAACACAAGAACAAGGGGACACAATCTGAAGTTAGTTGGGGGAAAGATCAAAAGCAACATGAGAAAATATTATTTTACTGAAAGAGTAGTAGATCCTTGGAACAAATTTCCAGCAGACATGGTTGGTAAATCCACAGTAACTGAATTTAAACATGCCTGGGATAAACATATATCCATCCTAAGATAAAATACAAAAAATAGTATAAGGGCAGACTAGATGGATCATGAGGTCTTTTTCTGCCACCAGTCTTCTATGTTTCTTTGTTTCTATGAAAGGGACTCTGCAGGTCATCAAGTCCAAACCCTGCCCAAGCAGGAAATCCTCCTCTTGAAAATGTCCAGAGTTGGGGCATTCACAACCTCTGTTGGCAGGCCGTTCCACTGGTTGATCGCTCTGACTGTCAGGAAGTTCTTCCTTATTTCCAGATTGAATCTCTCCTTGGTCAGCTTCAATCTGTTGTTCCTCGTCTAGCCCCGTGGTGCCCTGGAAAATAGTGTGACCCCCTCCTCTCTGTGGCAACCCCTCAAGTATACTGCTATCATGTCCCCCCCCCCCCGGCTCTTCGTTTCACTAGACTATCCATGCCCAGTTCCAGAAACCTCTCTTCATATATCTTGGTTTCTAGTCCTCTAATCATTTTAGTTGCTCTTTTCTGTACCCTTTCCAGAGTTTATATGTTTCTTTTGAAGTGCGGTGACCAGAACTGAATGCAATACTCCAGGTGTGGTCTAACCAGGGCATTATAGAGTGGTATTAGTCTTGGAGTGTATCCCCCTGTTGATGCAGCTCAAGATTGTGTTGGCAATTTGCTGTGTACAAGAAAGCAAACTGACGAGGTTTGTCCTCTGTCATCTTCTCTAGTCGCTCACCTCAGAAAGCTTTGAAATGCGCTTCAGATTATCCCTATCCCTTCTGAAAAGATGGAGACAGTTTCAAAGAGAAATCTGAGTTTATTTTATTTATTATTTATTAAATTTGTATGCCGCCCCTCTCCGCAGACTCGGGGCGGCTCACAACAGTAACAGAAAACAATATATAATACAAATTCAATAATTAGAAAGCTAAAAACCCATTGAGCATCTACAACTTTTGTTTCCTAAAAAATGCCACATGGGACCTAGTCATTCTGGAAAGAAAGATTCTGCTGAAAGCTCATGTGCTTTTCCTCACAATACCATTTCCCAATTTTTTTTTTAAAAAAAACCCTATTAAGGTGAGGCACGCCACCAAGGGAGGTCTCCACAGGCACAGTGGTGCTCAATGTACCATGTTGCCTGCCTCCCATATGTTGCCATGACTCACATGTTTTTGTTTGCTACTGCGCATGAAGAGACCTAATATCTTATTTAACAAAGAGTTTTGGCTGACGTGTTGTGGCTAAGCTGGTGGATGGAAATAGCTTTGTATAAAGTGGAACAACTTTACAAGATGGAGCAGAATTATAATTGATTATAATTATATCATTATAAAAACTTATAATGGTGGTTTGAACAGCCTCTCTTTTTTTTAGCTTGGCTCTCCTTCCCCCCACAGCTGCCTCCTGCTTTACCAAAATAACACCTAAGTAATTTCCTCCTGTCTAATTTAAGTCAAGGAAATTTGCATTTCAGATTTATGTTTATTCTTCGCCTTGATTACCTTTTGCCCCAAAGCTGGATGGAGGAGTGTTTTGTGTGTGCGTATTTGTGAGGGATTTTTTTTTAGTTAACTCTTACAGTTAACAATACCATGCCTGACTTTTTCAAGTTCTGTTTTCATTAATTTGTAATCTTGTATTCTCTGTACACTTGACATTCCATATTGCCTTATTTTTCAATGATATTCAGGGGACAATCTCTGGGGTTTATTTTCATTTTGAATCCTGTTTTAAGAACTGTATCTCACTATATAGTGCTTTGCTCTTTAGTGACTGTTTATAGTCTGTTTGATTGTTTTTAATGCCGTTATCTTCCCTTTTGTCTTTCCCAAAGACATATATTAAAGTAAGTTACATGCAGAGTTATAATTATGGTTTACTATATCCTGCTTCTAATGGGAAAGGTGTTATATTTAGTTTTGTTCCAATTGTATGAACACAGGAGCTGCCTTATGGGCATTCATTCATCTAGTATGGTCATTATTTATTAAAGTATAGAGAAATATAGAAAGCAGCATTATAAAGTACACATTTTATTTTTATATCTTGTATGCATGCAAAGGTAAACACTGCACACACATCCAAACTATTAAATCCATTTTATGTCGTACAGAAACGTTTATATCCATATACTATAGAATTTATCTTTCTGTATTACAAATGGGATAGATACTGATTTATTTTTACATGAGTACAAATTTTCATTCATAATTTTTTTAGCACTAAGGGTCCTTATCACTTCAAAGGGATCATTTGAAGTGTTTAACTCTGTGTGTGTGTGTGTGTGTGTGTGTGTGTGTTTCTCTGTCCAATTACCCTGGTTTACCCAAATATAGGTGGGAGCATATTGCTTTCTTTTTGCCTCTCGGCCCTTCCGGGGGCCATATCCAAGGCAATTAAATTTTTATAGCCGACAAGCTATATTCTATATGTATAACTTATTTTTGCTGATAATGAAAAGGAAGGGAGACTCGTATAGATCTATTTCAAGCTATTTTGCTCTCATCAGCTAGCTATACTCTTACTGGAATTTGAACCTGGGGAGTCTGTCTCTAAGGCAGTAGCTTTAATCTCTATTGTTATATCTAATATTCAAATCCCTTTCTAGTTGCGTTATTTGTTTCATCGAGAAACAGAAGAAAAGGATAGTGATCAAGAGGTTTGATTAGTTGGCCCTATCTTTCCATCACACCTTACTGCTCTGTAACTAGAAAACAACACCCATCCTTTGAAATCATTTATTTTTATTTAATTATTTGTTTGGTCAAGTATGTATTAGTGGTATACAAAGATATAGCAATATTTATATACATGATACTAGTAAAAGAGAAACATTAGGACAGGGGACAGAAGGCACTCTGGTACACTTATACATGCCCCTTACTGACCTCTTAGGAATCGGGAGAGGTCAACAGTGGATAGTCTAAGGGTAAAGTTTTGGAAATTAGATGATGGTTGTCCAGTGGTGAGTACCATGCATCAACTACTCAGTTACTAAAGTCGTATTTCCTGAAGTCAAGTTTAGAGTGGTTTACTTTAAGTTTGTATCTATTGTGTGCTCGTGTGTTGTTGTGGTAGAAGCTGAAGTAGTCATTGACAGGAAGGACGTTGTAGCATGATTGATAGATGATTTTATGGGCTATGCTTAGGTCGTGTTTAAGGCAATACAGTTCTAAGCTTCCTAAACCTAGGGTTGTAAGTCTAGTTGCGTAGGGCAGTGTTTCCCAACCTTGGCAACTTGAAGATATTTGGACTTCAACTCCCAGAATTCCCCAGCCAGGCTGGGGAATTCTGGGAGTTGAAGTCCAAATATCTTCAAGTTGCCAAGGTTGGGAAACACTGGCGTAGGGTATTCTGTTGCGAGTGTGTACATGTGTTACATGTACAATTCTGCAAATTGCTGATTCCATTCCTCCAAGAATTGCCATTACACACTTTTTCTTCTTTAGATAGTCATCAGATTCCTCATCTATGAAGAAATCCAAGCTTCTATCCAACCTCTCCTGCAACAGTGGACAAAACCTTTCCTCTGAAGTCAGTGAGTTCTCCTCCATGGAGAACATCTGAAAATGTCCAACTGTAGTGGTGATTTCTTGCGCCTCCAAATTTTACGCTGGCAGCTCTCTTGCCCCTTCAAGTTTTTTGGGGTGGATGGGTCTATTGTCTTCCTTCCAATGTCCATATTATAGACATCCTTCTGGGTTGTCCAGAAATTTCTCAGTTTCTCCAGTGACATTTATAAAGAAGCACTGTGCTCTTTCAGTTTTAAAACAAAAGTTTGTCACATCGTATAATTGATGCAATTCTCTAGCTGGTGGAATTGCCCTTCTTTATTCAGATATGCTGATTTTTAATCATAATAATAAATTTAATTTGATACCAGGTTCAGTCAGAAAATGAGCTGACTGGTAAACTAGTTTAAATTTATAGTGTGGAAGCTCGTGTCACAAGAGCTTCATCTTCTCTCATACTAAGCAATATAAAAGCAATATAAATTCTAGTCTCTCTCTGAGGGTAGTAAAAGAATGTGCTTTTCATGCGTAATGCATTTAAATTAAGCAAGTGCAAATGTTTTTAAGTCCAATTTAGGCCAATAACCCAGCTGGAATGAAAAAGAGGTTCCCTCCTGCACTAAATTCACAGCTTCCTGGATTCAGATCCTCCTCCCTCTCTTGTTTAGCTCTCTTAGGCTATATTAGTTTTCATGTCAGTTCACATCTTGCCAAAACCCCCATCTGCTCATCATCAGTGGCATTCTACAGCAGGAGGTCCTCCAGGGATGTGAGGCTTTTTAATGGCTTCAGCATCCTTCCCGAAACTTCAGGAAGAAAGAGAACAAGGAGGGGAAAAATTGAGGATTAAGAGTGTAAGGTCAAGAAAGCTCTTCTCAAGGGCCCATTGCTATTGCCGAAAGATCATCTGGCCAACATGCTATCAGCAGTTTGCAGGCATGGACAGAAATGTTTACAGAACAAACACTGTTATTCTTTTGAATATTCATAATTTGTCTTAGGTCCCTGAATCACACGGAAGAGCTCTATCAAATTAGCTACTTAAAACAAGACGAGCATAACAGTTGCTTTTAAAGAACTTATAAGGCAGGGATCCATTTTAAAAGTGATTGTTAAAAGCCGAGTTGGAGGTTTCTAAGATGACCTAGAACAGTAATGGTGAACCTTTTTTCCCTTGGGTGCCGAAAGAGCATGCATATGTCCCGAGTCTTCGGAGAAGGGCGGCATACAAATCCAAATAATAAATAAAATAAATAAATATGTGCTATCGCGCATGCGTGAGCGCCCATGCCCACACCCATGCCCACACCCATGCCCCCACCCACCAGAGGCCCTTTGGAGATCGGATAATGGCCTGCTGCCCCACTTCTGGTCAGCCCAGTAGGCTGGTGTTTCGCCCTCACTAGCCTCCAAAGGCTTCCCTGGAGCTGGGGGAGGGTAAAAACGCCCTCCCTCATCACCCCGGAGGCTCTCTGGAAGTCAAAAATGACCTCCCAGAGCTTCTATGTGAGCCAAAAATCAGCTGACCAGCACACACATCCGTGGTGGAACTGATATATGGCAACAGCTCACATACCAGCAGATATCACTCCATGCGCCACCTGTGGCACCCGAGCCATAGGTTCACCATCACTGACCTAGAACATCTAGGGTGAACTGTGATCTGTTAAGTTTTTTAAACAGGCCAGAAGATATCAACGGAAGAAGGCAGAAGACACGTTCTCAAAGATAACAAGTATTTGAGACCCTATCACAAAGAAGAGGGTGGGGTCAACCTATTCTGAGGGCAGGACAAGGAATAACAGGCTAAACTAAAATTAAGGAGAAGATTCCTGACAGCGAGAACAATTAATCAGTGGAACACCTTGCCTTCAGAAATTATGGATGCTCCAACATTGAAAGTATTTAAGAAGAGATTGGAAAGGCATTTGTCCAGAATAGTAAAGGGCAGTGATGGCGAACCTTTTTTTCCCTCGGGTATCGAAAGAGCGTGAGCATGTGCTATTGCGCATGCACGAGTGCCCATTCCCATAATTCAATGCCTGGGGAGGGCAAAAACAGCTTCTCCTGCCTCTTGGAGACCCTCTGGAGGCCGGAAATGGCCTGTTTCCCAACTTCTGGTTGTGCCCAATAGGCTCATGTTTCACCCTCCCCAGGCTCCAAAGGGCTTCCTTGGAGCTAGGGGAGGGTAAAAACGCCCTCCCCCACCCCCCGGAGCCTCTCTGGAAGCCAAAAACGCCCTCCCAAAGCCTCTGTGTGAGCCAAAAATCAGCTGGCTGACACACACATGCATGTTGGAGCTGAGCTAGGGCAACAGCTCTCATGCTAGCAGATATGGCCCCATGTGCCACCTGTGGCACCCATGCCATAGGTTCACCATGACTGGTATAGCGTCTCCTGCTTGAGCAGTGAGTTAGCCAAGAAGATTTCCAAGGTCCTTCCGACTCCATTATTCCCTATTCGGTATCTTGAATTAGACAGCCATTCATTGGAATGTTAGAGGGTCTCCTGGTTAGGCAGGAGGTTGGATTGGCAGATGTGCAAGATTCCTTCCAACTCTGTTATTCTGTATAAGCATAAGCTACAATGGCCATCAGAGAAAATAATAAGAGAAAAAAGTGATGGCACCAAGGCACAAGCAAATAATATATGTAAGATGTTATTGCAGGTAGACGGGTGTGTGATCCAAGGATTGACTAAATGGTGACAAAGTGAATTACAAGTAGATGTGCAAGAGATTAAGAATATAGTGGAGAATATAAGGAAAGTTAAGAATATAAGGGTTAGGGAAATGAGAAGGAAAATACTACATAATTGGTACTACACACCCGCTCAATTTGCATACTTTCAGCAGAATATTAAGAATACTTGTTGGCACAGGTATCAAGATAAGGGGGTGTTTATGTATGTGTTTTGGGAATGTGCAATGATGCAGAACCTTTGGAAAGAAGTGCAAGAGGACACTAATAGGATGTTAAATATATGATGGACAATTACAAAGGAAATGGTGGTATTAGTTAAAAGGAATGAGATGGGAGAATTTAGAAAAATAAAAGAAGCAGTGATAAAAAGCACTCAGACGGTAATAGTCCTAGGCTGGAAGGATGCAACAAAATGGACAATACAAAATTGGTATCAATACATGGTGGATCATATTCAGTTTGAGATTATGGATAAGAGGATGAATTTGGCCAATGAAACTAATCTGCGGGAACTGATGGGACAATGGAACAAGGTAAGAGGACATGTGCTTAGTAGAATTCGAGACCAAGATATAAAGAATGAATTAGAATTACTTTATAATATGTAAATAAATATATTGCTCTTGAGTTAAAACGATATATAGAAAATATGCCCCTACTTTGGTGGAGGGGTATGAATGTTGTTTGGTGGTGGGTGCTTTCAACACTGAGCATATTGCTATGTGTTGTGTGAATGTTTTATTGATATATTGTTATTATAAAAATCAATTAAAAATAAAATAAAAAATACAAATAAAATATTAAAAAGCATAAGCCACAATGACCAGAGACCAGGGTTGAAATGCTACCAGTTCGGGCTAGTTTGGACATACGGGTAGCGGTGGCCGCTAGTGGTTCAGAGAACCAGTAGTGGCAGAAGTGTAAGGCTCCGCCCATCTACCCGGACATCACCATTTTCTTTTTCTTAACCCTCTGTACATTCACAAAGCTTTCTGCTCAGGCGCAGAGGGTGAAAAAGCCCATCATTCTCACACACACACAAAACTCACATACACACACAAAGCTCACACATGCGCGCAACTCGCATGCACGCAAAATGCATGCTTCCAAATTCGTAGGGAAGGTAAGTAGATTTCACCGCTGCCAGAGACAATCAATTTCCAAAACATCAGCAGTGCAGGATAAACAGCTTTATGTCTGGCTGCCTTGATAACCAAACCTGTGTGGATTTAGCAGTACCTTTTTCTGATTTGATTAGAATAATGTTGGATACAACAAGGATCAGTCCAGTCATTTTTTTCTACCAATAAGCTGCTCTGGTGAATTTCTTAAATATGCTGCCAAGTTCCTCAGTTTGAATATGTGTTTCCAATTAAAACAAAGGAACATAAATGTTTTGAACTTATCTTTTGTTCCCTTAAAATTTCAGACACGACTCTTTGTCCTGAAATCAAACCTTAACATAAAATTAAGAGAGAAATAACACTGATAGCTTGGAATGAGATAAGCAAAAAGCTGTTAATAATGACATCAGTAAAACATTTTCCCCTCTCAGGGACAGCACCCTCTGCCCTTCTCCCCCTTATACAACTTATACAACATTCTCATGGATGAAATGAAGAGGGTTTTTTTTTTACCAAGAATGCAAGACAATGATTCATCCAGAATTTTATTGCTTCTGGTACTACTCACTGACTTCAAAATCAGAGATGTCATAGGGAATAATAATGTCATATTTTTATGGTAAAAATATGTGCATGTGTGAAAACTATCACTCTCCTTTTCTCATTTCAGTGAATAGCTTCCCTTCCTTTCCAAATTATTATGCAACTATCCCTCACATTTCCAAAAGCCTTCATTGAAAATTGTAATGGCAATTTCTTAGTCTAAAGCTGAAGACTCAAAAAAGTTTTTAAAAATCTAGAAAAAGGCAATGACAAATAAATTCCTTTATGATACCAAGGAAACAAAACGGTTGTGTCCATGTAAGTTATCAGGAGTGGAATTCAGCTGGAAGGTTGCTTTTAAAGCTAAAAATAGAGGAGAATTACTCTTCTGCGGAAACATTCCTATTTCTCAATTTTACATTGCAATCTAAAGTTCTTTGCTTTACCAAAACCAAAATATCTCTGTAGGTGATTCATTATTGTGATTGTCAGGTACTGATATGCTCTCTTATTGCTGCTTTCTTTTTGATATAATTTCTGTCCCTTTCCATGCGGCATGGGACCATTCACCTCCAATTCTTTCTTCTCCTCGAATGATTCTCCCCCACTATCAATAGGGAGGAATAGTGGGTTTACTCAGAGGTAAATCTCACTAAATTCAATGAGCCCGGTCATCGGGCCCCGCTTTCTCTCTACCCACCCATCAATACAGGGCCCGATGCTCCTTCCTTCCTTCCTTCCCTTCCCTTCCTTTCCTTTCTAACTATCCCCTCCTTCCTTTCCTTCCCCTCTAACCATTCCTTCCTTTCCTTCCTTCCTTCCTTCCTTTCCTTTCCTTTCCTTCCTTCCTTCCTTCCCTTTCCTTTCCTTCCTTCCTTCCTTCCTTTCCTTCCTTCCTTTCCTTTCTTTCTTCCTTCCTTTCCTTCCTTCCTTCCTTCCTTCCTTTCTAACCATCCATTCCTTCCTTCCCTTTCCTTCCTTCCTTCCTTCCTTCCTTTCCTTCCTTTCCTTTCTTTCTTTCTTTCTTTCTTTCTTTCTTTCTTCCTTCCTTTCCTTCCTTCCTTCCTTTCTAACCATCCATCCCTTCCTTCCTTCCTTCCTTCCTTCCTTCCTTCCTTCCCTTCCTTCCTTGATTCCTCTGTTCACCTTCCTACTTCCCAATTGGGAAGTCATTAAAAATATATTAGTTAGGCTGTGCAGAAGGTGCACCGGGCCCTGTTTTGATGGGGGGAGGGGAAATGGGGGGGGGCATTAAATTTAGTGAGATTTTCAAGTAAATCAACTGTTCCTCCCTATTGGTGGGGGAGATGAGACTGGGGGCCTAGGAGGGAGAGAGGGTGAGGAAGGCATTTTGGCAAATTATTTTACGCCTCTCTTCTTTCACTGGAGTTCTATTAATTGTTCTAAATAATTCCTTCCTTCCTCCCTCTCTACACAATTGGTTGGGGGCTAACAGTCCAGGTGGGGAGGAAGACTCAGGATGAAGCCTCTCTCTGGGAATGGGCCATGTCTAATGGGGTGGGAGGATGTCAGCTGAGGAGATAAATTAGAATCGCTGAGGAGAAATGCCTGAGGAGAAGAAAGAGTCAAATGAAAAATCCTAGGCCCCTTTCCATGAAATCAGCACAAAGAATAGACTTCCACCAGAGTTAAAAGATTCTTTTAATTTGGTTCTACTGTATAAAAATGTAGTACAGTTTTCCCTCGATTTTCGGGGGGGGCTGCGTTCCGAGACTGCCCGCGAAAGTCGAATTTCTGCGAAGTAGAGATGTGGAAATAAATACACTATTTTTGGCTATGGACAGTATCACAAGCCTTCCCTTAACACTTTAAACCCCTAAATTACCATTTCCCATTCCCTTAACAACCATTTACTCACCATTATTACTGGTACTCACAATTGAATAAGACACTTAGTGATCCTGATATTTATAAACATAATTATTTATTAACAATAATTATTATTTTTGCAGTAAAAATGCTGATTGGCCGAGATTTCGGCCAATCAGCAATGGCAGCCGAAAGTTTGGTGATGACGTATGATGTCATTGGGCGGGGAAAAACGTGGTATAGAAAAAAAAACCGTGAAGTATTTTTTAATTAATATTTTTTGAAAAACCGTGGTATAGGCTATTCGCGAAGTTCGAACCCGCGAAAATCGAGGGAACACTATCCACCATTTGCTTATTTTCTAGTTTTATTTTTCATACACTCAGGAAAAATAACTTAACTATACTGAGAAAGTCTTAACCAGAGGAAAACAATTATTAAATAGACATCTAGAAGAATGTCTGTTGACATGAATATGTATATGAGGGAATCTGGAAAGAGAAATACTGGTAAACTGTTCGTCTATACCAGTGTTTCCCAACCTTGGCAACTTGAAGATATTTGGACTTCAACTCCCAGAATTCCCCAGCCAGCAAATGCTGGCTGAGGAATTCTGGGAGCTGAAGTCCAAATATCTTCAAGTTGCCAAGGTTGGGAAACATTGGTCTATACAGTATATACTGTTCAAAAAAAAATAAAGGGAACACTCTAATCACACATCCTAGATCTGAATGAATGAAATATCCTCATTGAATACTTTGTTCTGAACAAAGTTGGATGTGAAACTGATTGTCAATCAGTGTTGCTTCCTAAGTGGACAGTTTGATTTCACAGAAGTTTGATTTACTTGGAGTTATATTGAGTTGTTTGAGTGTTCCCTTTATTTATTTATTTATTTTTTTGAGCAGTGTATTTTCTATTTACCTTAGCTATAGTATTTCATCACAGTGGCTTCTAACAAGATTGAGGGGTGTACACGGTGGATCCGAAAGGGACATCCTAAAAGTTCTGAGGTCTAGCAGACCTTGCATTCAATTTGGTTATTTTACAATCCTGGTTCTATTGCCATGACAACAGGGAGATTGTCACTGGCCTTCATGTAGTGTGTGTGCGTGGGGGGGGGGGGCGCTATAGAGGCACCAAGAGAACACAGCAGTAGGCAAACATGGCCGATGAACAAGAACGAGATGACAGAATTGCTGAAGAACATTTGCCAATATGCACCCCCTTTTTTGCCAGAATCATATATTCTGCCCCTCCTCCTGCCATCATGCTTGCTCTCTTGTTCCCAGATTTGCTCCTAGGAAAAGAAAAAGGAGGAATACAGGAGGGGGATTTTTATAGAGGAGGGAAAACAGAGCTGTTGACAAAAACCATTTCCTTTGATTCAGCTTTCTCTTAACTCTTCAAAAAGAATAATTCTAAACTCCAGCAAGTGATTAATTATTGCCACTGGTTTTATTTTGGGGGGATTTAATTTTATTTTTTATTTTTCTCCACCATATAATAAAAACATACATAGGTAAAAACACATCCTACATATCTTACATTGTTTATATATAAAATTGGCTTATCTAATTAAAAAACAAGGAAGAAAGAAAAGTTTCAGGAGCATCTCCTCCTTGTTTTAGCATTTGAATAATCATATCTTCATCCTTTTAAAATCTAAACTCAATAAAAATGACAATAAAATACAAAAATCAAAATTGCCAATATCTATCTATCTATCTATCTGTCTGTCTGTCTATCTGTCTATCTGTCTATCTGTCTATCTGTCTATCTGTCTATCTGTCTATCTGTCTATCTGTCTATCTGTCTATCTGTCTATCTGTCTATGTGTCTATGTGTCTATCTGTCTATCTGTCTATGTGTCTATGTGTCTATCTGTCTATGTGTCTATCTGTCTATGTGTCTATCTGTCTGTGTCTATCTGTCTATGTGTCTATCTGTCTATCTGTCTATCTAGCTATCTAGCTATCTAGCTATGTATCTATGTATCTAGCTATGTATCTAGCTATGTATCTATCTATCTATCTATCTATCTATCTATCTATCTATCTATCTATCTATCTATCTATCTATCCATCCACCCAGTATCCTTGCAGTATCCTTCCCAATGAAAGGCTACCAAAATTTTTACTACCACACTGTGGGCATGACACCCTGCATTTCTTTCAATATCTTTCATTGCAAATTGGGTGCTTTGCTGTGGAGCTCCATTTTCGCTACCCCACTGCGTCGTCCCCCCCATCCTAGCAGTACCCTACCCCTGATCCTTCCTCTACCATGCCCACCAAGCCATGCCCACCAAGCCACGCCCATAGAACCATTAGTAAAAAGTTTGAATCCCACCACTAACTCCCTATAATGGGCTATGGGCCACCAAGAATTAACTCAATATTTACATAATAACATTTCTTCATGCCTTTGCAGACCTTCTGTGACCACGTCACAGCCCCCCCCCAAGGGTCCCCAGACCACAGGTTGAGAACCACTGTCATACATTTTCATGGATGGCAAAGTGCCGACACACTTAAGGTAGTTAGGATTACAGACTGAGATATTACTGTCACAATGGGAGCTAATATGGTTAATGTCCTACTTAGCTATGTACAGATGCTATTCTTTAACCTACAAATATGCACCAAAGGCAAATTCCTTGTGTGTCCAATCACACTTGGCCAATAAAGAATTCTATTCTATTCTATTCTAATATAAAAAATGTACAGCTGACAAGGAAAGTTTCTGTCCATAAATGTGGGGCAGTTACCATTAAAACTCAACTACATTATATTAATTGCATGTACTTAAAAAGGAATTGTGGCACTTTTCCGATATGCTTCTTATCTATTTTTATCTTATTTGTTTTAAATTGGAGATAGTGGAGAGAAGAGAAAAGCATTATTGTCAAAAATTAACTCCTTCATTTTTAGAAGAAAATAACTATTAAAATAGATCACCCACTGGAGAAGCATTATGTCATTCTGGCACAAGGTTTTGCACATTAATATTACAGTTTGTATGAACTGCTAAATTCTTACTCCTAGGGGATATTTCACAGTGAAAATCAATTCTGGTTTGTGAAAGTATCAGTCTTTGTCTGCTTCTCTCTTAGTGCCTTGAATTCAATCAAGATTGAGTAAAATAGAAACAATTACAATGGTACCTTGGTATTCAATTGCTTTGAAATTCATCAAATTTGTTACTCAATGCATTTTGACAGGAAAATCTTGCCCCAGTATTCATCATTTATTTGGTACTCAATGCACAAGTTAGAACTTGTAGGTGTTGTCTGCCTTGTAACTCACTATATAACATGAAAAATTACTTTGGTATTAATCATTTTTGGTACTTATTGCACCTCCCGGAATCAATTAAAAATGAATACTGGGGTATCACTGTATAATGGTACATCAGGGGTGTCAAACTCAAGGCCCATGGGCTGGATCCGATCTGGCCTTCAGGATCATCCCAGAAAAAGTAAGGGGCCAACCCATGTCACTTTATTTATTTATTTATTTATTAGATTTGTATGCCGCCCATCTCCGTAGACTCGGGGTGGCTCACAATACAATAAAAACAGTTCCTGACAAATCTAATAATTTACAATTTAAAATTTAAAATAGTTTAAAAAAACCATTTTTAAGCAGACATACCTACAAACATACCATACATAAATTATATAGGCCCGGGGGAGATATCTCAGTTCCCCCATGCCTGACGACAAAAGTGGATTTTAAGGAGTTTGCGAAAGGCAAGGAGGGTAGGGGCAGTTCTAATCTCTGGGGGGAGCTGGTTCCAGAGAGTCGGGGCCGCCACAGAGAAGGCTCTTCCCCTGGGGCCCGCCAACCGACATTGTTTAGTTGACGGGACCTGGAGAAGGCCCACTCTGTGAGACCTAATCGGTCGCTGGGATTCGTGCAGCAGAAGGCAGTCTCGGATATATTCTGGTCCGATGCCATGAAGAGCTTTATAGGTTATAACCAACACTTTGAATTGTGACCGGAAATTGATCGGCAACCAATGCAGACTGCGGAGTGTTGGTGTAATATGGGCATACCTGGGGAAGCCCATGACTGCTCTCGCAGCTGCATTCTGCATGATCTGAAGTTTCCGAACACTTTTCAAAGGTAGCCCCATGTAGAGAGCATTACAGTTTGGCCTGGTCTACCCAATATGGATAGGAAATAATGGGTTAGCATAGCTTCGGCCCTGTGTACCCAGTGTGAAGAGGAAAGATGCCAGCAGTTTGGGGAGTGGCCACACCCACCAAGTCAGCCACGCCCACCTAGCACCCTGAGGTCAACTATAGCCCAGATGCGGACCTCAATAAAATTGAGATTGAAACCCCTGTTCAGTGAAGGGCTACCAAAATTTTTACTACCACACTATGGGCGTGGCTTATGCATTTTCTTTCAACGTTTTTCAGCGCAAATTGGGTGCTCTGGGGTGGAGCTCCATTTTCGCTACCCCACTGCATTCCCCACCATCCAGGCAGTAGCCCACCCCTGTCGCTGTAGTAAATCAACAGCAGTCACATTACCACAAGTATAGTGTGGCTTGTGAAGAAACCATCAATGCATGATCCCCCCCAGAGATCTGCACTGTCCCCACTCTCCTCACCTTCCGCAAGAGTTTTAAGACTCATTTATGCCACCAGGCTTTGGGCCATTAGACCCTTGGCCCCCTGGCCAAACTAATGTAGTACTGTATATGTTTGTTGTGCGAATGGCAATTACTGATTTTAATACCATGGGGCTTTTACATTAACTGTTTTAAATTAATTGGATTATGATGTTGCATTGTTTTTTCTATGTTGTAAGCTGTCCTGAGTCCTCGGACAGGGGCAGCATATAAATCCAGATAGATAGATAGGTAGGTAGGTAGGTAGGTAGGTAGGTAGAAAGATAGATAGATAGATAGACAGACAGACAGACAGACAGACAGACAGACAGAGACACACAGAGAGAGACAAAGAGACAGAGAGAGACAGAGAGAGAGAGATAATGGTCACAGTGTAGGTCTAACATTACCTGTCTACAGTGATTTCTCACAAGGGATTTCAGATTAAATTTATCATTTCAGGATTTAAAACTTTGCTATTCCAATAGTAAACTACTTGTCAGATACCTTTACTATTTTATAACAAACTTCTGAAAAGCCTCTGAAACATTCTAGAGTTTTTCAGAATTTGATTTGTAAATAAGTCTAAATCAAGATTCCCTAAGGAAAAAAGGAGGAGGAGGAAGTATTAGATATGTCTGCCACCTTGAATTATTTATATAAATGAAGATAAGATCCAAAAAGCAAATATTGATAAAGCTATAGATAAACATATATACCATAACCACATTTATTTATTTATTTATTTATTCATTCATTCATTCATTCATTCATTCATTCATTCATTCATTATTATTTTTTTTTATTTCTATGCTGCCCTTCTCCGTAGACTCAGGGCGGCTTACATGTCAAATCTGAGAAGGTAACAATATGGAAATAACTGTGGTTACATAGTTGTGCAGCAATCACATAGTTATAACATTGTCACTCCACTGGGATCAAAAGACTGATAGGTGAAGTACAAAGAAGATGTTTTAGGAAGCCTGGTAACATTTAAACACCTAACAACAGGGAGATGAGAAGCAACTCCATATGAGCATAAGTAGGATTAACACAAAAATCAATACTTAATCAAGGAACAGCTATTTTTTTAAAAAAAATGTATCTGGAGAAGAAGACTATGTTTTTGTCTAATTATTTTCATTATTAAATGACGTTGCCCCATTATCAATGTGCCTCAGTGGCATTAGAGACCATAAAATTCCTGGTTCTCCCCACATGGCATATTCTTACACAGTAGATGATTACCCTCTAACAGTCATAGAGTGCAAAAGACAGACTGAAGAAATGGAATGGAAAATTGGTACAGAGCAGGATACTGATTTATGATGGACTGATTTAAAATTTATGTACAGTGGTAACTCTAAACTAAGAACGCCTCTAGAACTTTTCTAGATAAGAACTGGGTGTTCAAGATTTTTTTGCCTCTTCTTAAGAACCATTTTCTGTTTAAAAACCCGAGCCCAGAAAAATTTCCCACGAAATTTGAGAGCGGCACAAAGGCCCGGCCAGTTTCCTGCCATTCCCCTTTAAACCTCTGCCAGTGCCCAGAGGAAAGAAGCTCTCCCTTCGTTCTGGGCAGCCCAGAGTGAACAGAGCATTTTCCTTTCTCAGGACGCCACCTCAGAGTCCTTCTTTTTTTTTTTTTAAGCCTTAAAGTTTTGGATTTTCTTGATTCCCCTCACCTCACCTTCTTCCTTCGGCAGCGGCTGTCCTCCTCCTCCTCTTCCTCCTCCTCCTCCTCTTCCCACCCAAATTCCAAACTTTTATTTCTTTCCTAATGGTTTTGCATGCATTATTTGCTTTTACATTGATTCCTATGGGATAAATTGCTTCTACTTACAAACTTTTCTACTTAAGAACCTGATCACGGAACGAATTAAGTCCTTAAGTAGAGGTACCACTGTATATGTATATCACTGATTATCTCAAGGTATGTGTATACTGATGTACGGATGTAGTTTGTGGAGAGAAAAAAATAGAACACAGTATTGCAGGCTAACTCACTGCTCACTCCAGCAATTCGATTCTGAGCGGCTAAAGGTTGTCTCAACCTTCCATCCTTCTGAGGTCAGTAAAATGAGGATCCAGATTGTTGGAAGTAACAAGCTGAATCTGTAAACCACTTAAAGAAGGCTGCAAAGCCCTATGAACCATTATATAAGTCTAAGTGCTATTGCTATCGCTATTGCTACTGTGTATGACAACTTGAGAAAGAAAGAGATATTGTGACAGTCAAATTCAAATTTTTGAGTGGATTTCAAGAAAGAAAAAGTAGAAATGGAAAACAAAACATGGGGAAATAAATACATAAGAGCCCCATGGCATTCATTTAACCTTCAGCAGGACTGAAAATTTCACTAGCAGGTGAACAGAATTATTGATGTTTGAAGTAATTACTTCAGCAGGCTCTGCTATCAAAATTCATAGTGATTGATTTCCCACTAGTCAGCTTATCTCTTCCAGAACAAGTGTGCTGGAAAGCAGCTTGTAACCCCTTCCTAATAAGCTCTGGCACGTTATTGAACAAAACAGCTTTGGGCTCGTTGTTCCCTGCTTTGTTTTACTTTGCATTTACTTCTCACGGTAAGAAGCTGCATTGCTTATAATGCCTCTTTCAGAGGATTGCCTTCCAGAACCATTGTGAGGAATTCATATTAGGAAAGTATGCTTTATTAGACCACTGTAGTAACAATGCAGATGTTCAAATCTCCTTATATACACATTTTGTATTAATTTTCTTGTAGCTACTCCAAGTTTTTAACTACAAAGTTTAGAACTTGAGGCAGGAAACTTCTACACGCAATAAATATTCTTCAGCACTGAATTTATTTTATTTATTTTATTTATTTATTTTGTCCAATACACAATTAGGGTTTTAGTGGGCATATATCTATACATGATGAAGGTTATAGAGGAGATACTCATAGTAAAATATATCAAAGAAAGAATAGAAAAGAATATATATATAAGGTATATAAGGTATATATCTATATACACATAGTAAAATACATGATGAAGGTTATAGAGGAGATACTCATCGTAAAATATATCTAAGAAATAATAGAAAAGAAGGTATAGTAATAGAACATATCAATGAAAGAATAGAAGAAAAGATATAGGAATAGAAAAAAGGTATAGGAGATATAGGAGATCAATAGGACAGGGGACGGAAGGCACTCTAGTGCACTTGTACTCGCCCCTTACTGACCTCTTAGGAATCTGGATAAGTCAGCCGTAGATAATCTAAGGGTAAAGTGTTGGGGGTTTGGGGATGACACTATGGAGTCCGGTAATGAGTTCCACGCTTCGACAACTCAGTTACTGAAGTCGTATTATTTACAGTCAAGTTTGGAGCGGTTAATATTAAGTTTAAATCTGTTGTGTGCTCTTGTGTTGTTGTGGTTGAAGCTGAAGTAGTCGCCGACAGGCAGGACGTTGCAGTATATGATCTTGTGGGCAATACTTAGATCTGTTCTATGACAGTTGGGCTCAAATAGCATGGAAAGCATTACTAAATGTGTGGGAAGAGTCTAGAGCAACTTCACCTGGATGATCAATGAGAGATATGTGTTAGGAAGCCACAAATAGAGTGGCAGCAAGCAGAATCAGAATAGGATCAAATAATACTGTGAAAACTATAGCAATTGCTTCAGGAAACTCTTAAATCAGTGAAATCCTTTTTATACCAAATAGAGCCGGATCAAAACATATTTGACCTCAAACAAAAATGCAAGGAGATCCTGAATAATCTCAGTTTGTCCTCAGCAAGTATAATCAGTGGCCTCAGATCCCTAGTAGACTATGCAGCTATTTCAATTGCAAACTTTAAACTAGCATAGCATAGCATTTAGATTTATATACTGCTTCACAGTGCTTTACAGCCCTCTCTAAACAGGACCCTATTAATCTGGGTCCTCATTTTACCAACCTTGGAAGGATGGAAGGCTGAGTTAATCTTGAGCCTACTGAGATTCGATCTACCAAACTGCTGGCAGCCGGTGATCAGCAGAAATAGCTTGCAGTACTGCATTCTACCCACTGTGCCATCGAGGCTCTAACTGCCACTTTTGATCTCAAAGTACAATACAATACAGTTTTACTCCAGAGTGATTAATTATGTTTTCTCTCCTCTGATTTTTGACTTTGTGTTTATCTGACCCAAAAGCAACTGTTTTACTTCTAATGCAGGTTTTTTCTATAGATGCCAGGTTGGTTATCATAGTTTGATTTCTTAAATTTTCTAAATACAGTGGTACCTCGTGATACGAACCCCTCGCCATACGAACAATCCGAGATACGAACCCGGGGTTCGGAAATTTTTTGCCTCTTCTTCTAAACTTTTTCCGTCTTACGAACCCGCTGCCAGAACACCGAACCCAGAAGTTTGGCAAAAGTTCAGGTTTGGTGTTCGGGTTCAGGAGGACGCCAAGAAGCCCCCCGGCTGTTTCAAAAGGTGACAGCCAAGCAGCGGGGCTTCTCAGCGGCCATCCAAACCCGAACTTTTGCCGAACTTCTGGGTTCGGCATTGGGAGAACGCTGAGAAGCGCCCGGCTGTTTCAAAAGGTGACAGCCGGGCGGCGGCATTTTTTTGCATTTTTTTTTCTTGCATGCATTAATTCATTTTACATTGTTTCCTATGGGAAAAAAATGTTTCGTATTATGAACTTTTTGCCTTACGAACCTCCTCCAGGAACCAATTAAGTTCGTAAGACGAGGTATTACTGAACTTAATTTTTTAAATCCACTATAATTGTTGTAATACTGTATTTTGATTGAGTGTTGCTATCAAAATATCCTTATTGAGGGTATTTCATGTTTCTGTTGTAAACTGCTATAGGTCAGTTAGTTGAAACAGGCATCATGCTAGTTCAATAAATAATTTCATAAATATTAATAAATAAAAGAACTGTATGATTGATGGCTGATAGGAAAGCACCTTTTTTGTAGTCTTTTGTTTCTGGAAAATTTATTATGATTTAAAGAAATCGTTTAGGCAAAAACCATTTCAGTATTTTGGAGGGCCATTCATTATAGCACAAATTGAACATTTTCTTATTCAAATACATATATATCTTTTGATGTCATTTATTATTTAAAATGGCAGACATGACTGTTTAAAGCTAAAATTGATTCAGTAATAGCTGCTATTTAATGATTGTATTGTCACATAATATCCATCGTATGGGAATGATTCATTCCTACCATTCTAAAACCCGTTGCTACCGATTTGCATGCGCACTTGCATTCGTGCACAACATTTCTGCGTGTGCACAGAAGCACCTTGGGTGGGTGGGCGGAGCCTCCCACAGCCGCTACCAGTTCACAATACTGGGCCAAACCAGGAGCAGCCTACTGCTGAATCCTACCTGCAACATGATGGACAGAATTTTGGTGTTTCCACTACATCACCTTTTTTTTTAACCGGTGTTCATACTCAGATATCATTTTGGCAGAAATGAATCAAAATATAGGAAACATTTTTGATGTACAGTGTTCCCTTGATTTTCGCGGGTTCAAACTTCGTGAATAGCCTATACCACAGTTTTTCAAAAAATATTAATTAAAAAATACTTCACGGTTTTTTTCCTATACTACGGTTTTTCCCATCCGATGACATCATACTTCATCACCAAACTAATAATTTTTGCAAATAAATAACAAAAAAAATCATTATTGTTAATAAATAATTATGTTTATAAATATCAGGATCACTAAGTGCCTTATTCAATGGTGAGTACCAGTAATAATGGTGAGTAAATGGTTGTTAAGGGAATGGGAAAGGGTAATTTAGGGGTTTAAAGTGTTAAGGGAAGGCTTGTGATACTATCCATAGCCAAAAATGGTGTATTTACTTCCACATCTCTACTTCACGGAAATTCGACTTTCACGGGCGTAACTTGTAGATTATATATTATGCCTCTGGTTTATGAGCTGCATTACTTGCCAGATTTTTTCCATGTCCAATTCTAGGTGCTGGTTTTGACTTTTAAAGCCCTACAGGGCATGAGACTGGGCTATTTGAGGGAACTCCACTCCCCAATTACCTCTTCTCATCCTACCAGATCTAGGCGAGATTAGAGAGCTACAGTTGGTGAGTGCTAAGCAGAGGGCCTTCTTGGCTGTGGTGCCCATACTGTGGTGCCCTGAGGTTAGGTTGGCACCAGTGAAGGGCCACTCTTCTTACCTTCTACTGAAGCTCTCTTAGAGGCCGTTGCAGGCACGAGGGTGCCCATAGGTTGCATGCATGCCCGTTGGTGTGAGATTTGGCATCTGTGTATGCACAGCAAGCCAAATCTCATGTGAGGACATGTGCAAGAGCGAGATTTTGGCTATTTTTGCTGATATTTTTGCTTCCGCGCATGCATGCGCAGAAGCCAAGTGTCATGCAGAGGCATATTGTGGGGGCAGATGCACATGCATCCGGGATTTTTCTACCGGAGCCACGCACCTGGATCACCGGCTGCTGCCTGCCACTGGTTGGCACCATAACTCCTAACTTTCCAAAGGTTCCTCAAGACTTGGTTGCGCCGTGAGACCTGGGGACCCCAGGGGACTAGGGAATCAGCGAGGGGATTCCATTATTATTGACATTTTATTTGTTTGCTTGGTTGGTTGGTTGGTTTACTGCACTTCTATTTATTATTTGTGTGTTTGATTTAGTCACATTTATTTATTTTTAGCTGCTTTAGTTTTATAGTTTTTAATATTTTTAATATTAACACATGTATTTGTGTGTAATTATTTTTAACTTTATTGTACACTGTCCAGAGCCACTTGTTTTATGAGGTAGGTAGCTATATCAATTTGATTGATTAATTAATTGACAGATTAATCAGGTCCTCGGAGAGGGGTGGCATACAAGTCTAATAAATAATAATCGAATAAATAATAATTGAAGGATGAATGAATGGGGAAACCTTCAAAACCTTGCTTTTACCTGTTTACAATATACAGGTCTAAAGATTTATCACCTCATGCTTATACATATCTAGATCTACATCAGCGGTGGGTTCCAAATTACCTCACTGACAGTTTGCTTCCTCCCGCGCAGTGTGGGTGCGCCTCAAAGTGGCAAAAAAAAGAAATCCACCAAAAAAGCCAAAAACAAGGTAGCAACCACATGTACAATGCCAGAAACTCGGCTTCTGTACATGTGTAGGGGGGGGGAAACATTTTTTTTTTAAAAAATACCCCCCTCTCAAAAAAAGAGACAAAAACAAGATGACAACCGTATGCACAGTGCCGGAAACTTCTATATATGTGCAGAAGAAAAAAAAATCCAGAAAAAAATTCCCTCCCAAAAAATCTGTAAAAAATAAAATAAAAAAAAGATGGTGGCACCCATGAACCAGCAGCCACAGAACATGTTTTATTAATTAATTAATTTATTTATTTTATTTTATTATTTTATTTTATTTTAGTTTAGTTTATTTTAGTTTAGTTTATTTTAGTTTAGTTTAGTTTAGTTTAGTTTATTTTGTCCAATACACAATGAGGGTTTTAGTGGGTATATATCTATATACACATAGTAAAATACATGATGAAGGTTATAGAGGAGATACTCATCGTAAAATATATCTAAGAAATAATAGAAAAGAAGGTATAGTAATAGAACATATCAATGAAAGAATAGAAGAAAAGATATAGGAATAGAAAAAAGGTATAGGAGATATAGGAGATCAATAGGACAGGGGACGGAAGGCACTCTAGTGCACTTGTACTCGCCCCTTACTGACCTCCTAGGAATCTGGATAGGTCAACCGTAGATAATCTAAGGGTAAAGTGTTGGGGGTTTGGGGATGACACTATGGAGTCCGGTAATGAGTCGCACGCTTCGACAACTCGGTTACTGAAGTCATATTTTTTACAGTCAAGTTTGGAGCGGTTAATATTAAGTTTAAATCTGTCGTGTGCTCTTGTGTTGTTGCGGTTGAAGCTGAAGTAGTCTCCGACAGGCAGGACGTTGCAGCATATGATCTTATGGGGAAAACTTAGATCTTGTTTAAGGCGTCTTGGTTCTAAACTTTCTAGGCCCAGGCTCCATGACATCATTGTGATGTCACCACTGGTTCAGGTGAACCATTCCAAACTGGGAGGAACCCAGCTCTGGTCTACAGTATATCTATAAAGAAACCAAAAGGCAACTGTTATATGTGAACTGGTCCTCAGATGACAAAGAAATAGGTGTACATATTCTTTGGTGTCAAAGCCTGAAGGAAGTTTGAAAGGAAGATGATTTGGGGTTGAATGCCCTGACAATCTGCCTCTGCTGTGGACAGGCATCAATTGAAATCATTTTCTCTCCTTTCCACTTGCTTCTTTCATGTGGAGAAAGTGGCAATGCTCTCTTATATTCGGGAAATGGTGTTTTTAACAACGCCATCTGCCATGAGTGCAGGAAGCAAATTATACTGTTTAGCAGGAAGCAAAAAGATAATTTGCTTGAAACGGTTTAGTGAAAAGGAGGCATGAAATATGCTGAAGGAGAGCATTGAACATTGCCAAAGAGAAATTTTAACTTTTGCAAGCACAGCTATGAAGTTGCTGCTTTAACGCCTGGGTATTGACCAAAAGGATTATGCTCATTTCTGTGACTGCAACTATTGACCCGCTAAGGAAAACTACTTGAAATCCTAGGCAAGCTGTGTTATATTTATATACATATACAAGAGAGAAAAGAAGATGGAGGAATGGTATTAAAAAAAACCAAGCATTATAAACTGGGTGTGCAGTGGTTAGAGTGCAGTACTGCAAGCAACTGCTGGTGATCACCAGCAGTTTGGCAGATCGAATCACAGCAGGCTCGAGTTTGACTCAGCCTTCCATCCTTCCAAGGTAGGTAAAATGAGGACCCAGATTGTTGGGGGCAATATGCTTACTCTCTGTAAACCTTTTAGAGAGGGTTGTAGAGCACTGTGAAGTGGTATATAAGTCTAAATGCCATTGCTATTGATTTTGGTTTGCTGCAGGGGTCAGCTTAGTGGACCTTGATTTATGGACAATACCCAAATACATATTGCCATTTTGCCAGTCTGGAGGATACTGTGGACATCTTATCCCAATACCTGGAGGCTATAAGGTCTGAATGGAAGAGAAAATTCATTGCTGGTGAGGGCAGAGGTGGGTTCCTCCCAGTTAGCACTGGTTCTATAGAACAGGTAGAAACTTGGTGGCCTGAATTGCTGGAACCAGCAGTAACCCAGGCCTGCCATGCCCGTTAACTGGTTCTCTCATAGGCACCACCATCTTGTTTCTTTCTCCTGCACATGCGCAGAAGTTTTTTTTATAGCACTGTGCATGTGCAGAAGGCAATTTCCAGGAAGCCGTGTGTGCATACATAACATGTACTTCCATCGCGATGCACACAGGTGGGAAAGATAAGTAGAACCCACCTGCTAAGTGGCTAATAAAGTTAAATAAACAACAAAGAAACAGATTGAAGCTACATTCCAGCAAGAAGGAGTTTCTTTTGGTTCATCCACGTTCTCTATTAACTTCAGTGTTAACAGAGTTAATAATTAATAATGTTTAATGTTGGGTGGGCAGGCACAGGTTTTTTGAATTGGGGGTCCTTCTGGAACTCATGGTGTCTGCTCAAGCAGCAAATGATAACAGTGATTAGAGGAGGCTTTGTCCAGCTTTGGATAATGGTCAATTTCAGGAAGTCAAAGAGGACCTGGTCGCACTTACAATACAGTAACTCACAATTCCTGGGCTTTATATAGAGCTACCTTCAAACCCAATTCAGAAACTACAATTGGTGTAGAATGTGGCAGGGGTTGGTTCTAACTTACATCACCACTGGTTCACTTCCTCCCATGCGCAGCTGCACACTGCATGACCATGGTGCAAATGCACAGTGCTGAAAAACATGCAAAAAATAGCAAAATAAGATGATGGTGCACGCACAATGCCAGAAACTCGACTTCTGTGCGTGTGTAGAAGCAAAAAATACTTTAAAAAAAAAAAGATGGCAGCATCCATGGACTGACAGAACAGGCTTTGTGAGGTCACCACAAGTTTACTATCAGTTCTATAGAACCAATGCAAACCGGGAGGAACCTACCTCTGGGATGCAATGACCAATGTTTTAACTGACACCCATTATCAGATATATGTAACAGAATACTGTGAAGATCCGCACTGGCTGCAGCTTCAGTTTTAAATTTTGGTTTTTAACTTGAAAATACAATTATGGCTAAGTGTTCAAGTCAACTTCCTGGATCTCCTGGAAGAGATCAGTTTGGCTTTCTCCTTGATAACTTTCAATTCTATATTAAAAACTGAACTTTTTCAAAGGAAGTTCCCAGAGCTGTTCAGTATTAGTCCATCTTTTATATTTATCTTTTATATTTATCTTTGTTACCCTTAGGCATCATCTGATTTTATGATTTAGCGACTGCACGGCAATTTTAAAATGTCTCATGGATGTTTTAATCTTTTCTTTATGTTATGTGAGCTGCCAAGAGTGAGAAGATTGCAGCAGGATATAAATGGAAGAAATAACGTATAAAAGTGGAGAGACAGAAAAACTAAAAATTGCCAACTCAACATTGAAAGTCTTAGTGGTGAGACTGGTCCAGAATGTGGCTACAAGGTGTAATATAGTAGGTTCCTCATGAGTTCCAGAGAGATTACTCCTAAGGGTAAATAAAGAAATTGACTGACAAATGAATTCAGATGGAATAGCAATAGCACTTAGACATATTCTATTTTACAGTGCTTTACAGTCCTCTCTAAGTGGTTTACAGAGTCAGCATGTTGCCCACAATAATTTAGGTCCTCATTTTACCCACCCCGGAAAGATGAAAGGCTGAATCAGTTTTGAGCCTGGTGAGATTTTCAGTCATAATTTTTAATATTTTTTTCTCCAACATAAAGTAAAAAACAATACATAGTTTCCAACACAAAATCAAACTTATTATCAAACATATGCACAATTTTTCTTTTTTACTTTGTAATCATTCAATGGAGGCTCTTATATCCCTTTCTTTCACCAAAGGACTGTGGAAACATATAATATCTTATATGTTCAAAAACCTCTTAAAATATAGCTTTTTTCCTGGTGAGATTTGAACTGCCAAATTGCAGGCAGCCATCAGTCAGCAGAAGTTGCCTGCAATACTGCACTCTAACCACTGTGTCACTGTGGAATTCAAGGGAATTGAGAGTAAGAGTAAGATAAGAGCTCTCAGTGGTGCCACTGAAAAGAATTACTGTCAGAGGACAGGGACCAATTGTCAGAATACTAGTAATGACAACTGCTACACATTGCCACTTGGAGCAGAGCCAGAAATGCTACCAAAATTCTGAATTGATGTATGGCTATAACAGTGTAAGCCAATGACCTTGGAAGACAGGGAGAAGAGATGCAACCAAGGAAATGGTCATATAAAATAAAATGGTCTAATCAATTTAGGAGAATGGTGGGGATGAAGAAATATGTAAGCAGCCCAAAGGGACCTCCCTAGTTTCCAAGATTCTGTTAATATAACAAGAAAGTGGGATTAGTTTATCTGGTCTTGCTTATTGTTTGGATTACTGTATCTTCCAAGGCTGATAATTGGGTCTAATTGAGGCAAAAGAAGCTATTAAATCCTATCAAGATAGACTATGGCAATTCAGTAGTATGTTATGATACTATTGTTCCTGAACCAAGGAATCCATTTCTCATTTTGGGTTTCTCTGGAGTGTTGGCTTCTACTTAAACATCAAGCATCAAAGCTACCTGGGGAGTTTTGGCCCAGCTGATACGTTAGTTATGAACCAAATTGATGCTGTAGTAATGATAACTAATGTCTTGAATATTACCCAGTTAAACTATTGTAATAATGCCTAAATGGAGAGAGGATACAAGATGTGCTAGCAAAGTTTCTGATAAGATAGCCCTGTAAGTCCAAAATAATATCTACTCTATTGCATTATTTGCCAGGAGACTGTCTGGCTCATTTCAAACTGCTGGTTAGTGCTTTTAAGACTCTTTATGGTGCAACAACAGGAAGCTAACACACTTAATCATTAAGAGAGGGTCTATTAAAGTTCCCTCTCATTGCAAGGCATATGGAGGATAGACCAGATAATGGGTCTGTTCAATTCTATTGGATACCTTCTCCCCAGGATAAAGATAACATATTCAATATTGACATATCATAAACTAGCCAAAGCAATGTTGTTCCAATGGACATTTTTGTCGTTTGATCAATGGACATTTATTAAGCTTTTGATTGTTTAACTGATTTTTTTTAAATGATATATTTTTTTGCTTCTAATGTTGTTGACACTCCTCCAATCTATTCAAAATGGGGCAAATTATTAATAGTATGAAACAAACAAGTGCATACATAAAATTTGCATGTACTTGTTTGTTTAATACTATTAATAATAAAAATATTTTTTGTCTTTGTTTCTGTTGTTTTAAATGTAAATATTCAGTAAAGATTTTTTTAAAAAATTCGCAAGACAATCAGGGGTGGGCTTCAAAAATTTTGCAAGGGATCCTCTGCCTGGTTGCTGGGTGGGCGTGGGTGTGGTGGGCGTGGCCATAGTGGGAGGGGCATTTTTGCCCTCCCTGGGCCCCAGAAGTTTCCCCAAACTTCCAATTGGCCTGTTTTATGCCCTCCCCGAGCCTCCGTGTGTGTCCTACACTTACCTGCATCCCAAACGGGCTGTGTGGGGACTCCTGGGAGGGTCAGGGTGCAGAGGTGGGTTCCTCCTGGTTCACATCGGTTCTATAGAATCGGTAGTAAACCGGTGGTGATGTCACGAAGCTGGTTCTGTCTATGCCATCCTGTAAACACCGCCATATTTTTTTTAAAAAAAAACTTGGTTTTTTTGAAAAAAATACTGAATTTTTAGTATTGCACATGCACCCACAAGGTATGGCCATGCAGCATGCAATGTGCACACAGCCACACGGTGCAGGAGGAAGTGAACTGGCGGTGAGATAAGTTAGAACCCAACCCTAGTGGGGTGAGAAGGGCAGGCCCAGCGAGGGATAGGATTTGGGGGTTCTCTGAACTGCATAGAATCTTCGCTAAAGGTTCTCCCAAACCCCTGCAAACCCCCAGCAGTCCCTGAAAATAATGTGAAAAAGATATATCTGTAGTTTCTATTTAGGACTACTCAGTGAAGGGCTACCAAACTTTTATGAGTGTGGCTTATGCAGGACGCCCTGCATTTTCTTTCAACATCTTTTATTTGTTTGTTTGTTTGTTTGTTTGTTTGTTTGTTTGTCCAATACACAAATACATAGGAAGAAAATAACATGAAGTAATATATATAAGGATAAAAGTGAAAATAGAAGAGAAGATATATGAAAGGAAGAAAATATATATAATATATGAGATAAAGGAAAGACAATTGGACAGGGGACGAAAGGCATACTAATGCACTTATGTACACCCCTTACTGGCCTCTTAGGAACCTGGAGAGGTCAATCGTGGATAGTCTAAGGGAGAAATGTTGGGGGTTAGGGGTTGACACTATTTAGTCTGGTAATGAGTTCCATGCTTCAACAACTTGATTGTTAAAATCATATTTTTTACAGTCAAGTTTGGAGCAATTGGTATTAAGTTTGAATCTGTTGCCTGCTCTTGTGTTGTTGTGGTTGAAGCTGAAGTATTCATTGACCGGTAGAACTTTGCAGCATATGATCTTGTGGGCAATACTTAAGTTGTGTTTTAGGCGCCGTAATTCTAGGCTTTCTAGACCCAGGATTGTTAGTCTATTTTCGTAGGATATTCTGTTTCGAGTGGAGGAATGAAGGGCTCTTCTGGTGAAATATCTTTGGACGTTTTCAAGGGTGTTAATGTCTGAGATGTGGTATGGGTTCCAGACAGATGAGCAGTAGTCAAAGGTGGGTCTGGCAAAAGTTTTGTAGGCTTTTGTGAGTAGTGTGAGATTGCCGGAGCAGAAGCTACGTAGGATCAGGTTAACAACTTTAGAGGCCTTTTTGGTGTGCAAATCTTTCAGTGCAAATTGGGTGTTCTGGAGTGGAGCTCCATTTTAGCTACCCCACTGCGTTCAACCCCTCCCGGTTTGGGCGCTAGCCCACCCCTGCGACTACTCCACTAGCATCTTGTTAGCTACTGCAAGAAACAAAGTGTTGGGTAATGATAGCCCTTAGTCTGATCTAGAAGGGCTGTTCTTATAGCATGATATGGTTTTAGGCAGATGCACTAGGATCTTCGTCAACAATATTAAAGAAGAACTACATATGTTACAGTATGGCCTCCATCTGTCCAAAAGATACAGATACATGGAACAGGTCTAAGGGGGTTCCCCCCCCCTCGAAATTCATGTAGTACCTTCAGTAGAGAAGTTTATCTTGAACAAGAAACTTTATATTCACCTTGAAATTCATATTAGACATTTTTAAAAATTTATACACACGTACACATACAGAAACTCATATCCATAATTTTATCCAAATGGAGCTGCTCCTGGATGTGAAATAATAATTTACAGAAATTCATCCATAAGAGGAAAGATGGTTCTTTGAGTGAAGATTATGTTTTACTACAACCTGAAAGCCATTTTACTACTCTTTTCCTTCAGGCACATGTTTGAGGTTTCAATCTCCCTTTGTGCATTCACAGTCCAGAACAGTTTCACTTGTGAGACATTTTGCAGATGCAATAACAACAGCAAATTAAATTTTCTTTATCACCTCTAGAGAAGTCTGTTTAAGAAATTGAATTGCGCTGAGTTTACAAGTCAAGGCAAGTTGCCAAGTTGTGCGGGATAGTTTGCCCAGAATGTAGTCATTCACATCTGCTATTTCTCTGACCAGGTGTTGTGAACAAATGTAGTCAAATTCAAATCGCTAATAGTGCTTATGGAGAGTTTATAACACCCTCATTTCTTCAACTGCAAACCTTGGGGCAGCTAATGTGAAATATGTCTGTCTAAGTCCTTGAGCTGAAAAGCTTCTATGAGACAGCATTTATTTATTTATTTTATTTATTGGATTTGTATGCCGCCCCTCTTCATAGATTCGGGGCAGCTAACAACAATGATAAAAACAGCATGTAACAATCCAATCCAATACTAAAATAACTAAAAAAAACCCTTATTATAAAAACCAAACATACATACAGACATACCATGCGTAAATTGTAAAGGCCTGGGGGGAAAGAATATCTCAGTTCCCCCATGCCTGACGGCAGAGGTGGGTTTTAAGGAGCTTACGAAAGGCAAGGAGGGTGGGGGCAATTCTAATCTCTGGGGGGAGTTGGTTCCAAAGGGGCGGGGCCATGACAGAGAAGGCTCTTCCCCTGGGTCCCGCCAAATGACGTTGTTTAGTTGACAGGACCCGGAGAAGGCCCACTCTGTGGGACCTAACTGGTCACTGGGATTCGTGCAGCAGAAGGCGGTCTCGTAGATACCCTGGTCCGGTGCCATGAAGGCCTTTATAGGTCATAACCAACACTTTGAATTGTGACCGGAAACTGATCGGCAACCAATGCAGACTGTGGAGTGTTCGTGTAACATGGGCATATTTGGGGAAGCCCATGACTGCTCTCGCAGCTGCATTCTGCATGATCTGAAGTTTCCGAACATACTGCAACTTTGTGTAAGGAAGGTAATGTATGTGGGTGACAGTTCTGTTCTTCCAAAAGTGGTGAAATATTCTTTTTCTTATACCAGTGTTGTGAAACTTATTTTAGTTTGGAACAAAAGTATAAAGGTATATTGATATATCCAAAATATTTGTGCAGTTCCCTGATAGGATGGTCGAAGTCATTGTACCCAATTTGGTCAAAAAGAAGGTCCAGCAGAGTTTCTGGACTATGACAGATAAGAAGCAGAAGAAGGCTGTCACTTATCAATTTGAAAAGTCCTCTTAAGCAAGATGCGAAACCAGACTTCGGTAACAAAACAGATAAATATGGACTCTATGCAGCGGTGGGTTCTGACTTACCTCGCTGCCATTTTGTTTCCTCCCATGCTGCTTGGGCATGCATGTGCTTCCTGCCCACTGGTGCGCATGGGCAGCGCTGAAAACTCGGCTTTTGAAGAAGCAAAAAAACAAGATGGTGCTGCCTATAGTGCCACCAAGAGTGCCAGCTGGCCACCACTTCCAGTTTGGCAAGCAGGGGGAAATTTCAACTACCGGTTCTATAGAACCATCCCGAGCCAACCAGTAGAGCCGATAGTGCACCTCTAACTCTACTGTCTTTCCCCGAAAATAAGACCTTGTCTTATATACTGGTATATTGCCATGCACTCAAAAGCCTGATTGGCTTATTACCAGGGGATGTCTTATTTTGGGAGAGAAAAGGGTATGTCCAGTGCTAAGGCTGAAGTATGTGTAGATGCAAGTGAGTGTTAATTTTTTAAAAAAACTTTGACATTTTTAACAAAAAAACTTTGTTAAAAACTTTGACATTTTTAACAAAAAAACTTTGTTAACATTTTTGTTAACAAGGAGAATATTTTTATATATTTTAGAGATAAATAAAGTGTGGCTGCAAAAATATTTAAATTCTCCATCCACCTCCTGATTAGGCATTTTCTCCAAATGGGCTATTAGAATAGGTTAAGAAGAAATATTTCAGAGAATAGGTCTTCATGGAACCATACTTGTCTCTTTTGCATACGTAGCTCCATTCCTCAAGTGACCCTTGGCAGTAACGCCAAAGTAGTTATTACTAGCAAATAATGACTATGATTTACAAGTGATTTCTGCAAAGATCGGAAGGTATTTTTCATGGACAGCTGGAAACATCTACTCATCCCAATCTGAGTTCACAATTTACATATGCTGATAAAATTACTCATTCATGTGGAAAAGTCTAAGGCTTCATTTTAAATGTCAGCTGAATTTAACATTGGTAGCAGTCTGGAGATAAGCAAACAATATCCAGACAAGGTCATCAAGTTAGAAAGCAAGAAATGATGGAACTGGGTAGGTATGCCATGTACTAATTAAATGGAGGTCAAAAGGTTCATCAAACTTGACAAATTATTCTCAGACTTAGAAACCAGGACAATGACAGAAATTCAAATAGTAACACACAATACAACTCCAACAACAACTTGAACAACAACTCCAACAACAACAATGATGATGATGCGGATGATGATAATAATAATAATAATAATAATAATATGATGATGATGAAAACTAGAAGAAGAAGAAGAAGAAGAAGAAGAAGAAGAAGAAGAAGAAGAAGAAGAAATTCTATCTTGTACGATTTTGATAATTTACCCCAATATATTATACAAGAGTACCAACATCTTAAAATGTTCACAGAATCCTAACATTTTACTTAAATATCTCATATCTGTTCATCAGAATCTTTCCAGATTTTAAAATATCATGAATTTTCATGAGATTTTCAAGTTTTAATTTTTATTTATTTGCAAAATGTATTGGCCACCCAACTTTCTCTAAAGAGAAAGAAAGGTGGCCAAAAGATGGATAGATGATTTTTAGTTTGAAGCCACCTTTCTTTCTCTTTAGACTTGGTTTTCCATTAAAGCTGTGCTAATATGATCTACTCATCAGCAGTGGGTTGCTCCTGGTTCGTCCTGGTTCTGCGAACTGGTAGCAGAGGCAACAGGAGGCTCCGCCTTCCTGCCCAGGATGCTTCTATGCATGTGAAACTGGTAGCAATGGGTTTTAGACTGGGGAGAAACCAGCAGCAAACTGGTAGCAATGGGTTTTAGATCTTAGTACTAGTACTCATTAAAGAAGATCTTTGAGAAGCAGTCAAGTCTCAGAATTCTGATTTGCTTGGGTTCATTAGTCGGAGCCTTGACAGTAACTTTAGGCAGCTTACAATCATATTTTAAATTTAAAATTTAAATCCTTCCTGCTTATTTTGGCAATGTAAGAATATTGTGGGCCCCAGTGATATTCACAGGTTCCATTTCTGCTGGTCATATACCTTGAGATGTCCATTGGGCCATTGGAAAATCCATGCTATATAAAACCCGCTGTCTTTTGGAATGATACATATCAACAAAAGATTCTCTTTAAGAGTGGCAGGAACTAGTTTATCCTTCCATCAAATCCCATTTTAACTGCAACGTTAAACAGATCTAGTACATTTCTTCCTCCAAATGCAAGTTTTAAAGGAGGGGGGAAAGTCTTTTGAGAGAAAGAGAAAATTATGTGTAGAGTCTAGGCTAAACTTACCGTGCTAATTCACTATGCTTGAATACAACAAACTGATTCCTACCAGAATATAACTTCAGTAAAACCATCTGGGCATTTTTAGTGGTGTCATGGAACTGCATCAGAAAGTTGATTACAAGTCACCTTCTTTGGCAGGCTAGCAAGCAGGTGAAAGATCCAAATCAATGGTAGAGCCTCTGGCTTGAAACTTTTGCTATCTTACACAGGATCACGGGAAATTACAAGTGTCAGAAGGATGTTAAATTGAAATGTGCACTTGTCTATGGAAGCATGCTGGGAGATTATTTGAAAAGGAATGGGAAGAAGTATGAATTTAGTAGAGTGGGACATTAAAGGGACGATTGACAGGTGAGGAAGTGAACGTTGACAATAAAATGAAACGGAAAGGGGTCAGTTTACCATTTGTGATTCTGGAGAGTGTCAGTGAATATCTACTCTTCTATAGCTGCTGCCATTTCTGCAGTCAGTCAGTCAAGATTTATCTGGTTTTTGAAATGGCTTTTCCAGAACAATTCACCTGACTCTTAAACCGCTTTAGCCTCTGGCAATTTCTTTCTTTTCTTTTTTTAATTGCCTAGATCTTTTGAAACTGTGATTAAATTCTGCTGTGATTTTATGATTGATGATCTAGTTATTTTAGTTCTGTGGTGTGGTTGGATTGCACTGTTTTAATCATTAGATGCCCAGAAGCAGCACTGTTTTGTCATTAAAACTTAATTTCTTTTAAAAAGAAAAAAATGTTGTGATGGCTGTGCTTCAATCATTAGTCAACAAGTGATATTTCAGTAATATGGTACAAACAGGAGCCTATCAAGTTATGGACTTGTTTCCTGGATTTTCAAGCTTTGTTTGTATTTGTATTTATTAGATTTGTATGCCGCCTCTCTCCGAAGACTCGGGGCGGCTAACAACAATAAAAAAGACAATGTGAACAAATCTAATATTAAAAATAATCTTAAAAAAACCAATTTAAAGAACCAATCATACATACAAGCATACCATGTATAAATTCTATAAGCCTAGGGGGAAGGGAAAATTTAAATTCCCCCATGCCTGATGACAGAGGTGGGTTTTAAGGAGCTTGCGAAAGGCAAGGAGGGTGGGGGCAACTCTGATATCTGGGGGGAGCTGGTTCCAGAGGGTCGGGGCCGCCACAGAGAAGGCTCTTCTCTTGGGTCCCACCAAACGACATTGTTTAGTCGATGGGACCCGGAGAAGGCCAACTACCTGGGCAAACGCCCCCCTCGCCCCAGCTGAAAGGTGTTTCTCTAATGTGAGCTGTGGATCGAGGAGGACGCCAAGTTGCGGACCCTGTCTGAGGAGGTCAATAATTCCCCCCCCCCAGGGTTATGGACAGACAGATGGAATTGTCCTTGGGAGGCAGAACCCACAGCCACTCTGTCTTATCCGGGTTGAGTTTGAGTCTGTTGACACCCATCCAGACCCCAACAGCCTCCAGGCACCGGCACATCACTTCCACTGCTTCGTTGACTGGACATGGGGTGGAGATGTGTAACTGGGTATCATCCGCATACTGATGATACCTCACCCCATGCCCTTGGATGATCTCACCCAGTGGTTTCATGTAGATATTTAATAGTAGGGGGGAGAGGACCGACCCCTGAGGCACCCCACAAGGGAGTAACCTCGAGGCCGACCTCTGACCCCCCACTAACACTTGTTATTACACTGTTTTGATAAAGGAGATGTTAGCATTTTAGCAGAGCATCCCTGCCTCTTTTTGAAGTCTCAGAAATCTTTCCAAAAACCATTGCGCAAAAACTAGCCCTTTCAATGCAACCGTAAGGCAGTATTCTGAAGTCCTTAAGTTTTGCAAGTGTTAAAGAAACAAGCCCAGAATGGCAAAGGAGGAGATGCAACATATTGTAAGGGTGTATGTCTTTTCTCATGTCTAATCAATGTCCTTTATTATTTGATTTGTTGCTATCTGACATACCGCATACATCAAATGTTTCATTCAATATATAAAACATAACCCCTACGCACCTTTAATAAATGCTTCTTGCCTGAAGTACTTTGATTTGTACTATGAGAATGGGTGGCAAGGCCTCTTTGTAGAGGTGTTCAGTGTTTCTCTCTCAAATTTCAGACTGATTATAAGATGTGATTGAATAGATGCTGTTGCCTTTAAAATTCAAGCACCTGAGTGGCTTGCAGCTGAAAAAAAACCCTTGTCCCTAAATCTGAGAGAGAACACTCAATATCTATGCAAAGTGGCTTTTTCACCACAATCCCCTACTCCACAAACCACAAGTACTTCAGGCAAAGCAAAAAGTGTTTATAAGAGGGGAGTGTGTGTCAAGTTGTTATATAAAATTACATACATTTAATATATAAAATATTTTAGGCACATCATGAAGCAACAAATTAAATAATAGAAGACATTGATCCCTGATAACATTCCACAAATGGCAAATTTGTGGATCACATCCCTTCCTGTCTCACAATGGATTTCCGAATACACACCTGTTGCTTAGCTTCTGAAAAGACTATCTCTTTGTACTTGAAAGGAAACAGTCTTGGTTTGTGGGGTGGGATAGGGAGAAATATTCCACATTTGGAATACTGTACTGTGTTCAGTTCTGGAGACCTCACCTACAAAAAGATATTGATGAAATTGAACAGGTCCAAAAACAGGCTACAAAAATGGTGGAAGGTCTTAAGCATACAACTTATCAGGAAAGACTTCATGGACTCAATCTGTATAGTCTGGAGGACAGAAGGGAAAGGGGGGACATGATCGAAACATTTAAATATGTTAAAGGGTTAAATAAGGTTTAGGAGGGAAGTGTTTTTAATAGGAAAGTGAGCACAAGAACAAGGAGGCACAATCTGAGGTTAGTTGGGAGAAAGATCAGAATGGAGGGGTGTGATTGTTTACTACCATCTTATTTATTTATTTTTTATTTATTTATTTTGTCCAATACATAATACACATTGAGGAGAAAGATGTGTAATAATATAAGTAAAGAAAAGAATAGAAGAAAAGATATAAAAGTATAGGTGAACATATTTGAAAGGAAGAAAAGATAAATGAGATAAGGAGAGAGAATTGGACAGGGGACGGAAGACACACTGGTGCACTTATGCACACCCCTTACTGACCTCTAAGGAACCTGGAGAGGTCAATCGTGGACAGTCTAAGGGAAAAATGTTGGGGGTTGGGGGTTGACACCACGGAGTCTGGTAATGAGTTCCATACTTCAACAACTCGATTGCTAAAGTCATATTTTTTACAGTCATGTTTGGAGCGGTTGATATTAAGTTTGAACCTGTTGCATGCTCTTGTGTTATTGCGGTTGAAGCTGAAGTAGTTGTTGACAGGCAGGATGTTGCAGCATATGATCTTGTGGGCAATACTTAGATCATGTTTAAAGCATCATAGTTCTAAGTATTCTGTTTCAAGTGGTGGAGTGAAGGGCTCCACTATTGGTTCTATAGAACCAGTCCAAACTGATAGCAAGTCACTTCTGGTCATATCACTATAAAAAACAGATCTTATTTCTGGCCCTTCTCTGCATTTTTTTAAAGGCTAAGAGTGGGAGGGATGCCCTTTGACAAGCAACCTGTTTTCACTTTCATCCTAAGAAGCACTTAAGAAGAATGGTTTGAAGTTGAAGGAAAATTTGCAAAGAAAAATTTATCCCCACATTAGATCATCTGGGGATATTGGAGGTGGATTGTGGGGGAAGAAAACTAACCCTGAAAATTGGCTAAATTGCATTTCTAGGAGGCTGGTGACTTTGTGTTGCCATCTGATCCAGGTTGTCCACCCTTATTTCAACTGGGAGGGGGAAACGTGTCAGGTAACATCAATTTGTGTTAGTTTTCTACACGACAGCAGATGGATTATGTCGAGAAAGAGTGTGACTCCTCTTAGCAACCAGAAGAGGAACAGTCTATTTTATCAGCTCAAATGTTACCATTTGATTCAGGTATACTCATTGACCAGACGGATGTGGTAGCTACTGGAGTGGCAAAGTGGATGTCCATCACTAGTGGCAGTTTTGTTTCTTAGATGGTATAACCAGCCATCACTTTAAGCCAACCTTAATTATTTCAGTCACCATTTACCACACACATTCTTCATTTGCTGCTGTCTTAGGCACACAGTAAAACTGCCAGAGGCAGTTCAGAAAACAAACTCAAGTTAAGGAAATGGTGTTGAGAAGTAAAGCTTCCTGAACGGGGCCAATACAGACCACTGCTGTTTGAGATGCACTTTAAGTCATTCTGTGTGAACCTGATAAGAGAGCCTCTGCCTAAAACATTTTTGACAGAGTTTGGCTAGAGAAGGATGAGAGGAGATCTCAGTAAATAGCTCTCAGGCAAGACCACCAATGGAAGTTCTAAGCCTTGTTTAAGTTATTTGCCTCAAGGTAAATGAAAAAATGCTCTCTGAAATGATTACGCAACACGAATCTATAAATATGACACACAGGTTTCAGCCAATGTTGTGCTCCTGTTACAATCCCAAACTGTGCTGATATGTATTTGTTATGGTCAGGAAGGACCATACAAAAAGATATTGACAAAATTGAACGGGTCCAAAAACGGGCTACAAAAATGGCGGAAGGTCTTAAGCATAAAACTTATCAGGAAAGACTTCATGAACTCAATCTGTATAGTCTGGAGGACAGAAGGGAAAGGGGGCACATAATCGAAACATATTGATAGTATGGTGTCAACCAGCGAGATCCAGTCATGAATGGGATGCAAGGGTTTAACTGTTTGTATTGTTTATAAACTGTTTTTAGAGATTTTTGTACTATTATTGATGTTTTATATTTGTTCTGTGAGCCGCCTAGAGTCCCCAGGGAGTTGGGTGGCATAGAAATTGAGGAAATAAAAATAAATAAATAAATAAATAAATAAATAAATAAATAAATAAATAAAGTAAGTAAGTAAGTAAGTAAGTAAGTAAGTAAGTAAGTAAGTAAGTAAGTAAGTTTATTTTGATCCCAGCTTTCTAGAAAAAGAGGAAATTATAAAAAAAAGAATGATGACAGCCAGAGAATTACTGTACTGAAAAAGTGAAAAGTAAGACAAAAATTTTTGTAGCCCAAAGACGGGCTACAAAAATGGTGGAAGGTCTTAAGCATAAAACTTATCAGGAAAGACTTCATGAACTCAATCTGTATAGTCTGGAGGACAGAAGGAAAAGGGGGGACATGATCGAAACATTTAAATATGTTAAAGGGTTAAATAAGTTTCAGGAGGGAAGTGTTTTTAATAGGAAAGTAAACACAAGAACAAGGGGACACAATCTGAGGTTAGTTGGGGGAAAGATCAGAAGCAACCTGAGAAAGTATTATTTTACTGAAAGAGGAGTAGATGCTTGGAACAAACTTCCAGCAGATGTGGTTGATAAATCCACAGTAACTGAATTTAAACATGTCTGGGATAAACATATATCCATCCTAAGATAAAATATAGGAAATAGTATAAGGGCAGACTAGATGGACCATGAGGTCTTTTTCTGCCGTCAATCTTCTATTTTTCTATGGTCTGATCAACTTGGAAGGTTTAGATCTATTTACCACTGCTGCCTTGATCTTTTCTTGTTTCCAAATGAATAGGAATGAGTTAAGGATGAGCCAAAGTAGGGTTGTATATTTTTCTTAATAAAACTAGAAAACGTTTCCAGCCTCCTGATTCTATAAGTGAACTTTTCGGACTACAGTACATAAAAATAAATACGCAAAAGTAGGGAATTGGTCATTTTAGAGAATACTAAAAGAAAATAAACCCAAAAAATTATCTTACCATCAACAGTAATTATGACACACCAAAACAAATGGCACATATAATTTTTTTAAAGCTGTTCTAAACCATTGTCATTGAGTTAAAATAAGCCTGTTTCCTCTTACAGCTGTCAAACCAGTGAACAGTGCTGATTTATCATAATCACAAAAGATTAGGGGAAGATTTTTATTTGAGTCTAATGGAATAACATGTTACAATTTCTCGTTCGTGGAGGGTGTTTGTGTGTTAAATGCCACAAAGGAGTGATAGGGACACAGCTAGGAAAACTTTGAAGGTGATTTTATTTTTTTAGGTTTAATTTGTAAACCAGCCTGAATAATGCATAGCAATAGAAAAAGCACTTAGACTTACAGTATATACAACTTTATAGTTCTTTACAGCCCTCTCTATGAAGTTTACACACTCAGCATATCGCCCCCAACAATCTGGATCGTCATTTTACCGACCTGGGAAGGATAGAAAGCTGAGTCAACCTTGAGCTGGTGAGAATCGAACTGCTGAACTGCTGGCAGACGGCAGTCAGCAGAAGTAGCCTGTAGTACTACATTCTGACCACTGTACCACCACAGCTCTAAAGGCGTAGAAATACCTTTGCTGACAATATGAATGAATGGCATTATGAGTTTATTTCATCCTTGTAAAATGTTGTGATGGAATCTTGAGCCAAGACCATGGATACTTGGAGAAGCAGCAAAGCTATTACAGCAGAAAGGTGAACCATTATAGAAAATGGATAATCATTATTCCAGAGGAAGGGAGAGGTATGAGGAAGGGAATCAGAATATGTTGTGGTTAGCTCTGGCCCAGCTCCTGCCCCAAGGACTGTGGATGTGGGGGAGACATCCACATGCTGCAGGCCTGTTTTGCCCCCCCCCCCTCGGTGGAATCTGCTGATGAAGGCTCCTCTGACCAAGAAGACATGAGTGACAGGGAGGAGGAGAGTGTGGCAGACAGCTCAGAAGGAGATCAATTATCTCTCTCCTCCTTGGATTCAGAACAAGAGTTAATGATACAGCCACACATGTGGAGAGCAATGCATAGGCAACAACAACTGAGAGATTATTATCAAAGAAAATGAGGCCTGTGGGTTTGGCCATTGTGGAGGATTATCTGATCATTGTGTTTTGTGATTGCTTTACTGACTTTGACCTTTTGAGTGCTGATTTTCCCCGCTTTGAAACTAAACCAGAGCAAAGTGTGTTTCACTTTGTGAAAGAAGAAGTACTGTGAATTGCTTCACAGCTGCAAGCTAAGTATCACAGAACTGATAAGGGACTTGTACAAATTACCAGTTTGTTTGGAGACCAGTGCTCTTTGCTATACCAAAAGAGGGCTTAGTTTAAGTGAATTTTCATTATAAAGAACATTGTTTTGAATTTTCAAACGTGTGTGTCTGAAATTTGTACCTGTGAATTTTTGGGAGGAGTCTACCAGAGAGCCCGACAGAACAGAATAACCCCTCCTAAATTACACTGGATATATAAGTTTATTCAGACAAGCATTTTAAGAAACTTTCAAGATTTTGTTAAAGAACTTTCCAGGAATCCGAATGATTCTCATTCCTTCCTAAGTTTATTTCCTCTCAAGATCTGTCAAGAGTGGAGGTCTTTTGTTCAATTATCTGTAGCTTGGGAATTAGGACTCCTATTGGATTCTTCATATTGTTCTTTTGAGCAGCTGAAAGGGGGAAAGGGGGATGAACATTTATCGATTCATTATGCTTTCTGTGTGCTTTCTGAATTTTGGAATTGGCAGAAATAAAAATAATTATGGATTAGTTTAAAATTGCTTTTTGAAGATTTTAGGGAAAGGAATAGAAATGTGTGGAAAAGCTCAGAGCTGATACAATATCTACAGCAGTATTTTATTTTTGAAACGTTCATTTGGCAACTATGCATAGATGCAATTTCCTGATCTCATTTGAGAACTGATTCTAACCTATCAATGGAGAACATAATTAGAAATAGGCCTTTTATGAATCTAACAGCTCTATTGTGGAGACAAATTGTGAGCTAAACTTCAAGGGTCGTTCTTAGAAATGTAAGCATGTCAAACTGCAAAATTAAATCTGAGAGTAAGCGTGAAGGGGATAATATATATGGTTTCAGAAATATTAACATATGACAAGTTAGCTGTAAAGCGTTGAAATAATAAAATGGACCAGATTTTAAGTTAGATTAAGTAACATTAGGTAATATTCGCCATTCTCTAACATTAGGTAATATTCTCCATTCTCTAAGACTTTCAAAAAAAGTCTTAATTTGAAGGAAAGCAACACAGAAAAAATGTCTAGCAACAAATTACCAGCTTGCATAGGTAACTGTTACATAATAAAGCATTCAGTCTTAAACTAAATTACTTGCTATTGAAATCACCACTGCATTGTAACTTGGAGTGTATGGACATATGCAGTGAAGGGCTACCAAAAGCCTTTTCTTTCAACATTTTTCAGTGCAATTGGGTGCTCTGGGGTGGAGCTCCATTTTCGCTACCCCACTTCATTCCCACCCACCCCGTCTGGGCAGCAGCCCATCCCTGGATATATGCATGTGTATAATAGGCCTTTTAAGTCAGTTTTTGACTTATAAGGAATATAAGGATAAGTTTCTGCAATTTTCTTGGCAAGATCCTTCAGCTTCTGCTCTAGCAATCTCACACTACTCACCAGAGCCTACAAAACTTTTGCCAGACCCATCCTTGAATATAGTTCATCTGTCTGGAACCCATACTACATCTCGGACATCAACACCCTTGAAAATGTTCAAAGATACTTCACCAGAAGAGCCATTCACTCCTCCACTCGAAACAGAATACCCTACAAAAGCAGACTATCAATCCTAGGTCTTGAAAGCTTAGAACTACAATGCCTAAAACACGATCTAAGTATTGCCCACAAGATCATATGCTGCAACGTTCTACCTGTCAATGACTACTTCAGCTTCAATCGCAACAACACAAGAGCACGCAACAGATTCAAACTTAATATTAACCGCTCCAAACTTGACTGTAAAAAATATGACTTCAGCAACCGAGTTGTCGAAGCGTGGAACTCATTACCTGACTCAGTAGTGTCAACCCCTAACCCCCAACATTTTTCCCTTAGACTATCCACAATTGACCTCTCCAGGTTCCTTAGAAGTCAGTAAGGGGCGTGCATAAGTGCACCAGTGTGCCTTCCGTCCCCTGTCCAATTGTCTCTCCTTATCTCATTTATCTTTTCGTCCTTTCAAATATGTTCACCTATACTTTTATATCTTTTCTTCTATTCTTTTCTTTATTTATATTACTAAATATCTATTCTCTTCAATGTGTATTATGTACTGGACTAACTAACTAACTAACTAACTAACTGTTGTGATTCAGTCTGAGGCTCCTCAGGGAACGGCTGGAACTCTGCCGGCTCCATGCTCAGAGGGGGAGGACGAGGAACAGGAGGAGGAGGAGGACCAGGCAGACGGGGAAGAGGAATGTCAGGACGAGGAGGAGGGGGAACAGCCTGAGACCCCCGGGGGGAGCTCTCCCCAGCGAGTAGCCTGTAGTCATTAAATGAGAATGCACAAGCCATCATAGATATGAGGCAGAGAAGGGCAGCACAAAGAAGGGGACAATTAGCCAGGTACTTCCATCCCTAATAGGCAACAGCTGGGTTTGGGTGTGGTTCTCCTCAGAAAGGTTGAAAAGGCAGGCCCGGCCTTCCTGTATTGTGGAGAGTTATCTTTTGGGAGTCCTGTGACCTTGCTTCGATCCTGAAAACTTGGGAGGCGTGGGTTTTATTATCTACAGTGGTGTGTGTGCCAGCAAGAAGCCTGTTGTATTGTCTGGCCGTCCTGACTCTTCTGTGAAGCTTCACAGCATTCCAGTTTGTAAGAACAGTTTTTGTTATCTGTGTTTGTTTTCAAAGATATAAAATGACTTTGCTTTTTACCAGCGTGTCTGGCTACTCTTTTTAGTTGGTGTTGGCGTCTGGGGGAACCCAGACAGAACACTAACTAACTAACTAACTAATTAACTAACTAACTAACTAACTAACTAACTAAATAAATAAATAAATAAATAAATAAATAAATAAATACTGTAAATAGAAGTGGTCTGCCATTGCTTCCTTCCTAGGGCTGAGAAAATGTGGTTGGCACAAGGTGAGCCAGCTGGCTTTGTGCCTAAGGTGGGACTGAACTCTCATCCTCTTGGTCTCTAGTCTGATGCTTTAATCACTTCCCCAAACTGGGTGACTCTCAGAGAGAGAGAGAGAGAGAGAGAAAGAGAAAGAGAGAGTATGTATTTAAAAAATAGATATGGTCCAAAATGTTGTTAAGTTTCAAAATAAGATAAAATTGGAAACAGAAAAACTTTAAAAGGGAAAAAATGAAGAGTCAACAAAATAAACAAGTTGGGAATGCAGGAAAAAGAGAGAGAGAGAAAAGAAAAAAAAATCCAATTTTATTTAGTGCAGGTACAAGTTATTTCTATACTCATAAACAGATTATAATTGTCAAATTCCAAAGTTAAAAAGTTTTCAAGAGAAATGTTCCAAAAGGGTTTTCAAGTAGATACAGACAAAGGCTTCAATCGAAGCAGTGAATGTTGCCGTCTCTGCCAATTCCATTAACTTCACTAGTATCCATTCTTCCACTGGGAATTTGTAAGTCTTTTCATTTGTATGGATATAAAAGTCTTACCGCTGTTGTTATATATAAAAATAAATACACAAAATTAACAGAGCATGTTTAGCAAAATTAAAATGCTAAAACATAAAGAAGAAAAATTGGAAGCAAAGAAAAAAGAGTAATTTTTTTAAAAAAAACTATTAAATTTTTTACTCCCCTTCTTTTACATATGCTAGTTTGCAATATTTGTAATCATACTGTTAGTTTTGTTATACATGGTGGCGCAGTTGTTAGAATGCAGTATTGCAAGTTAATTCTGTTGACTGCCAAGAGTTCGATCCTGACTGCCTCAAGGTTAATTCAATCTTCCATTCTTCCCAGATTGGTAAAATGAGGTCTCAGATTGTTGGGAGTATTAGGTTGACTGTGTAAACTGCTTAGAGAGGGCTGTAAAGCATTGTGAAGCAATATATAAGTCTAAATGCTACTACTATTATTATTATTATTATTATTATTATTATTATTATTATTATTATTGCTGTAGTATTCTCCAAATTTAAATTCCCAATCAGATATTGACAGAAGTGTATCTTTCTTCCAATGTTTAACAAAATTTATTCTTGGACATTCTTTGATAGAACAGTATTATTTATTATTTGTTTAGTACAAGGATTTAGAAATAATTTTTCTGTCCTTTGGAACCCTGAAAAGAAAATACGGTGATACCTCGTCTTACAAACCCCTCTTCATATGAACTTTTTGTGATACGAACCCGGTGCTTAAGATTTTTTTTTGCCTCTTCTTCCGAACTATTTTCACCTTACAAACCCAAGCCGCTGTCGCTGGGATGCCCCACCTCCAGACTTCCGTTGTCAGCCGAAGTGCGGGGATTCTCCTGAGGCTCCCCTCGCTGGGAAACCCCACCTCCGGACTTCCCTTGTCAGCCGAAGTGCAGGGATTCCCCTGAGGCTCCCCTCACTGGGATTCAAAGCAGCACCAGCAAAAATGAAGGGAATCCCTATATCATTTATACTGCACAAGCTAGAAAGAAGGCTGAGAAAATATCTACAGACCCTGCACATCCTGGACAGAATCTGTTTCAACTTCTCCCCTCAGGATGCCACTATAGGGCATTGCATGCCAAAACAACTAGACACAGAGACAATTACACACATACACCCACCCACCCACCCACCCAAACACCCACCCATACACACACCATACCATTGTTCTTCTGAAAGGCTAATTTCTATTGCAATTTCTCTAAATAGAAATGAGCCTTGGGACTATGCTGAGTTTCACAATAATAATACTTTGAAGTGCTTTGAAGAATTAGTTTTTTCGGGTGGAGTGAGTTGTCTGATTGTGGTGGTCGGCTTGGTTTTGTGCTTCATTTCTCCTTTTATCATACCATCTTAATGTGGAAAATCCTCAGGATTTTGTATTCCTCAGAGCAAGGGCAATAAAATAATGGGGTTGGGTGGGGAATGTGCTATGGCATTTTAAAAATCACCTTACCTGAGGCAACCTGATCACTCGGTCTTCTGGCAGAGGGCAATCGGGCTGACCAGCTTTGGCCTTCACTGCCACAGCATAATCAGAGGGCCCAAGAACTGGGAATTCAGGAAGAGTCGTCTATTAGAGGTGAAGGGCAAAGTCACCTCTCATAGCACAGTGCTGCAATGCATCTGCCATTCAAAATAATAATGGAAAAAGTGCAAGAGCTAGTTAAGAGTCGACCTTAGATGAGGCAGGTGAAGGTGCCATAAAGCCAAGCTGGTGACTTTTGAGATAAGTATGTGTAGTTTTCTTAGCAGCAGTATAGAAGTGGCTTGTGTTTGCCTTCTTAGTATTTGGTGCAGTTACTGTTATTGTTTTGTTTTTTTTAATGGTAATTTTTAATTGAGATTTTTTAATAGAGTAAAATCCATGTGAATTTAAAGAAAGAAAAACATAAAAGTGCTAAGTAAATAAGTAAGGAATAGGACAGAATAGAAATAAAAGGAAAAGAAATATATATCAATATCGGCATTTGATTTATTTCATAGCAGTTATAAATTGCATTTATATTTTATCCTCTGTATAGTTACTTGGTGATTCTTTTCATATTCTTTCTTATCACCAAACTCATAAATCATAAAACAAGTTTGTTGTTGCCTGTTTTCAGCAAAAAGTCCATAAAAGGGTTTTTTTTCTCACTTTATTGTTGTTTCTAACAGTCTAAACTTTAGCCCTGATATTTAATTTCCTGGTGTGTTTCCTCATTCAAGTGATCCAACTTGGTTTTGCATTTCAAGATCAGCCAAGGTTAGCTAGATATTGTTACATAGTGAAGCTGATGAGAAATTTTGGGGATGTTTTTCTTTTGGTGCTTCTAAGTCAGCCTTGATTCCTAGTGACTGCCTGGAGTAGTCAATGCAGTTCTCATGGCAAGATTTTTTGTAAGTGGTTTCCCATTGTCTGTTTCCTAGGGCTGAGACAGTAATTGGCCCAACATTATCTACTAACTTTGTTCCTTAGGGTAGACCTAAAATTCAACTTCTGTTTTCTTCTGTCTTCTGTTTTCTAGCCTGATGCCTTAACCACTACACCAAACTGACTCTGATGAGACATACTTAAATCCAAATTCCTATGCTGTTCTGTTGAGCTCTCTGGCAGAATCCTCCCGAAAAGTCAGATACAAATTTCAGACACATGCATGTTTGAAAATTCAAAACAATGTTCTTTATAACAAAAATTCACTTAAACTAAGCCCTCTTTTTGTATAGCAAAGAGCACTCGTCTCCAAATAAACTGGTAATTGGTACAAGTCACTTATCAGTTCTGAGATACTTAGTTTGCAGCTGTGAAGCAATTCACAGTCCTTCTTCTTTCACAAAGTGAAACACACTTTGCTCTGCTTTAGTTTCAAAGCGGGGAAAAAGCAACACACCAAGGTTGAAGTCAGCAAAGCAGGCACGAAGCACAATGATCAGATAATCCTCCACAATGGCCAAACCCACATGCTGCTCTTTATAGCAGCCTCACTAATTACCGCAGCCCCACCCAACCACAGGTGGCCTAATTTTCTTTGATAATAATCTCTCAGTTGCTGCTGCCTATGCATTGCTCTCCGCATGCGTGGCTGTATCATCAACTCTTGTTCCGAATCCAAGGAGGAGAGAGATAATTGATCTCCTTCTGAGCTGTCTGCTACACTCTCCTCCTCCATGTCACTCATGTCTTCTTGGTCAGAGGAGCCTTCATCATCAGATTCCACTGGCAGCAAAACAGGCCTGCGGGCTGTGGATGTCTCCCCCACATCCACAGTCCTTGGGGCAGGAGCTGGGCCAGAGCTAACCACAACATATGCAAACACTAACATTTATGATCATGGTTCAAATCCCTCACAGACAAACATTTCCTGTGCAGTTTTTTTCTTGCCTAACCTAGGAAAGATGATTGTGAGAATGAATTGTACCAGAAGGAATCCAGCTAAAAATATACCTAGTATACAACTGGATGCATAAGAGAGAGAGACAAATTCTTTCTCTGATTGTTTAATTATTAACTAACTTTTTTGTAGTTTTGGTGCTACTGGAAAATGGAATAGTTTGGTTTGCATTTATGGGAATAAGAGAAAGAGGCCACTTCTCTATCACTATATACCAGGGGTCTCCAACCTTGGCATACGCTGGCTAAGGAATTCTGGGAGATGGGCTGCTGACCCCACAGGGGGAGGCACGCAGTGAGAGTAGTAAGTTTATGCACTATTTATTGAATACTTAATAGTTTTTATTGTCCTTCCTTTTGCAGCAGAGGCGGAATAACAATGCGGACACAGAGCTGGATTTAAAACTGGGTCATTTTTATTAATTAAATTAAAATTAATTTAATTCAATCTAACATGGACCCGCAGAGGTCAACTGAAGAACATCTGGGGCGGAAATGACGTAATAAAAACTTCCAGGGCAACTTAGGGCTCCATGCTGATCCAGGTGAAGGGGCCATGCGAAAAGGAGGCCCCGAGCCTGCGCAGCCCTTTATAAAGGGCTAGCAGGCCCCACCCCGGCAACGTCATCGGCCAGCGCTGATGACAGGCATGGCCTGGATCTCGTGAAATCTCGCGAGATCACGGCCATTCAAGATGGCGGCTTCACCGAGGGCTGCGTTTTCCTGGCCCTGCTGCAAATCCAGGCCGGGGGTAAGTCACCGGCTGGGCAGTCTAGTACCTTCATATGATCCTTACTTACTTTTAAAATAGGAAATAAATAAATAAATAATATGTTTTTATCCATAAATGCTTTAATCATTTTAATCATTATCTAGAACTGAACTTTTATAGCAATTAAAGAAAATTGAGATATTTGCCTAATCTGTTATCATACTGAACCTTGTGGGTTCAGTACAAAACCTTAAAACCTTACTGTGCTCCCCAACAAATAATGCTGTCGATCATTTGTCCTTTTTGTGCTAGTCAAGTAATGTGACTTAATCAACTGAAAAAGAGTCCAAGCACCTATTTGAAATCTTATCTTGGTCGGTAAGCCACTCCCACCCAGTCATATGACCTTTAAGCCACACCCACAAAATAAGCCACGCCCGCAGCGGGGCAGTAAAAGTTTTGGCAGCCCATCACTGCTGGGAGGGGACGTCCACAATTTGCTAAGGTTGCTTTATATCAAAGACAAGACTTTACTGAGAAGTCTAGGAGGCCTTGGACTGTTATATAAAAAAGAGGAAGGAGTGAGAGTGAAAATTATGATGGGATTCTTCTGTCTGAATTTTATGTGCTTTATTAACAATACAAGTCTGAGAATTGTCCAGCTCTGCTACAATATAATCTGCTACAAAATAATTGGCAATCTGACAAGACTGGGTTTTTTCCCCCCCCTTTCTTTGATTCATGTGTAGCCTGGACCTTATTTCTAAATAAGCAGAGATAAGCTTGCTGCTACCTTGGTTAACTTCCTTCCCAGTTCCTTTCAAGGACAATCTTAAAGACGCTACATATTCATGAAGCAAGACGTTATTATTTCTTTCTCAGCTTCACTGACTCTCGTGAGTCCTCTCCTTCAGCCTTGTTCTCATTGCAGTTGTATTCCTTCAAGACACGCTTTGCCTCTCCCTCGTTGTACTGTCTGTTCTTTCTGGCGAGTTTTTGTTTGTTTGTTTTGTTTTGTGGGGGGAATGAAAAGCAATTTCATGGCGCCTGCACTTTAAGATCCCATCAGAAAGTTGAGCCTTGGATCGGGCAGAGAGAGGCCTCGCTGTGCTTTCATTGGCAAATTACAGATTCCTTAATTAACATCATGCATCTTTATGGTGCTAAACTGGGCCTTGGCTCACTTTGCATCTACGGATTTATCCAGGTTGCATAGACTTAATCCCTAAAGGACTTATAGGTATTGGTCGCTAAGGAGCTCTTTCCTACAGCCATCATCTCCTCCTTGTCCTCCAAATTTTTCAGGGTACATAGGAGAATGTGCCATGCTAATACATCCCTTTTGCTGAGTTAAAGCTGTAGAAACCCAATCAAATCTCTGGATTGCAAATAGCTGAAAAAAAGACCCAGTGGTGAGTTGCAGTGATGAGCTGCTACAGGCATAGTTCCCTCTAAGCTGAGCAGTGAGCAATCGCTCACTTAAAAATCATCATCAACTCAGAGTTTTTCAAATTTGCCCAGAAGCCGAGAGGGAAAGAGTGAGAGGGAAGGAGAGAGAGAGGAAGAGAGAGAAACAGATAGAAAAAAGAGAGAAAGGAAAAGAGAAAGAAAAAGAATGGGAGTAAGGAAGAGAGAAAGAAAATCAAAATCTAGTTTGAAACTAGCTCAACTATTTAAGTGGCATTTTGATATTGATAGAGTTGCCCTATTATGAGCTCACTGTTATAGACACACAGTACAGTATTTTATTTTGAAATTCTCTGAGGCAAAACAGGGTGGGTTTTTTATTTATTTGTTTGTTTGTTTGTTTGTTTCTTTGTTTGTTTGTTTGTTTATTCATTTAATATTTCTGTGCCGCCCAGTCCCAAAGGGACTGCCGCTCAGACACTATACTTTTCCGCCCACCCCCCAAAAAAATTAGAGGGAACACTGGCTACAGGTACTGTCAGGTATACAGAACTGGTAGAAAAAAAGTGGTCAGGTACGCAGAACCAGTAGAATTTTTTTTTTCCTTTTTTCTTCTTCTTCTGGGCTCTGGGTATGTTTTTCCTATCGTAGTAAATGAGGTTGGATGTGTATAATTTTAGAAGAGCTGATCGTGCATGTATATATACACAACTGTTCTGTCAGCCTCTCTGGTAGAATCCTCCCAAAAATTCACAGGTACAAATTTCAGACACAAACACATTTGAAAATTCAAAACAATGTTCTTTATAATGGAAATTCACTTAAACTAAGCCCTCTTTTGGTATAGCAAAGAGCACTCGTCTCCAAACAAACTGGTAATTGGTACAAGTCCCTTATCAGTTCTGAGATACTTAGCTTGTAGCTGTGAGGCAATTCATAGTCCTCCTTCTTTCACAAAGTGAAACACCCTTTGCTCTGCTTTAGTTTCAAAGCGGGGAAAAAGCAACACACCAAGGTCGAAGTCAGCAAAGCAGGCACGAAACACAACAATCAGATAATCCTCCACAATGGCCAAACCCACACGCTGCTCTTTATAGCAGCCTCACTAATTATCACAGCCCCACTCAACCACAGGTGGCCTCATTTTCTTTGATAATAATCTCTCAGTTGTTGCTGCCTATGCATTGCTCTCCGCATGTGTGGCTGTATCATTAACTTTTGTTCCGAATCCAAGGAGGAGCTAGATAATTGATCTCCTTCTGAGCTGTCTGCCAAACTCTCCTCCTCCCTGTCACTCATGACTTCTTGGTCAGAGGAGCCCTCATCAGCAGATTCCACTGGGAGCAAAACAGGCCTGCGGCATGGGGATGTCTCCCCCACATCCACATTCTTTGGGGCAGGAGCTGGACCAGAGCTAACCACAACACTCCTAAACCTAGCATCTAAGAGTGGCTCATCCACTCTAATATCCCCTTTATCCTATGACTTGGACCAACCCCCCATTGATATATCTGCCACCTCTGGTGGTTCTTCAGGTTCATCCAGGTCTATTTCTCCATCACTCTCAATCTCTGCATCGGCTGGCCCAGGGTATCAAGAGGGGCCTGGCTCATCCTCATCCGAATCTATCACTAACAGAGGTGGATGGGGCACACTCACAACATCCAGGTGGACCGCCTTCTGCCGCACGAATCCCAGCGACCGGTTAGGTGCCACAGAGTTGGCCTTCTCCGTGTCCCATCGACTAAACAATGTCATTTGGCGGGACCCAGGAGAAGAGCCTTCTCTGTGGTGGACCCAACCCTCTGGAACCAGCTTCCCCCGGAGATTAGAACTACCCCCACCCTCCTTGTCTTTTGTAAAGTTCTTAAGACCCATCTCTGCCGTCAGGCATGGGGGAACTGAGACATCTTCCCCGGGCCTATACAGTTTATACATGGTATGTTTGTGTGTATGTTTGCTTTTAATAATGGGGGTTTTAACATTTTTTAAATTATTAGATTTGTTCTTACATTGTTCTTGTTATTGTTGTGAGCTGCCCCGAGTCTACAGAGAGGGGCGGCATACAAATCTAATAAATATATATAAATAAATATAACAGTTGCTGGCAAAAAAACAGGGATGAGCTTGCTCCATTTATCATTTAACTGGACTTCGATTGGATAACAGTACAAATAGACAATACCTAGAATTTGGTTGCACGTGCTTGTTAGGCTTACTGTTTTGTTGAATGTTTCTCAGATAATTTTTCCAAATATTTCTTTGTGGTAAAATTTCTCCTCCTTGGTGTCCTGGTTTCCTTCTTTTTAAAAGCGTCAGTTGTTGGCAGCTATGCCAATTGGCATACAGTGTGTGAAACTTAGCACTGCAATTTCAGATACTGTCAGAGAAAAATAAACAGCCATCTCCCTCTCAAAGTAGCCTTCCTATTCAAAAAGAAAAAAAGGGAGGGGGAGATGAAACTTTACGGTAATGTTAACTGAAAAATACCTTTCGTGAGATTATCACAGAGTTATAGCCAAAATGCTACAGAATGGCACATAGAGACAAACCAAGACTTCACCCAAGTGAATGTTTAGCTAGGAATAGCCAAACGTGTGTGTGTGTGTGTATGTGCTATACTCATATGTGACATTTATTTTATATATACAGTGATCCCTCGAGTTTCGCGATCTCGATCTTCGCGAAACGCTATATCGCGATTTTAAAAAAAAATTAATTAAAAAAAAAACCACTTCCACGTTTGGCTTCGGGAGTCAGCTGGGAAGCGGCGCGGCTGTTTTAAAAGGTCGCAGCCGGCCTGGGGGGCTTCCCAGCACCCCCCCCGAACCCCCAACCTGGGTCTTCCCGGCCGCCCACACAAAGGGGAAACCCCAGCTCCTCGCTGATGCCCGCCGCTCGCCCACCCGCCAGCAAGAGGGGGAAGACCCAGGGAAGGTTCCTTCGGCCGCCCAGCAGCTGATCTGCTCAGTAGCACAGCAGCAGCGAGGAGCCGAATCGGGGTTTCCCCTTTGCGTGGGCGGCGGGGAACGCAAACTCCACCATCTACGCATGCGCGGCCATAGAAAAAAAAGGGCGCGCATGCGCAGATGGTGTTTTTACTTCCGCAACCCTACATCGCGAAAAATCGATTATCGCGAGGGGTCTTGGAACGGAACCCTCGCGATAATAGAGGGATCACTGTATACTATTTTTAAACCATTGATAGCAGCATCTGAAGGGGTTTCATGGTGGATTGTGATTGAGATGTAGCTTTAACTTTGATTATTCATTCATTCATTCATTCATTCATTCATTTATTGGATTTGCATGCCGCCCCTCTCCAGAGACTCGGGGCGGCTAACAGCAACATGAAACAGCATATAACAATACTCCAATACTAAAAAAAAACAGTTAAAAACCCATTATTATAAAAAAAACCAAACATACATACAGACATACCATGCATAAAATTGTAAAGGCCTAGGGGGAAAGAGTATCTCAATTCCCCCATGCCTGGCGGCAGAGGTGGGTATTAAGCAGCTTACGAAAGGCAAGGAGGGTGGGGGCAATTCTGATCTCTGGGGGGAGTTGGTTCCAGAGGGCCGGGGCCGCCACAGAGAAGGCTTTTCCCCTGGGTCCCGCCAAGCGACATTGTTTAGTTGACGGGACCCGGAGAATGCTAATGCATCATACTTTTAAATTATACAGAAAATAGTTATTTTCTAATTATTAAAAAACTAAATTTATGAAATGGCTTTGCGTGTGGGCTCATGGTATATAAAAGAGAAAATATTATTGTTTGGCTTTGTATCTGAAATAATATGTGATTCAGCCAAAACCCAAGAGTAATGTGATTTGGGATAAAATTTATATAGCTCTATCATCCATCCAGCTCCATATTGTCTACTTTGCCTGGCAAGTTACCAGCAACTTGAATCAAGGTCATTTTCAGTCCTTTCCTTAAATAGGCATACAAAGATCTGAATCAACACCTTTTGCTGTATAAAATATACAAGGGGAATTTATGCTGTCTCACTGTGCATAGTAGCTTTGTACCTTCTCTGACTTTCGTTTTAAAATGAGAAATTCAGGACATCTCTGGAACTTGTTCCTCTAACAGTATGTAAGCCAACGAAGGTTCTTATTTTTGGCTGTAAAAATAAAATAATTTTAATTTGCAGTGGACCTACATTTATTCATTTTTGTTTTAAGCTAAAAGGGATTAATCCTGTGTAAATAAAGAATATTGCCCTACATGCTCTACATGGCATTGGACCAGATTACTTCTGGTCGCATAAATCCCAGAGACCGATTAGGTCCCACAGAGTTGGCCTTCTCCAGGTCCCATCAACCAGACAATGTCATTTGGCAGGGCCTAGGAGAAGAGCCTTCTCTGTGGTGGCCCTGGCCCTCTGGAATCAGCTCCCTCCAGAGATTCGTACTGCCCCTACCCTCCTCGCCTTCTGCAAAAGCCTTAAGACCCATCTATGTCGCCAGGCATGGGGCATCTAGTATATCCCCCCCCTCTGTTCTGACCATTAATGTTATGTGTGGGTGTGATTGAGTAAATTGACTGTTTTTTAAATTAATGGGTTTTTAGTTTATATCTTTAACTATTAGATTTGTATACGTATTGTTTGCATTGTATGTTGTGAGCTGCCCCGGATCCCCGGAGACGGGCGGCACACAAGTCTAAATAATAATAATAATAATAATAATAATAATAATAATAATAATAATAATAATAATGGCAATGTTTTGTTTACTGAGGTTTCTGGGATTTTAATATGGATGCAAGAGAATTTTGAAATAGCCTTCATCTTTCATCCATATGACATATTTGTTCTGAGATCTCCTTCCCTGAAAATTCTTGAAGTTTGCTGATCTGCCTTATATTTAAGAATAACATTGCTTAGTCCCCTTGGCTACAGTGTTCCCTCTAATTTTTTTTTTGGGGGTGGGGTGGGGTGGAAAAGTATAGTGTCTGAGCGGCAGTCCCTTCGGTACTGGGCGGCACAGAAATAATAAATAAATAAATAAATAAACAAATAAACAAACAAAAAACCCACCCTTTTTTGCCTCAGAGAATTTCAAAATAAAATACTGTACTGTGTGTCTATAACAGTGAGCTCATAATAGGGCAACTCTATCAATATCAAAATGCCACTTAAATAGTTGAGCTAGTTTCAAACTAGATTTTGATTTTCTTTCTCTCTTCCTTACTCCCATTCTTTTTCTTTCTCTTTTTCTTCCTCTCTTTTTTCTATCTGTTTCTCTCTCTTCCTCTCTTCCTCTCTCTCTCCTTCCCTCTCACTCTTTCCCTCTCGGCTTCTGGGCAGGTTTGGAAAACTCTGGGTTGATGATGATTTTTAAGTGAGCGATTGCTCACTGATCAGCTTAGAGGGAACTATGCTTGGCTATGTGCTACAACTCTCCTCATCCAGCTGGGTATTTGAATTCAACAGGAGCCTTGTGAGAAGATATGCTACTGAATTTAGCTAAGTGTAGAAAGAATATTGAATAATTAAATGGCAGAATGTCTCATTAGTAAGACAATGCTCATAGTGTAGTTGTCTTAGTTGAAATGTATAGGCTTAGCCTAGATAACATGAAGTGTTGGCAGACATTCATTATATATGATTTATTAAGAAATACACAAGGAGAGGCTTAATTTTGAAGAGAGGGGGATAGGCAGGAAGTTAGTTATCTCTTAAGCACCAAGATTATTTGAATAGGTGAGAAACAGAGAAAAGGGCAGTTTGGGAAGACATTTCACTCATCCCTCCCTGGCTATTGGCTCTATGACCCAAAGATGCAAAGACATGACATTATCTTCAACACATCCCAATTAAATATTTGTAGTGCCTCAATGGCAGTGGTGAAATGCTCTCGGTTCGCTCATGCCTATTGGTCATTGGAGAGTCACTTGTGAAGGGAGCGTGAGGCTCCATCCACCTGGCCGGACGCTGCCATTTGAGTTATTTTACCCTCTGCACAAGCATAAAGTGTTCTGTGCATGTGCAGAGGGTAAAAGGACCCAAATGGCAGCATCCAGGCAGGTGGGTGGAACCTTGCACTCCCTTCGCAACTGTCTCTCCGACAACCAACAGGCGCAAATGAATCAGGAGCATTTCAATCCTGATTGATGGGCTATATAATATGTAAGCTGATTCTGAGAAGGTATCAGACGGAGATCTTTAAAAAGAAGTCTAGCTAAATTAAATCATTGGTCCACATTGATCAGTACTGTGTTTCTATCCAGAGTCCATCAATACCCTATGAGTTATAAAATATATACCCCCAAACCGAATTTTGGACTGCCATTGTTGGTCATTGGTGCTGCGGTACAAATCTTTGGTACCTCTGCCTAAGAACGCCTCTACTTACAAACTTTTCTAGATAAAAACCGGGTGTTCAAGATTTTTTTGCCTCTTCTCAAGAACCATTTCCCACTCACAAAGCCGAGGCTCCGAAACTGTAACCGGAAAAGGCGGGGAGAAGCCTCCGTGGGGCCTCTCTAGGAATCTCCTGGGAGGAAATAGGGCTGGAAAAGGCAGGGGGAAGCCTCTGTGGGGCTTCTCTAGGAATCTCCTGGGAGGAAATATGGCCGAAAAAGGCAGGGGGAAGCTTCTGTGGGACCTCTCTAGGAATCTCCTAGTAGGAAACAGGGCCGGAAAAGGTGGGGAGAAGCCTCTGTGGGGCCTCTCTTGCTGACCTCTTAGGAATAGGGTGAGGTCAACAGTGGATAGTCTAAAGGTAAAGTTTTGGAGGTTAGGTGATGAAACAACAGAGTCCGGTAGTGAGTTCCATGCATTAACAACTCAGTTGCTGAAGTCATATGTTCTACAGTCGAGTTTGGAGCAGTTTACTTTGAGTTTGTATCTGTTATGTGCATGTGTATTGTTGTGGTTGAAGCTGAAGTAGTCGTTGACAGGAAGGACTTTGTAGCAAATGATTTTATGGGCTATGATTAGGTCATGCTTAAGGTGACGAAGCTCCAAGCTTTCTAAGCCTATGATTTCAAGTCTGGTTGCATGTGGTATTCTGTTGTGAGTAGAGAAGTGGAGGACTCTTCTCCTAAAGTATTTCTGGATGCTTTCTAATGTATTTATGTCCGAAATGCGGTATGGTTCCAGGCAGACAAGCTGTGTTCAAGGATTGGTCTAGCGAAAGTGTTGAAAGTTTTGTATGCTTCGGTTAGTAGAGTGATATTACCGTAGAAGAAGCTATGTAGGATTAGGTTAACAACTCTTGAAGCCTTTTTGGTGATGTTGTGGGTTTTATTTATTTATTTATTTTATTTATTTATTTTGTCCAATACACAATGAGGGTTTTAGTGAGTATATATCAATATACACATAGTAAAATACATGATGAAGGTTATAGAGGAGATACTCATAGTAAAATATATCTAAGAAATAATAGAAAAGAAGATATAGGAATAGAATATATAGGAATAGAATATATAGAATATATAGAATATAGGAATAGAATATATATATATATATATACACACACACACACACACACACAGATATATATATATATATATATATATATATATATATATATATATATATATATATATATATATATATACAGTGATCCCTCGATTATCGCGAGGGTTCCGTTCCAAGACCCCTCGCGATAATCGGTTTTTCGCGATGTAGGGTTGCGGAAGTAAAAACACCATCTGCGCATGCGCGCCCTTTTTTTTCATGGCCGTGCATGCGCAGATGGTGGAGTTTGCGTGGGCGGCGGGGAAGACCCAGGGAAGGTTCCTTCGGCCGTCCAGCAGCTGATCTGCTCGGCAGCGCAGCAGCAGCGAGCAGACGAAGATCGGGGTTTCCCCGCCGCCCACGCAAAGGAGAAACCCCGATTTGGCTCCTCGCTGCTGCCGCGCTGCCGAGCAGATCAGCTGCTGGGCGGCCGAAGGAACCTTCCCTGGGTGTTCCTCGCTGATGCCCCCGCTCGCCCGCCCGCCCGCCGCCCGCCGCCCGCCAGCAAGAGGGGGAGAGATAGAGAAAGAGAG